>NC_133773.1:19656555-19704623 GCF_003597395.2 Chelonoidis abingdonii | reverse complement strand
TCCTTGTCTATTACCACGATGTCTGGTTGATTGGCCAGTACCTGCCTGTCCGTCTGGATCTGGAAGGATATATATATATATATATCCTTTACTGTGTTCTAGCAGCACAATATAAACTAAGAGATATAGCAGTCAAACTCCAACTTACCGTTGCTGTTTTGTTTAGAACTTTAAACTTTTTTCTTTTCCTACCTACTACCCAGTGAACCCAAGTTCTGCAACTCTAAAATTAGTTTTAAAATCAGACAAGATATCATATTAGCTACTGGAACCACATCTAATGAAGCAGAAAGGAAAAAAAAATTCATACTTCCACAGGAGGTACAAACATGCCCACCCCACTGGTTGCATGAAGATTTTCATCAGCTTCATGATCACAACTGTGAAGTTTGCTATTTTATGGTCTAACTGTTTTCTTGACATTTTTTAAAATTGTATTTATACAAAGGTAGCCATATAACTGTTTGTTCATTCAACAGCATTTCTTTGGCTCCGTTTCACATGTAGCCCTCCCCACCATACCACATCACCTTATAGCTAGCATATGGCAGTGAGAATACCAAACTTGTAGCTCACCTAATTCAACTGTCTCTTAAGAGCCCCCCCCCCGCCCCAAGTACACTAGCATGAGTTAACGTGTTTAAAGCTGTGAATATAGCGACTAATCATGATTAACTAAACTGTGTTCAACAGAACGATAGACAATGCTAACGTCACCTCTGGGGATATTCCACTGCCTCAAAAATGTTTAAAAAATTAAAGTTTAAATTACTTATCAACTGGAAAAGAAGAAAATTGCAGCCTACAGCAAAACATTTACTTTAGGATTGCAGGTACTGCTCTCTGCCAAGTTTAAAGGGCCATCCCCAAAAAGTTCCTATGAGAGGGAGCAAAGCCTATGTGTACAATAAGTCAATAGACATTAGAGGTTCACTAAACAGTTCATCACTGGATAGGAGAATGCAGAGAGTCTGCCCAGAAAAGAAAGTCTCTTTATGAGGAATTTAGATGCTTTAAAGTGACAGGATATACTATGAGCGGTTTAGTGAAAGTATCAGGAAAGTAGGGTAATATTAAAAAAGCTCTACTATGTTTTTAAAGGTCAAAGAGTAGAATATAATTGTAGTGGCATGAATGTCTGAGGAATATAAGAAATGGCAGTTTTAGATTCAATAAGTTTCACCATAAAAAGTAAGGAGCGAACAATGATGTTCACTAGGCAAAGTAGTACGAAGAGAATCCACTATGCTATTTGTTTCAAATAATGTTAGGGTTTTCTTAACATTTAGTTTTTATTCTCTTATTTTTAAAGGATTGTAAAATGGTTGGCAAGTATTATCTTTGGTTAATAAATGGAAAAAATGTAAGCTACTTGCTCAAGTTTATGTCTCAGAAAATCAATAATAGAGATGGATAGCTAGACTAGGGTTCTAATCCTATCTAATAGCTATATTTTCCCAAAATATACTAACTTAGCCATTCAGTACTCACATTTGTCATACTAGCTAATCTCAAATTATTTTGAAAAAAAAAGTAAGTGGCTTTAGTGCTTTTGTAAAATAATAAATTGGTATTACTTATGCATAGAAGATATGTGGTATGGGTAGCAGTATCAAATTCACCACTTGGAAATATCTTGCTTTAATCCTGATTGTAAAGGACTACCTCTAGGGGTGAAGTATTCTTCATAACTATTTACTCTATGGTCTCTATAAAGACAGTTTAGTGGGTCGTCAGTTTTGTGAATGCACTATTGAGTTAATTATTGAGATGATGGGAAGGAATATTCCCCCTGAACCTTGTCTCTGGTGGTGGTGAACAATTTATTTGCCACCTATAGGCTAGTAGCAGAGAGGTATGAAAGAAGCTGCAAAGGCAATGAAAGATAAGGAGTCTGAAGCTGCTTAGGACTGAAGTGCCTAGAGCTCTTCTCTTGTTCCTGAATAGGCTGCAGCTAAGAAGCTGGTCTGGGCCAGGAGGAAGAAATAACTCCTCCCACATCCCTCTTGACAGAAAGCGTTAAGGGGGTTAGCGGAAGTCTCAGGCATGGGGTGGGAATTTGGAAGTCACAGAAAGGGTGACATGGAGGATTCTAGGAGAGGGGGATGCTAGTGGCCTTCCGATAGTAATGGCTTTCAGACTCTGCTCCAGTTGGGCCTTATCTGAATTGGTGATAGAGGTGAAAGACTCCATAATGTTTGTCAATATCTAAGCCATTTTAAAATGATGTTGAGATTTACGTGTTTCAAACTCGTAGTGTGGAAAAGTATTATAGATTCACAGATTCCAAGGCCAGAAGGGCCCATTGTGAACCTCTAGCCTGACCTCCTGTGTAACACTGGCCATAGAACGGCCCCAAAAGAATTCCTAGAGCAGATCTTTTAGGAAAACCTCCAACTTGGATTGTAAAATTCAGTGATGAAGAATCCATCGCAATACCTAGTAAATTGGTCCAGTGGTTAATTATCTTCACAGTTAAAATTTTATGCCTTATTTCCACCTGAATTTGTCCAGCTTCCAGCCATTGGATCATGTTATACCTTTCTCTTCTAGATGGAAGAGCCCATTATTAAATGTTTGTTCCCCGTGTAGATACTTTTAGACTGGCAACCTTTAACTCTTTGTTAAAATGAATAGATTGAGCTTCTTGAGTCTATCACTAAAACAGGTTTTCTATTCCTTTCATCATTCTTGAGGCTCTTCTCTGAACCCGCTCCAGTTTATCAACATCCTTCTTGAATGGTGTTCCCCAGAACTGGCCACAGTATTCCAGCAGCGATTGCACCAGTGCCAAATGGAGGTAAAAAAACCTCTCAGCTCCTACTCAAGATTATCCCATTTATGCATCCCATGATCATGTTAGCTCTTTTGCCACAGTGTCACACAGAGCTCATGTTCTGCTGGATTATCCACCTCAATCCCCAAATCCTTTTCAGCAATTTAGCTGCCTCCCTGTCCATTAAAACCAGAAATGACTTATTTGTCTGCAGAGGTATCAATTCTTATTATTTTAGCTGAATATAGTAAGCTCTCTTTTTTAGGTATTTTCTTTTAAAACTTGGTAGTGACATACAAGAAACTACACTAAAAATGTATTAGCTTGACAAAGTCAAGCATTAATAGGAGTCAGGAATTCTGATCCTTTCTGCATATGCAATCATTTTTAATGACACAATCACACACTTTTCCACAGGACCCATGCCTCACTCAGTATGCAGGACGGATGAAGCTCTTAGAACAAGGCAGCTATTCAATATGCCTCTTTATTCATTAATGTGTGGCCTTGACTTATTTACCGCACACCATCCAAACCCTAAAATATATGTAACGTTATTAATTTTCCCTGTGGGTTTTTCCTATAGCACTCCTCACTATACTTTGAGTGCCTCATGAACACAAATACATTTCTCTCTTCAAATTACTTTCTGATTCCAGACAGGATAAGTTTCCTATTTTACAGGCAAGGAACAGTGAAAATGCACAATTAAATGTACATTAATTTTCGGCTCCTCAGTATAAGGGTGACCAACATGAGACCGCAATGGAATGGCTCTTCAGACTAAGCATTTCTACAATATTGCTGTGAAGTAAACAGACAGTCACTCCTATTTCTCAGATATAAAGCTGACAGAAAGGTGGTGACTTGCCCAGGCCATGCAGTGAGTCCAAGGCTGAACAAACCCACGACTCCCAATCTGCTAATTTTTACCAGGCCTTATTGATGGAGGATTTCTATCTTCTATTGATAAGAGCCGCAGTTGTACACTTCTGAAAACCAGGTCTCAAGTATCTCAAGTTGGGCACCTGGAAAATGAGGCACACACAATTAGTGCCCACCAGTGAAAAGTCTAGTTTTAAGTGAGTTATATAATAATCACAGCAGTCAGCATCTCCACAAATTGGTGGTGCTACATTTTAGCATTCAGTTGTTGTTCTGTTGTGATATTGCATTGTTGTCTTGGTTCAGCACAGGCTTAGGAGGAAGTTCAGCCTGTGTGATGGTTCTGTTTAATTATTAGATCCATGTGAGGAGTCGTCCTAGGATGTCTACAAAAGTTGAGAGAGCTCAGCTGAAAGGAGGGGAGCTGCAGAAAGACAGTTAGCTCCTTGGGTAGGCCCTGAAGAAGGGTAATTCCCAGGCATCCACCTGGAGAGGAGGCCCGTAGGTAGGAGGCTGACTCCTGGGACAGGCTCTGGGAAAAGGGAAATTCCCAGAGGAGAGAAGCCCTTAATCACTGCTCTGTAGGAGAACAGAAGAGATCTGAGCCCAGGAGGAGCAGCAGACTTTTTTATTTATGTTGCACTGAGGACTATTGCCTAAGTTTGTTACCAGCCCCTTGCCAGAGACACCACTGCATGGGACAGTAGGGTTACTAATGCCAAGGCAGGTCTGAAAGGGGTGCTGCAGAGACTGACCCTGCCACACAAGGTCACTGCGCTTAGATTCTGATTGTATCTCAAACTATTTTCTACACCAGGGGGTCAGTGAGAAATTGGAAACTATCAAGCAAATACCTCTCGAGTTACTGTCCCTCACCATAATCCAAAATGGATAATTTGATTTAGTAATAGGAAGTGCCTTCAACAAAGCACTTAATGTGATGTGAAACTGATTATTGTTGCGTTTGCAGCACGATAATGGCTTTCCAAACCATAAAGTTCACTTTAAAAGGTTGCATTTGGTTTACATTTCTCAATTATCAGAATAATGCATGTGGAAAATAAGAAACAAAAAAGACATGGTTGCAATAATTCTATTTTAGATTATATGGGAAGCAGGAAAGTAGCCTGTTGTAAATATCAACAAATAGGATGTTTAATTAATAAGTTCTATGCTGATGCTACTCCATAAGCAATAGTAAAACTTAAGGAGTTCATCTCGTATGAGATAAATTACACTCCTAAAAAGCTATTGAAATGGTTATACATTCTAATAAGATTCCTGCCATAATCTACTAAAGTCCTATATTCTGATAGCAAGGGGCCTGATACAGACTACAGGTTGAACAAGAAAAACTACCACTTGTCATCTGCTGGTGCAACAGAGTATTGGGAAATACCCAGAGTGCATCAGTTTGAGAGCTCAGTTTAGTCTAAGTTTGAGACATTAAACTAAAATTATTCTAATAAAATTTCCTGCAGTTGCAGGTCACTATACATAAGTGGTTCTCAAACTGGGGCCGCCTCTTGTGTAGGGAAAGCCCCTGGCAGGCCAGGCCGGTTTGTTTACCTGCTGCGCCCACAGGTTCAGCCAATTGCAGCTCCCACTGTCTGTGGTTTGCCGCTCCAGGCCAATGGGGGCTGCAGGAAGCGGCGGCCAGCAAATCCCTTGTCCTGCACCGCTTCTCGCAGCCCTCATTGGCCTGGAATGGTGAACCATGGCCAGTGGGAGTTGCGATCAGCCAAACCTGTGGATGCAGCAGGTAAACAAACCTGTCTGGCCCACCAGGGGCTTTCCCTACACAAGTGGCAGCCCCAGTTTGAGAACCACTGCTACATCCTCAAGCAATAAAAACTACAGGCTTTGCAGTTATGCTGCTGTTTTCTTACCTTTTGTTTTGTTTCATTCATTTTTATTACTTTATATGCTTGGTTATAACTAGTTATCTTAAATAAAATGTCTCCAATTAAAATAGATTTGAAAATGTTTTACTTAAATTGCTCATTTTGCTAATCTACTAAGCTATATTTGGAATATGAACTCTTAATAAAACAGCTTTAGGATTTTTAATGACAACATAGAAATACAGGGCTGGAAGGGATCTACAGTCCAGGGCTCTGAACTGTGGCAGAACCAAGTATACCTAGACTATTCCTGACAAGTATTTATCCAACCTCTTCTTAAAAACCTCCAGAGATGGGGATTCTATAACCTCCCTTGGAAGCCTGTTTACAAGTTAACTGTCCTTATAGTTAGAAAGTTTTCCTAATACCCAACCTTACTCTCCCCTCCTGCAGATTATGCCAATTACTTCTTGTCCCATCTTTTGTGGACATGAGAACAGATAGATACAAGTCTCTTACCAACTTTGGAAATATCTTTCCATTCGGAATCAGAAAATAATTTTGAAGAGAGAAATGTAAGTTCCATATTTTACAGCCAAGGAAAAGTGATCACAGGCAAAATGCACAAAATAGTCCATTATTTTTGGGTGCCTCAATCACATCATCAGTGAAGTGCGGCCTCATCACTGAAGTGTGAAAAGGACAACTATTAAGTGGTGCACAGCAACACTAATTCAGCTTAGGACTGCAAATTAAAAAATTCAGTTGCTAATTTAAAGGAATAGGGGAGTTCAGATAGAAAATATTGGAAACTGTTAAGGGTGCCAAGGTTAATTTCTCAACAGATCACAATCCTTCTTATTACAGCCATGACATATTTGAAGATTGAGGGGAGACCTGATAATCTTAAAAAAAGAAGGCTGTTAAGCATGCACAATTTTTAAACCTTTCCTCAGAGGTCAGGTTTTATAAACCTTTTATCACTTTTGTTGCTTTTCTCTGGACTCTCTATCGTTTGTCCACTTCTTTCTTAAAAGTACTCAAAGTATATCTAAACTGGATATAGTATTCTAGCTGAGGCCACATCAGGGCGGAGCAGAAAGGGACAATTATTTCCCATGTCTTGATCTTTGTTCAGTTATGAAAGTCTACCTTAAATTGGCAATTCCTTTACCTTAGCTTGCACTGCTACTGCAAGCAATGTGGGCTCCAAAAATTAAGAGAGATAAACAGGACAATTTTGATGAAGCTGTCCTAGCTTCCACCTTCAGGGTAGTGGCTAAAAGGTACAAAATGCACCAACCTACAGTAGATGGCCCTGACACATTCATGAGTATAACTAATGCCCTAACCAACATCCATCATCATTCACCCACACATCTTCATAAACCCTGTCCACATTTCTTAAAATAAGTGTCTTAGAAAAGGATGTTGTGACAACAGCCATGAGACAAGAAAAAGAGTTATTGTAGCTCAACTTTGTGTAATGCTGTGGCTTAAATCCTCTTAACTTTCCACCTAGAAGGAGAGAGGTGCTTCATGTGTTGACAGTGTAAATTCCATTCCATATAAAGAAAATTAAAGTTTATACCAGGTCTGCTTTGTCATATCAGCTATTTCTCCCACACAGCTAACTATACACACACAGTGTGTATAAAACCCTTTCTGTAATCCACTGGATATTTTACAACTTTTCTGGGACAATGTCCCACATCCCCCCATTGTTATTTTCTTTGACATCAGTACAGATTCTTTAGCATGGCATTTACAAAAAGGAGATTGAGAATTCTACACCGTTAATCTGTCTGTTGCTTGGCTTGCTCTAGGCCTGTTTTTTTGGGGTAGGAGTTCCTTTAAGATTCTTTCCTTCTCTTGGTACTGTGGAGATGACCAGAGAAGGGAAAAGAATAGATATAATCTCCATTTTATTCTCTTAGTTGACTCCACTCACCACATGATTCATAGATTCAAAGGGCAGAAGGGACCATTGTGATCATCTAGTCTGACCTTCAGTATAAGACAGTCCATAAAACACCCCCGAAATAATTCCTAGAGCATATCTTTTAGAAAAAACATCCAATCTCGATTTAAACATTGCCAGGGATGGAGAATCCACCACAACCCTTGGTAAATTGTTCTAATGGTGATACCATATTTGATCCCATAACATGAAGATGGGTGTTTGACAGCTGTTAGTAGGCTCTCTCTCTCTTATTTTCATCTACTTTAACCAGTGTTTAGGACAGATCAACTTACTCTTGAATCAAATTCATATTAAACTCTGATGAAAAAGGAAGTAAAGAGCTGTGTACATGCCACTCTTGGAAGCGTCAGACTGGTATTAAATTGTGTAGTCATAGTGATCATTTTATTTTTAAACTAATGAAATATCTTTGCCTTACAGAAGGGCAGGTAGTGTGAGGAGCCATTTACAAGGGGATATCTCACACCATAAGAAGGTCCAAGAGGGTCCCACTGTTTAGGACAGCAGCCAGTACTGCAAAAATGTTGTGGAATTTGAGGATTAACATTAAAAAACCCTAACTATTTAAATCAATGCTCTTCATCTGTTTAGTTTTAAATTCCTTCTTAAAAACATTAACTAACAGCAATTAAGTCATCATAGGTATACGAGAGTAGCTACAGCTCTCCAGGAGAAGCACAATTAAGCAGCACATCTTCCCACTATCCACACAACATGCCCAATTACTTCTTAGTGTGACTCTTTGTACTCATTGGAGATACACAGGAGTAAAATTTGACCTCCTCTCACCCATTATCTCTTTTGTGAAACACCAAATTAAAGCTAGGTTTTGAAGCAAGACATGCCTTCCCCCAAGTCTCTCATACCAATCTGGCTCACTCTTCTTTTGATGTGCAAGGTACCTAGGGCAAAAAACCATTTCTAGTACTACCCACTGTGTGCCAGATGTCACAACGTTCCACTGATTCCACTGAAACGCTGTAGTGTTCAATAGAAATTCTTCACAGTCCAGCTGCTTGAGTGAAGGATCAGCAGTTAACACTACAACAATGCTAGGAATAAATAACAACATTATTAAAAATTTCTTTGATACTCTGCATGAAAGACATGTTTCAAGGGCAAAGAGGTTTACAAATATTAAGTAATTAAGCCCTGTTTATAATCCCCTGAATGAAGATACGACAATTTTCCTTTAAAAGAAAAAACACAGTTTGGGGAAATAATTTAAATAAAACCTTAAAGATATACCAAAGATTAATAAAAACAATGAGGAGTCCAGCGGCACCTTAAAGGCTAACAGATTTATTTGGGCATAAGCTTTTGTGGGTAAAAAACCCACTTCTTCAGATGAAACAACAATCAGCAACACAGATTAATATACGTTGTCAAGGGCCTGAAAAATAACATTCTTCCTCCTCTATGCCTTTGAATTAAAATTAATTCAAAATAAAACAGATGATGAAAAGAAAGGTCACCTTGTGGGAAGAAAAATAACTCACTTTCTAAAAAAAAAAAAAAAAAAAAAAGTTTAATGCCCCACTATCAAAGCTGTGGACATTCCAATACCCATAATGGATCAAGTTCTCAGATGGGTGGAGAGTAGAGATCCTGAACACACCCACATCTGAACATACATATCAGTTATCGGTACAAATTCAAATGAATATTTGTGTGTGTGTGTAAGGGAAAGTGTGCACATACTGTAAAAAGATTTTTGCACCTGAACTTTAGCCTCCACCCTTTGGAAAATGTGGCCAATGATGATTAAATTACTGGTCCGAGACTTGTATTATACAATAACCAGACTACCAATGTAAATTAAAAAGATTTTAAATGGTGGTACCGAATGGCGAGTTTGATCAAAAACAACTGGTAGCTGAAGAGTGTTTTTAAAAAAAAACAAAACAAAAAAAAAACTCCACAGTAAAGATTAGCCTGAACCTAAATCCTAGATCTTGCCAATCTCTAACTCGGGGGTGGGAGAGAGGTGCAGTTTGAACTTTAAATCTGGATCTGGTTCTTGTCTTTATAGCAGCAGAAATCCAAACCTTAGATCCAAACTTCAGGGGTTTGAATTCTGGATCTGAATGTTGTAGCTTTAGCCTACCTCCATAGTGATGCCGCTTTCCCGATGGCCATATGGTCATAAACAGAACAATTTTTTAAAAAGTACTTCCAACTACTCTTCTACAAGGAATTATTTGATTGCACAAAGATGATCAGTCCTTCTACTTAGAAACAGTCCACAGTGAAAACATCATTCCTGTGCTCTAGTCCTTTTATTAACTCCCTAATAAAGTCCAGTTTAAAGTGTCTGGCCTGGTATTTGAAGCCTTCCATGGCTATATAGGAAACTGCCTCTGTCTCGGTGACCATGGTCACCTCTAAAAGTTAAGTTACACTAGCACCATGAGAGTCAATCAATAGCAGGAGGCTTATTAGGACAGGGAGATAGATTATAAAACTCACTCTTGCAAAAGGTATGAAACTCCATAGATCACCTCTGGACTTGCCTTTTCTTCAATCAGGTTTTCACCTCTCTTCTCCCCACAGATCCTCCTGTTCTTACTACACATTCAAACTACAACAAGTACACTTTTCTACCTTATATCTTCCGATCAAAAAAGGCATGGGGCTCCCACTGCCAGCGACCTATATAAAGAAGTGCAATCAAATCAGAATTCAAACAACTAATCCAACTAATAATCCGTGGTTGTCCACTACGTATTGGGAAGCTGCAGTGCTGCATTCCCAGCAGCACATAGCTCTGTGTACAGGTATTAAAAGCAGCTCACGGATGCCTAAAAATAGAATCTGTTGGGAAGAATGTTCTTTAAAGAATTCTCTGTTATTAGGTTGAGTAGTTTTTTGTGGGGGCTGGGTGGGAGGGAAGGTCTGGGCAGTTCTGCCATATGCACCTTGTAGTTGAGCTTCGTCCCCCGTGCCCTATTTTTTTTTCCTTTGGGGAGTTATGAGTAGATTTAGTGAAGACTTCAGATATAATGAGTATACCTTTTTGCGTTAACTTCCCAATGCAGTTATTTCTTACTCTCAGTGGGGGATTGGTTTGTCACAATAATACTGAATATGTGCATGTTGTAGTTAAGCGTCTAACTTGATACTAATTGGGGTTGGGTTTTTTGGGGGGGTGGTTTTAAGAGAGATACTGTTGAGAATAAAGAAAAAAAATCATTCTACAGAAGAATGGCCATAGTGGCTCAGACCAAAGGTTCCATCAAGCCCAGGATCCTGTCCTCTGAAGTGGCCAATGGCAGGTGCCCCAAAGGGAATGAATTGACAGGTTATCATCAAGTGATTCATTCCCCATCACCCAATCCCAGCTTCTGGTAAACAGAGGCTAGGGACACGGTTCCTGCCCATACTGGCTAATAGCCACTGATGAACCTATCTTCCATGAATCTACCTCTCTCCCTTTTGAACCCTCTTATAGTCTTGGCCTTCACACCACCCTCTGGCAAGGAGTTCCAGAAGCTGACAGTGTGTTGCATGAAAAAATACTTTCTTGTGTTTGTTTTAAACCTACTACCTATTAATTTCATTTGGTGGTCCCTTGTTCTTATGTCTGTATTATGAGAAGGGGTAAATAATGCTTCCTTATTTACTTTCTCTATACCACTCATGATTTTATAGACCTCTAACAAATCCCTCCTTAGTCACCTCTTTTCCAAGCTGAAAAGTCCCAGTCTTATTGATCTCTCCTCATACGGAAGCCATTCTATACCCCTAATCATTTTTGTTGCCCTTTTCTGGACCTTTTCCAATTCCAATATATCTTTTATGAGATGGGGAGACCACGTCTGCACACAGTATTCAAAGTGTGGGCATGCCATGGATTTATATAGAGGCAATATGATATTTTCTGTCTTATCTATCCCTTCCTTGATCAGTCCCAACATTGGTCGCTTTTTTGACTGCTGCTGCACATTGAGTGGATAATTTCAGAGAACTATTCACAATGACTCCAAGATCTCTTTCTTGAGTGGTAACAGCTAATTTAGACCCCATCATTGTATATGTACAATTAGGATTATGTTTTCCAATGTGCATTACTTTGCATTTATCAATATTAAATTTCATCTGCCATTTTGTTGCCCAGTCACCCAGTTTCGTGAGATCCTTTTGCAGCTCTTCATAGTCTGCCTGGGACTTAACTATCTTGAGCAGTTTGGTATTATCTGCAAATTTTGCCACCTTGGTGTTTACCCCTTTTTCCAGATCGTTTTTGAATATGTTAAATAGGACTGGGCCCAGTACAGATCCCTGGGGGACACCACTATTTACCTCTCTCCATTCTGAAAACTGACCATTTATTCCTCCCCTTTGTTTACTATCCTTGAGAAAACCTTCTCTCTTATCCCATGACTACTCATTTTGCTTAAGAGCATTTGGTGAGGGACCTTGTCAAAGGCTTTCTGAAAATCTAAATGCACTATATCCACTGGATCTCCTCTGTCTGCATACTTGTTGACCCCCTCAAAGAATTCTAGTAGATTGGTGAGGCACGATTTCCCTTTACTAAAACCATGTTGACTATTTCCCAACAAATTACATTCATCTACGTGTCTGACAATTTTGTTCTTTACAATAGTTTCAACCAATTTGCCCGGTACTGAAGTGAGACTTACAGGCCTGTAGTTGCCATGGTCACCTCTGGAGCCCTTTTTAAATAATTGGCGTCACATTAGCTATCCTCCAGCTTTGGTACAGAAGCTGATGTAAATGATAGGTTAAAGATGACAGCTAGTAGTCCTGCAATTTCACATTTGAGTTCCTTCAGAACTCTTGGGTGAATAAACAGTAATAAAAGTCTGCAGGACCGGATGGTAGTTTACCAATTTGTTTCAAAACCTACTCTAATGACACCTCAGTTTGGGACAGTTCCTCACATCTGTCACCCAAAAAGAATGGCATCCTCAACAGTGAAGACCGATGCAAAGAATTCATTTAGTTTCTCCGAAATGGCCTTATGTCTGAATGCTCCTTTAGCATCTCAATTGTCCAGTGGCCCCACAGGTTGTTTAGCAGGCTTTCTGCTTCGGCCATACTTAAAAAAAATTTTGCTATTACTTTTGGAGTCTTTGGCTAACTGTTCCTCAGATTCTTTTTTGGTCTTTCTAATTATATTTTTAGACTTCATTTGCCAGAGTTTATGCTCCTTTCTATTCTCCTCACTAGGATTTCTCTTCCACTTTTTAAAGGATGCCTTTTTGCCTCTCACTGCTTCTTTTACTTTGTTGTTTAACCACGGTGGCTCTTTTTTTGGTTCTCTTACTATTTTTTTTTTTAATTTGGGGTACACACTTTAGTTGAGCCTCTATTATAGTGTCTAAAAGGCTTCCATGCAGCTTGCAGGGATTTTGCTTTTGGCACTGTACCTTTTAATTTCTGTTTAACTAACCTCATCATTTTTGTGTAGTTCCCCTTTCTGAAATTAAATGCTACACTGTTGGGCCACTGTGGAGTTTTCCCTGCCACAAGATGTTAAACCTAATTATACTATGGTCACTATTACCAAACAGTCCAGCTATATTCACCTCTTGGACCTGATCCTGTGCTCCACTTGGGACTAAATCAAGAATTGCCTCTCCTTTTGTTGGTTCGAGGACTAGCTGTTCCTAGAAGCAGTCATTTAAGATGTCAAGAAACTTTATCTCAGCATCCCTTCCTGAGGTGATATGTACCCAATCAATATGGGGATAGTTGAAACTCCCCATTATTATTATTGGGTTTTTTATTTTAATGGCCTCTCTAAGAGAGAACCAGTGTAAAAAGGAAGAAGGAAGGCTTCCTAAACCCTTTTTTTAAAAAAAATAAAAAAAAATAAAAGGCTGACCTATGCCTGAAACCCATCAGCCATATATGACTCTTATTATCTAGATACTCTTTTAGGTATTAATGTGACAACTCACTACAATATAAAAATAAAATATAATTTAGCTAAATGAAATGGGATTGTTTTACCTAGCTCCACATTTGTGCTTTCATTAAACAGAGACCAAGGAGCTGTCTGTATACACATGTAATTCAACATGGTAATGGAATTCTGTTTCATTAAAGCTGTTGTCTGTTGAAGAATACAAAAGGGGAGGGTAGGAGGGGAAGCAAAGCCACCATTGCCCTGAATTCTAAGTTGTTTGTACATAAATACATATCCCAACTTGTAATGGGAGTAACCACATGTTTACTCAGAAATAAGTAACTATGCACACAGACAGATACAATTGGCCATGTGGAATTAACAAAATTACGAGTGAAATCATTGTAATTACATGTTCAAATTTTGTATTAAGTTGCATATCTGTAAGTACTTTCAAAATTAAGCCCTTGTAACAGGTGGGAAGGAAGCTAAAAATGTAGGGTACTTCAGAGAGATTCTCATGATTGAAAATGAGAGCACTTAACAAAAATGGGGGTGGAGAGAAAACAGAATGAAGAGGGACAGGATTTGTCAAAACAAGACACAAAGGTGATAAAAAATAGCAAATAAATTGTCGTCTTGTTTACAGAGTGGTAATGTAACTTTCCCCTATTCTATTCTATTTCCATATAAACATCCATCTGTGTGAAGAAGGGATAGGGTTTGGAAGACTTAAGTTCAGATCATATATTTTTAGCCTTTTTTTAGCCAAACAATTCAGCCAAAGTTCAGGGCCCTGCAGGTTCTTTCCATTGGGATAAAAAGATAAAGGAGCCAGATATCTGTGATGCAATCCTGTTCATACACAAAGTCCCATTTCCCTGAACACAAAAGGAAGTTTCTTTGCTCACAGCTCTGAGCCTCTTTCAGCCAGCACATTGTCAAAAGCATTCTTAGCTCCCCACCCCCCAGGTCATGCTATCAGTGCTCCCATTGCTGTGAATAGTATATACCTCAATAGCATTCATCAGTAGCATTATGTATTTTTGACAGGTTTCCATGCCCCATTTTGGGCTTACGTCCTGTCCTCCATTCCGCTTCCATTGGTGTCGTGGTTTGTGCTGTTGGCCATTTTGAATTTTTATTTTAATTATTTTTAATGTTTGAATAAGGGGAATCTTGCATGTTTGTGCTTTGATACATTTGGTTGATTGTTTAGAGGAAAAAGTTGAAAGAATAGAGTGTGAACTTAAAGAAAAATAAAGATTTTTGGTTTTAAAGGCTTAGTTTGAAAGAATACAGGCAAGTTATTAAAGAGAGATTTTTGGTTAAGTTTAGTAAGGAGAGATGAGTTTAAAGGACTAGTTAGGCACGTTATTAAAAAATAAAAAAATTAAGTAAATTTAAAATGTTTATTAAATATAAAGTTAGGTTAAAAAGAACACATGGCAGAAGAAAGGAAATTTTACAAAGCAGAGACTGTTTAGTAAGCACATGGTAAAAATAAAGGTTGGTTAATAAATATATGGGTAGGTTAAGAAGAGAGCATTTAAAAAGAGTTAAATAAAAGAGAAACAAAGATACGTTAAAAGAAGGAACATGGCAGGAAAAGGAAGCCCCATTGCAAAGGGCAAAGACAGGCAGCACGTGGTTGAGTGAGAGAGAGAGAAAGAGATCTTACCCTTGTGACTGTTCCTGGAGAAAGAAGGAGCTCCCAAGGCTCACAATCCCTCAGGCTAGTTATCACCGCCTTTTGATTGGACCAATCAGATGCTGTTCTACAGCTGCATCATATAATTTATTTTCCTGAACCAATCCTATGGTCCCAATATTTTTAAACAAGAGCCATCTCCTTCCCATCCTCACACCTCAATCTTAACTGCCTTATTCTGATCTTTAAAATGTTTAAAAGACCCGAAGCATCTTTCCCGCCATGTAGCACTCTTACATATGGGCTGTAATAAAGGTTAAAACCGTAAGCCCTTGGTAACAAACTTTTTTTTTTTTTTTAAGCTTTTCCCTATGCTTTTGGTGAGGACAATTTGAAGCTGCAGCCAAAGCAGGTTTGTTAGCCAGTGAACTAGAGATAAAGAAGGCTGTTAGATGTCCAGAACGTAGAGATAAGAAGTTTGTTTCTTTTTAAATTTTTGAACAAAAGTTATATTAAGTTTTGTAAAGGAATAACGCTCTATTTTATAATCTCTTGAAACGACAAGCCTGTTTGAAGAAACACGCCTTTATTTATAGGTGTTTTAATAAAAAATGAGCGTGCAGAAATACCCCAGGGTTAAAACTACTTTGATAAACTGGTTGTCTGTAATTTATAGTAACAAAAAAGGTTTTTCCCTATGCTTTTGCTAACGTTGGTTATTTTTTTTAGTGAGGACAATTGGAAGCAGCCTTTCTAAATTGGTGGATTAGAAAAGACCACTTGGAAAGACAAGCCTATCTGAAGAAACATCCCTCCATTTAACTCTTTTACATAGGTGTTTCAATTAAAAAAAATGGAGCATGCAGAAGCACCCCAGGATTAAACCCACAAACCCTTAGTAACAAAAAGTTTTTAAAAGGTTTTCCCTATGCCTTTATTGAGGACAATTTGAAGCTGCAGCAAAAACAGTGTCTGTGAGCCAGTGGATCAGAAGTAAGAAGGCTGCTTCTTCCCCTACATTTTAACAAATACAAGTGAAAGTTATATTAAGTGTCGTAAAGGAATAAACACTTTAAAAGACAAGCCTATATGAAGATACATCCTTTCGCATAGGTGTTTCAATAAAAAGTTAGCATGCAGAAACATCTCAGGGTTAAAAAAAACACAGAGAACCTGTTTATAAAGTAATTTATGGTGATAAAAAAAGTTTCCCCCTACGTTTTAGACTAACATTGGTCATCTTTTAGTGAGGACAAGTTGAAGCATTATGCTTTTGCGGCAAAGCCACTGTTAGCAAAAACAGCTTTTTGCAAGCCAGTAGATCAGAGATAAGAAGGGTGCTTCTTGCTCCCTTTTTAAGCCAATAAAAAGTGAAAGTTATATTAAGATTTATAAAGGAATAAACACTTTAAAAGATAAGGCTGTGTGAAGGCTGGAGCTGTGGATTTCTCTATAGTTTAAAAACAGATAAGACTAATTAGGCTAACCAGTGATCCATTCACTATAGTCTGCCTTAACAATGCTCTAGGGAATCAACCTTTCAGTTTGCTTGTTTTTTGGTGGTGGTCTTTTTTTCTGTTTTTTTTTTTATTATTTTTTTAAAAAGACTTCTTTCCTAACTTTTTAAATGCTGTTCAAGTTTTAACAAATGATAAGATTACATTGAAAGACACTTTGTGAAAGTATTTTATTCCATTTACTAATTGTAAAAAAACAAATACCATCGCTTTGTGACTGCATGAAGCCCAGAGACAGCCTATCTGAAGAACACCTCCTCAGCTTTTCCTCCATACTTTTAACACTTGCTAAACATGCAGTGTTTCATTATATAAAGGTTTTTGGGGTTTTTTTTTTTTGTTTGTTTTTGTTTTTTTTACATTTAACATGAAAATACAGCATTGACTGAGATGTAATGTAACATGACCTTTTTAAAGGATATTCTGTATGCAGTGAGGCCTATTTGAAGCATTATGTTTGGTTGTTTTTTTTGTTTGTTTGTTTTTTTAAGTTTAACATGAAAAAGCAGTATTGATTGAGATGTAACAAAACAAGGCCACTCTTAGGGATATTTTGTAGAAGTTTAATGAACTAAAAAGGCTTAAGATACTAGCCTATCCTTTTAAAAAGTGTTTTTTAAAGTACCAAAACAGCAACTAGAATATGGAAGAATATGAAAACTGGCAATTGAGAGGAGTTTACATGTGTTTTAATAATAATAAAAAAAATACACAAAATTGCTTTTTAAAAAGTTTGGATTTATACAAAAAACACAAGACAAAATTAGCTTATGTTAAAGTTAGCTGTTTTTTTGTTTTTTACCAGAGATAAGAAGTCTGCCCACAGACACCTGCCTGCCTGCCTCCCTCCCTAATGTTTTTTAGAATCTAAACTGAGAACAAACAATTTTTTTTAAAAAGGCACAGCCACATTAATCAGGCCATGGGGGTAAGAAAGCTGTCCTGAGCTTTATGGGGAATGTTGATAACTCTTTTAGTGAAACAGTTTTGTAGGCAGCCATTCTGTGTTAGTTATGTCCCCCATCATATACAGCCTATCAGAAATATTTAGACACTACCATCCAGGGAGGAATGAATATTTTTATTTTTATCTTGAAGGAGCCATGAAGCTGAAGCCAGCCAAGACTGAGACGGTGCTGGTAAATCAGTGAACTACTAGAAGGGATTAAATTAAATCTCCGGTTTCAATATTTATGGTCCCCCACTTGTAATGTTCTTAATGTTCCTGCAAAATGATACATTTCTATCTACTACGTTATATCTCTTTCCAAGACTTGTGTTCAGTTTCACCTCTAGCAGTACATGAAAAGGCTTAGAATTTTTCATGGCTATAATTGGGTCTTGCAGCCATTAAGTCTAAAACTATCCTTACACGGGTGGTTTTGTTTTTTTGAGCATGCACACAGCTGTATCTTCTGTAATGGAGATGACAATCTCTGGATCACATGAGTATTCTGAGAGTTAACTCAAAATGTTCATAAAGAGCTTTCAAATCCCCAGTAACTTATTTTAAGTGAATTTGTGTTTTTAATCAAATGGGTAACAGATAGTGCTTAAATACCACCATGAGTGTAATAGACAAATTTCTTCCCGAAGACCCACCTTTGCCCATAATAAGTTGGCTAGGTAATAGTGTTGCCAAGCTAATGCATTTCAAGCAAAAATTTCATTTAAACCCCTAAATCTCAATATTTCAACAGATGGGCCTAATGCTCATCTCACCTACCTTCACGTACGTTAGGAGTAATACCACTAACAAATGGAATTACACCAGTGTAACTAGTGGGAAAGCAGGGAATAAACCTCAATATTGATGGGAAAATGGTTATTAATAAAATATACAAACATGCCTATGCTTCTATAAAATTTGAAGAAATATTTAAGTACTTGGCGATTAGAGAATAGCTTATTTGTTTTGATTTTCTGGTGTTATTAAAAGAAGTATTCAGACTTGAAGAAACTTACGATATTTCTGCTGTCTCCCAACAAGTGACAGGCATGAGAAGAATCCAGGAGAAAATCTCCATCTTGGCCATAAATTTGTACTTACCATACCCAGGTGGATTTGCAGACTCCAGAATGCAGTTTCATATCTTCTATACAGCTGGTTGTCTGTAACAGAGATTTGAATAGTGATTTTTGGGTTTGTATAGCTTGGTAGCAATTTTTAATTATGAAATACATTTTACAGTGTTATAAATGTAGTGGGGAGGGAGTGGAAACATAAAATTTCAACAGAAGAAACTCTAGAAGAGCCCTAAAACTCTAACTCTTTCATAACAAAAAAAATGTTCTCATCAAGGCAATTTTCACAGTTTTCTGAAAAAACAATGATTGCAAAAGTTTGTCTCCAAAATAATTTCCAGCTGGCTTACCTTCCTCTTACTGGTTTTGATTTTAAAAAGCAGCAAGTACACCCCAAACATAAGACACGTGATTGTGATGTTCCCCTCTGGTGTTATCTGGATCGGTGATCTGCTAGGTCACTTTAACCCTTGACTCTGGGAGTCAGCCTTACCCTGCTCTGCCGTGAGAACCCCCAACCCTGGACTGTTCATGCACAGCCTCTGGCAGGTAAGCTGCTCCTTGTTGTGCAACCGAATGACATTAAGTATCTCCAGTACCAGACATAACCCTAGGAACCTCCGTCTTGCAGTGTCCAGTTATGCTCCCTGGATGCTGCAAGCTTACATGAGTTCATCTATTTAACTAAGGGTATGTCTACACTACCCGCCGGATCGGCAGGTAGCAATCAGTTTATTGGGGATCGACATATCGTGTCTCATCTAGACACGATATATCGATCCCCGAATGCGCGCCCGTCGACTCCGGAACTCCACCAGGGTGAGCGGCGGTAACGGGGGAGCTGACAGGGGGAGCCGCGGACATCGATCCCGCGTCGTGAGGATGAGAGGTAAGTCAGAATAAGATACACAACTTCAGCTACAGGAATAGCGTGGCTGAAGTCGAAGTATCTCTCGTCGACCCCGCCCCCTAATGTAGACCAGGCCAAAGGAATTGATGTGTGCCAATCTTCTTAACCCAAGTGGAGACTTTGACATGCTTCAAACCAAACACACTGCTTCAGGTAGAACAAACAAACAGATAAAATTCAGTTGCATGGTGTGGTATCTGTAGATATAGATGGAAGAGGGAGAGGGAGCATGGAAAATGTCTCTCCCTTTTATCATGTCCTTTCTTGCCTCTTGGCTTTGCTACTCCCCTTCAGAGTCAGGTGAGCATTAGTTCATCGCAGTTCCAAACTGACCAAAAGAAGGGTGGTGACTCACTCGAGAGTCTAACAGATTCTTTTGTTATTGCTGAGGCTAGTGTCCTTTATTCCTGTGAGGCTGGGCTGGGTTTGTCCCACACGTGCCCTGGAGAGTTTTTGCCTAGGCTTATTTTAAGCCATGAGAATACATTTTCAGCCTCATAACTACATACATGAAATTATAACCTATAACATTACTATAACAACCATGCTCAGTGCATTATGAGCCTTTGTGCAACATGAAAAACTTTGCATTAGATACCACACAATCATTTTATAAAGATGAACATGGGGCTGTAAGGTATTCCCCTGAGGTACAGAGCATCACAGTGATTGTAAAGAAATATAAAGGAATCATAGGGCCACAGATGGATCTACATATCTGTGTGTAGTTAAGACTGAATTTTTTTGGCTTAAACTTGTTGGGGGTAGGGGGGAGATTCAGCAACTCAAACATTTCACCAATTTTGCCAAAACAGTTAGTCAGTCTCTGGGACCCAACTCTCAAAACAAAACAAAACCCATACATTTCATTCTGACACTTTCAAAACATTTTGTTTCATTTTTAAATGACTCCGTTTTGAGATTTCCTTCAATTTTATTTAATAAAAACAAACCTTGAATGCCCCATCTAAATAAAACCCAGAACAAAACTGTAATCAGTAATTCATCCAGCTCTATACAAACCATGCATGGCTTAGAGCTAGACCGACACTTCTACCCTGGTAGATTTCTAAGCATGGAACTCAGAGCACCACTAGGTTCAATGAATTCCTAAACACCACAAGAGGCAATACCCTGAATTAGCTTCATTTCTCAGATATATGGCTGGTCAGCAATAGTAATGGTGGTCAGTGCCAATGACCACCTCACTAGAGCCCCAGTGGCAAAATGGTTAAATTAGTCAAAAGAAAACTTGCTGCTTCTTGACAGTTTTCAGTCAAACATGCAACACCCCCTCTCAGAGGAGCAAAAATTAAGTGTACTCTTTGTACTAACTTCTCTGGTAATCCATTTGAGCTCATAATGGTAATAAGTATTGTGGCTGAAATCAAGATTCAAAGAATTGCTGAAGTCCAATTGAGATGTTGGCAGAGAGGGCTTGTAACAGGGTCAGCACCTGCCTCTTGTGCATGCCCCCTTTCTTCTGGCCGATAGTGCCTGCAAACACAGTTCTTTTCATGGAGGAGAGGCACCCATCCCTTGTGGATGGCCCCCTTTCTCTTGGTTAGGTGTGAGCCTGCTTTCCTTTTTGGTCTTACATCGGGGTGGCACCTGCCTCTTGCAAGCCCTGCCCCAGCTCCTAGTTCTCCCGGCTAGTCTTCGCCAGCTTAGCCCTCCAGCCAAGCCATACCCACTGTCCCCCTTCCAGAGTACACAGTCCAAGTTCTTTCTCAGCCCTGGTATGGGGTCATAGCTCTAAGACTTCTTTCCAAAGGCACTACCTTCTTCAACCACCTAAAAGGGGCCCATTTCGATATCCTCAGCTGGTGTCCTTTCCAGCAGCCCTCCCTGGGTTCAGTCTGCTACCAGACCAGCAGAGCCCATCTTGGTACCCTCACTTGGTCTGGTCAGGTCCTGGGCTCAGCCCTCTGGGCTCAGCCTGCCCACCCTGACCTTTCCATGGTCCTACTGCTACTCTATCCAGCCAGCCAGGCACCTGGTCTTTGGCAGCCTTCTCTGAGCTCAGTTCTGCCTGGTGAGCTCTCTGCAGCGAGCTGCCCATAGCGTACTGCTTGTTGAGTCAGCTAGGCACTCAGTCCTCCCTTGTCAAGCACCACACAGCAACTGAAGCCTCTGCTCTACTGCTTGCCTTTTATCTTGCCATTCTGGCCCCTTATTGGTTGCTGCAGCAACTCCTCTGATTAGCCTTTCTTCTGCAGTCACTCTAGGCTGCCTGGAGCTCTTCTCGCTGCTCTATTCTGGGGCAGGGTGATGCAGGGCCACGAGACCTCCAGCAGGGGGCCTCTGCACCTAGTCCACACAGCCACAGGGTTCTAGCTCTTTAGCTCACTGGAGATTCAATCTGAATGAAGTGATCGATGAGTTCCCCAAGAGCTCAATTAAAACTTAGCTGACTCATAAGATGTAGTCTTTCCCAATTAACTTTATTTGGTCTGCAGCAAGGGCAATCAAGAATCCTGTGTAGCATTTATTCTCGTGCTTTCTGCAGATATCACATTTTGATGCCTTATCCTCAATAGCAGCATTCGAGCCTAACCTCAATAACAGAGCCCAGCATGTCCTTCACTTCTCAGTACTAAATTGATACTGTGGGTCATTTCTAACTTTTTGGCCTCATGCTGTGTGCTATTATGATATAGGGTCCTTTGCGCAGAATCTAATCACATGCAGTAATTTCATCTCTGTAGTGTAAGGTGTGCATTGAAGTACCTGGGCAATTTACAACTACGTTCTCCAGCTGTTGCAAAACTGGGTTACTATGTCTGAGTGTGTCAAACTCTGCTTCCTTTTAATAAAAGGGAAACCCTGAGTCTTACTAATTTCAAGCTCCCCTTTCTGCAGCTCCTTGCTTAAAACTATAAGTGCCTGAAAGCATGCCCGCCTTAAGAAAATAGTTATGGGCCTGCACTGCACAAGTACTTGTGAAAATTTGTCACTTTCTGAAGTCAGGCAGTACTTTGTACTAATAATCTATTTTTTCTGTATAAGCATCCTCACAAAACCACTCACAGCCAAGCTGTATTGGTAATAGTGCTCTTTCAGTCTTACCCTACTTGTGCTGTGGTAGTGAGTGCTTTGGAAGTAAATGTTCCTAGGCAGTCATTTTGCTTCCACTGCACATGAGCTTGTGTTGACTGAGATTGCAGACTTTTAGTCTTAAAAATTTCAGTTGTAGTGCTTCTTTGACTCTCTTAAAATTACTAAAAGCTCTTTTCTTGCTAAGTACCAATCTGTCTTTGTGCTATCCTCAAGGAATATTCTGAGTGGATCCTTCAGTTGATAATTTATGGATGATTTTGCTCATCATGCCCATGAATGTTTAAGGTGTCCTTATTCTGGGGTCTCAATTTGTATACTAGGCTTCAACTTTGAGTCCAGAGAGATGTCTTTGTCACAGTGTTCCCTACAGACCTAGCATCATTCAGCCTGATTTGACATACCTGTTGAATTTCAGGTAATTTTCTACTACATGTATACCAAAGCACATGAGAAGCTCCTTTTTTTGGTGTTGATTTGGTCACCTGAAACCAGCAGATAAGCAACAGTTTAATCTGACCTATCCACTACATGGTGCTTTGGTATTCCCCACATGTTGATGCAATCTCAACTGGAAGTTGTGCCTGGATTCATGTGGTTGTATGGCTCAACTAGATTAGCCTAAAATTTTCACCTGGCTAAAACACTTGTGTTAGGCTTTTCTCTGAGGGAAGCTACCTTTTATAAATCCAAAGAACACTATTGCTCTAAAATATAAGATTGGCTAACTGGATATTGCAAATGATTGGTCAGTTTGGGTAACCAGATGTCAGCCATAACTGATGCCTCTTACTTGGTCCACAAAATTAGTAGGGGATTAAACTAAAGTTAAGACATACACAGTGGCCTCCCATATTGGAATGACAGCTGGAGGAAGCTATGGAGTACAATATTCAAGCATTGTAAGGAAAAGATATGCCATAAGAAATCTCCACTTGAGAACTGACAAACATACCACATAATACCTCACAGCAATTCTAATATTTTGATTTGTGTATTTCCTATTCCACCTGAGCTGAATGGAACAAGAAACGTATGAGACGTCCTGAAATTTGCACATACGATTCTGTAGGCAAGACTGACACCCAAAGCTGAGGCCATATTACTCCACCAATAAGAATTTGAGATGACCATAACTTAATTAGCCAGATCAGGCTCATATGACTGAGTTGTAGGGCTGAAGACTGTAATAATATCGTTCAAAGTGACTTCATCTGAAAAAGCAAACAAAACAAACAAACAAAACAACCAAGAATCCTACACCTGTTTGAGAGGGAACCTGACATTAAGTATCCATATTGCTTCATACAGTGTTAATAAATACATTTCACAAATGTTATTAATCAGAAGAGAGCTCACTCTACATACTTCTTATAAACAATTGAATCAACTGATTGTATATCACTTGAGGTTCACCTCCCCTATCTTTATAGGCTAGGAAACCTTTGCAACATATCCTTTGAGAAGTAATGCTCAGACCAAACTTCACTCTCCTTTGCTGTCTCCTCCCCCATGTGTTAGCTTTCTCTACCTAATACACAAAAATGGATCTTAATTGTCTTTGCTTGAAGCCCAGGCTTGGCTGAGAAGCAAATATACATTGCTTTGTCTAATGAAGATTGAGTTTGTAAAATGGGGTTGGCAAGAAATGCATAAATATAATTCTAGCATATATTCATGCCTTTTTGTGCACTGCCTATGCATACATCATGCAAGAATATTAATGATCAAAGACTTATTTTTGCAATGGTATCTTACAAGACACCTTTTAGATACAGATTGTAACCACAGTGAGTGGGGATAGCTGACCAGTTCAGTGTGAAACTTATTACCTGACACCCAGGAGTTCCTTGCCCTCTGGCAGTGAGATGCTCTTAGAGTCACACTTAATTTTAGTTTAATTCAAGGTTTCTGACTTTACTTGTAATTGATTTCTAGTTTTCCTGCTTTTTAAGTGTCTGTTCTGTCTACAAGGATTTGGTAGAAGAGCCTGAAGTTAAAGCATGTTCTAAAACCTAAGACATTTAGAAACTGTTTCAGTCCAAAATGAAACCATGTAGACTGTTTGACACATTTTAATATTACATGCATTCTGTTTCTGTTATGGTCTCTCTAAAAGGGGGTCATATTGAAAAGCTGTCTAACTTGCCAGCTTTGCAGGTAGGTATAGGACGATAGACATTCAGGTATTAACTTAATTTTCCTTTCCTAGCAACCGTACACCACACAGTACCTGCATGCGACATCAACTAAGAACAATACTATTGGTAGTAGGACTCTAAACTAATTCTGGCTGTCAACACTGCACATGTTGACCTTGAACAACCTTCCTTTAGTGAAGCTTAACTGTGTCCAAGGAGTGCACCACAACAACATTTTAGACACACTATAAACTCTTTCCTCTTGTACTCTAGTTTGCAAATATGCAGCCTTAGTTGTGAAAATTTTTAGGCATCTCAGAATTCAGGAAGGCACCAGTTAACTATTAATTGCACACAGACACAGTTTAAACTAAGATTAAAGGTGCCTACTACTGCTTCATACCCTTCTTAGAACATGGCCAGTGGTTAAATTTAAAATCTGAAAACAAGGCAATATGAGATTAAAGTAATGTCACCACCACACAAACTTAACCTCACCTGCCCCTTTTGAGTCATGCTGCACTGAGTCCCTTGAACCACACACTGCACCCCTTATTGTACAGCTAAAATACTGTGTGTCCAGTGAATCTGTGAAGGCTTTTCCCCCTCACTTTCCATTAAATGACATGGAAGTAAGAGCGGGTCTCCAGTTAATTTAAGGTGGAATATGCTTCAGGAAGTCATTCAGTTATCAGGATTCAAAAAGGATTAGACAGTCGCAAAGATAACAAGAATATCCCCAGAGACAATTGTAAATTCAAACAAGTTCTGGAAGTGACATTAGCAAACTTGTAACTCTTAGGGATTAGAAAAAAACTTTCCCAGATGGCAGATCATTCAATAACTACCAGCTGCCAGCAGTTCTGCCTATGAAACAGCTAGTACTGGCACCTGCCCGATGCGACTTTCCGCAATGGACCAGATCCGTAGTCCACCTAGTCTAGTATCCTATGCTCAAAGTGAAAACATAGAAAAGGATGGAAAATTGTGTGTATCAAATGGAAGAGGAAAGTTAATTCACTGGAACAGAACAGTCGCCCATTCATGATGGCTTGTCTGATATCAGAACAAAAAAGGTCAAAGTAATGAGGAAAAGGAACAATGTTGAATGTTGTACTCAAACTTCTCAGCACATGGTAGCTTTGTAGAGCATCCCAGTATGTACCAATTCAGTAATAGAAACTCACTGAAAATAGTGACTAATAACCAAATAATTCAGTGCACTGCCTCTGCATATTTTTCTCTGCAGCTTGAGACAAAATTTAATTCATACTCTCATCTAGCAGCCTTCCTCATAAACAAGAAAAACTCTCTTCCAAATATGAAATGTTATCTGTGATGTCACAATAGATGCTTCATCAAGTCCTTTTTGACACTGTCACTGCTGCAAAACATTAGGCTAACTGCATTACACACAATCTTTTTCCTTCTTGTGCTGCTTGAAATCGGTCTCTCATACAACTTGCAGTCCAGATCTTGGTGGGTGTTTTATAAACACAATTAAATGCTTGAACCAAAGCCATATGTGGAATGGTTATAGATTTCATGGTCCTCCACAGTTACCAGAAGGGACCCAGATTGTTGTACTGGGAAGCTAAACAAACATAGGAACTTCCTGGTTAAAGTGTTCTCTAGATGCAGTTTAAAGCGTGCCTTTTTGTGTTTATGTCCTCACACTACACTCTTCATAGGCCTAACTCATCTAAACTGGCTTGTTTGCTCGCTCTACTTTGCCAGACTTATGGTCCCAATACAGAACTATCAGACAGCTGGTATATTTTGTTCTCAGACTAGTAATACATAGCTAGTAAATATGACTTGCCCAATGCATTAGTCCCCTTCACCTTGAGCTGTGTCTTCCTTCAGTATTCTCCCTTTTCATCCCTAGGACCCTTTCACTCATTTAAATAGGTCATCCATTTTATTACCTTTGCCAAAATATAAGTTACTGAATTTCTAGAAAAGCTTTTACCTGCTATTTTACCTCTAATTCAGTAATGCACTTTAGATAAAAAGGTCAACTTGATAAGCATGATCTTCCTTTTTTTGCTGACTTACGCTGAATATTAATTATAGAGGCTTGGGGGATGGTGGGGAATAAGGTTATTCTAGAGGGAAGAGTACATTACTTTTTTTTTTTTCCTGAATATCATTTCTATTAAAGCAAAAGGTTTGGAAATACTAGCTCTGCTTATTCAAGAGTTGATCCTAAAACAGCTTGTGTGCATCTAAACAGCACTTGTGGCAGCCAGTGGAACTTGGAGATCTCCCCCTAAAGTTTGCAATCAATGTTTAAAAGGATGAATTCACTTAAAATAAGGTATAGCAACTTTTTCCAACCAATTTTTTACTTTGAGTGTATTTCCCACAGTGGGTGCAGCTGCTTATGAAGTAGTATAAATTGTCTTATACATCTCTCTAACTTGTGAATAGTAGCTTTAGTATTAAAGAAAGTGAGATAAGTAGTCCTGGTTAGAACCAGCAAAGCAAGCGTTTTGAGTTTATACACAAGTCTACTACTGCAACTCATCTGATTGTCAACATCCCTTGCTTGGATAGTCTTGGGCATTTCCTGAGAACTGACTTTCAAATAATGCAGTCTTTGTGACCAGTGATGAAAGTACTCAGATCTGCTAATGCAAAATGAACCATTTAAGGTTAAACCCACACTGAATGAGAGTACTAAGCATACTTTTCTTGGAACTAACCTGCTTCTACTCTTTTAAAAAAGGACAGCACCGGGTTTCATGTGGATTGTCTTTTGGTGACTTTGAGCTCAAATTTGCTCAGTTCACAAGTAGAGTTTTTCTATCTGTTAGCCTCACAAACTCACTCTGAGATCTGAAAGTCAATCTGAGTTCTTTCAGTCTTGCACATCATTGCAGTTAACAAGTTCTGCATTCCAAATTCAGCCTTGGATTACACCTATGCAAGCTCTGTAGTCTTCAAACAAATTGTTATTCCTGTCCAATCCCAATTAGTCTCCTTATTGCGGATGAACTGATGGGATGATAAGAACATAACATAAGAACGGCCGTACCAGGTCACACCAAAGGTCCATCTAGCCCAGTATCCGGTCTACTGACAGTGGCCAATGCCAGGTGCCCCAGAGGGAGTGAACCTAACAGGCCATGATCAAGTGATCTCTTTTCTGCCATCAATCTCAATCCTCTGACAAAGAGAGGCTAGGGACACCATTCCTTACCCATCCTGGCTAATAACCATTTATGGACTTAACCACCATGAATTTATCCAGTTCCCTTTTAAACCATGATAGGTTTCATTTGCAGATAACACAATCATACCAACATTACTGAAGGGAGAACTTGGCTAACAGAAGTCTGTATTTTTAGCAGTTATGTGGTCACATTCCAGAATAAACTTGCAAAGCTAGCAAGTATAAGGAAAACACTTCTTTTCAAACTAGGCACATTTGAGCTTAGTAGCCACTCAGATGATTAAATGTGCATTATCCTATTATCTTTTTCTACATGCACTTTTCTGAGTGGCTCAATGCAGTCAGTCAATTTTTTAAACTAGTGTAAAGCTGTGTGAATAACTGATTTTATTTACCAGTTTGCTGGCAGTTCCAAAAAATATTTTGGTTCAGGAAACATTTTGACAGACACTTTTGTTGTGTGCGACAAGGTAGGTGGGGATATCATCTATTACTTGACTGACCTCTGTTGGTGAGAGAGACAAGCTTACACAGAGCTCTTCTTCAAGTCTGGGAAGCTTATCAGAATGCCATAGCTAGATACAAGGTGGAACAGATTTTGTAGCATAAGTAGTTAACACATTTCAAAACACTATTCAAGGTCAAGGGGCCCATTAATATCCCTCCAGTCACAGGGAGGGAAAGGAAAGTGAGGCAAGGTAGCAGAGGGAGGTTTGCTAGTGGGTTACAGATTGTTGTAATAAACCATCATTCCAGTCTGTCTATTCAGTCCAAGATTTTTAGTGTCTATCACAGTTATGAATTTAAGCTCCCAGGCTCATCTTCGGAAAGTGTTGTGCAGGTTTCCTTTGAGATGAGGACTGATAGGTCAGATAGAGAGTAATCACAGTGTGAAAAGCATCACCTGCAGGTGATTTTTATCTTATCTGCAGGCATTTCAAACTTGTTTGTGATAAATAAAATATGAAGGGCTATATTCACAAAGCCAAAGGTGGTGGTGCACGCCCCTAGTAACTTCTAGCCCAGTGGTTCAAGCACTTGATGTAGGAGACCCAGGTTTAAAATACCCACTTCATAGTGGTGACTTGAACCCAGGACTTCCACGAGTGACGAAGCCACCGCACTATGGTATTATCATTGGGCTAGACAGCGAATGAAAATGACAAGTATTTTTATATAAAGTAGAACAAAGAAGAGATGAAGACTCATCCCAGAATACCCTGTAGCCTGGTGGTTAGGGAACTTCTCTGGGACTGGGGAGAACTGAGTGTAAGACCCTGCTCCAGACCGGGTGTTTGAACCTGCATCTCTAACATAACCACATGAGTGCCCTAACTGCTAGGCTAAAGATTATAAGGGGGAGACATACCAGCTTTGCTGGTTTTGTGAGTGGTGCCTAAATCCTTGAGAACCTAGGCCAGAAGAATCTAAACATTTAGTATTGATGAACAAAAAACAAAAAAAAACACCATCACTATTTTCTGGAAATACAAAATGTTTCAGGTGACCAAAAATCTGCATTTCTGATTTAAAAAATTCCTTTGAGAAGTTTTCCTCAGCTCTACCACTGAGTCTCCAGATGCTAGTATCCTACCTCATCCTCTATAAAGATCAATCTTAAGTAATCCTTTTGTTTTCAGTTTATGGGGAGTGCCAAAAGCTGACCTTGCCCTTTCTGAAGGCTCATTGGACTGATCAGAGTGACAAGTCTTCTGGTCTCTTCCTACTGAATGCTTCATTGGTTTTTATTTAATGGAATTTTTTCAGTTACTTCCATCTTAAGCTAAGATACAACTTATATTGCATGTAAACCACTGCTAAGAAAAGGTTAACTGCTGATTGCCAATCAAAACTGAAAGTTTTAACATAAACAATACCAAGTTTATGTACTATGCATAACACACTCGTAGTGTCAATCTGGGAGGTGTGCCAAGTAGTTTCATTGGTCATACAAAAATTGATTTGTTGAGTGAGGTTCAGTGTGAATAGTCATGAGAAATATTTTGCATTGTAAGGGAAGTGGCATAAAGTTACATATCAAATTGCAAATTTGGATGCAATCAGTGGCAAAGCCCTCATAATAATAATCTTTTTCAGGACGACTGAAGACAAGCTAGTCCTAGTCAAATGAAATCAAAGAGATGAACATGAATTTATTATCATTTACACTTGCTGGCCTGGAAGGAGAATCCAATAGACAAACAAGGTTGAAGAATATATAATCAATCATTCTTCTGATATTTGCTTGTCCAGGGACTCTAACAGGGGAAACCTGTCCAGATGTAAATTCAATTTCTATAGGGCATTAATTTGTGTAGAATGAAGGAGGTAAATTTAATTTAGACTACTTGCTACTTATGATAAATCTGTTCAGGAAATTATAGAAAGCACTAGTAATTACATTAGGTATTAGGAGTGAATTGGAGCACTTCAGCGTAAAATTATTACCCATAATTGAACCACTTCTTAATTCAGGTGACCTAGAAGAGTTGATTCTTAAGTTTAACGTGATTTTTTCAGACACTGACCCATATCTTAAAAATGGAGATAGACCTGTATTGGTGGTTGTCTTGGATAAGTGAAACTTAGCTATTCATCAATTGGTAAAAACATTCAAAGGTGTGGATAGCAATAAGGGATTACTGACAAAATTTAAAGGAAAAGATAAGCTAATATAACAAGTGGATCTCAGAAGTCCCTTTTCTCTAAATAAAACCAGAGTAACTCAATTATTTTTAATGCTTCAGCCATCTCCACTGGTGTTCCCATCCTCAAGAAGTCCAGTTAAGCAGTGTATTACAAGCCTGTCCCTCCCTCCCAGGCTGGCTCTGTGTTCTAAATTTGTACCTCAGATTTTCAATGCAATCCAGTAACATAATTAGCAAATACTTTGCCTTTCTATGGTTCCTTTTAGTCTAGCACCTCAAAATTCCTCACAGTCACCAGTGAATTAAGCTCCATGAATGATTAATGAGTACTGGCACAAGGGAGAGGTGGTAAGAACTAATTTACAGAGGAAAGATTTACCAAAAATTAATCCTTGCAGGTCAAATGCCAATGCACTATTTCAGTCCAATTCAAAGTAACAGCTGTGGTGCATAGAGTTTGTAGGGCCCTCTGTACAAGGGTTAATTTCACTCCTGGTGAGTACCTTACTTCATGAACTGATGTTGATAGCACCACTTGTGGAGCAGGCTACTATTTAGGGGGAACAGATGTGGTAGAAATTGATCCTGAATCAGTGGTTCATCAAGGATTAGAAGATCTAAGTGCAGAAGCTTCTTCTAGCTATTCAGAGCACAAGGAGCCAGATCATACAGTACCCTTCATACCTGAACAATTATCGTTCAGAATGTCTGCCTTGCTATCTTGTGACAGATGTGTCAATTTCCCGAAATGTCTTTAGGAGATCTTACTGTATCTTAAACCTTACATTTATATATCACTGTGGGCCAGGGACTGCATGTAATTGCATGGGGCTGGCAGACCACAGCCCTTCAGAAAGTAATGACAGTGAGGGTGTGTAATATACAATTTAACTCAGGTTTTAAAACCTCCTGAGAGCTACCACCATGTGGAGAGACTCTCAAATATACTGCTTCACATTAGATTCTCTAAATAGAAACAGACAAAGAAAGGGGTTTTGAATAACTGGCCTGGCTTAAAACTGACTCAGGGCCATCTTCCCGATGCAACTGACAGACATGACCCCTGGTCCACACAGGGCCCCAATTCTTAGGATAGGGTTGGAAGGATTACGTGCTTGTTCTGTGCTGGAGCTCTGATGAACTGCTGACCATAAAGGAGTCCCCTTGGGTGGGGACTGGAAGGACTGTTCCTGCAGCTAGTTCTGATAAGCTTATTAGCATGTGTAAGTTCCCTGCCCCACACACGTTTTCTCTAAATCTTTTTACTCAAAGAATAAAGTAGGTTTGCATAAGAAGTGCTGTGTGGTACCTTATAACTGCAGCAATTATACCAGTTAACCATCTCTGAAGAGAATGCCAGCAGGTGTCCTTGGGCAGCCTCTCTCTATTGAGGAATACATAAGAATGGCCCTACTGGGTCAGACCAAAGAGCCATCTAGCCCAGTATCCTGTCTTCAGCAGTGGCCAGTGCCAGCTGCCCCAGTGGGAATGAACACAAGAGGTAATCATCCAGTGATGTTTTCCCTATTGCTCATTCCCAGCTTCTGGCAAACAGAGGCTAGGGACACCATTCCTGCCCATCCTGGCTAATAGCCATTGATGGACCCATCTTCCATGAATTTATCTAGTTCTTTTTTGAACCCTGTTATGGTCTTGGCCTTCACAACATCCTCTGGCAAAGAGTTCCACAGGTTGACTGTGCATTGTGTGAAGAAATACTTCCTTTTATTTGTTTTAAACCTGCTGCCTATTAATTTCATTTCATGACTCCTAGTTCTTGTGTTATGAGAATTAGTAAACAACACTTCCTTATCTACTTTCTCTACACCAGTTATGATTTTATAGACCTTGATCATATCTCCCCTTAGCTGTCTCTTTTCCAAGCTGAGAAATCCCAGTCTTATTACTCTCTCCTCATACGGAAGCCGTTTAATACCCCTACTTTTGTTGCCCTTTTCCAATTCCAATATATCTTTTTTGAGATGGGGCGACCACATCTGCACACAGTAGTAAAGATGTGGGTTGACCATGGAATTATATAGAAGCAACATGATATTTTCTATCCTATTATCTAGTCCTTTTTTAATTATTCCCAGCATTCTGTTTCCTTTTTTGACTGCTGCTGCATATTGAGTAGATGTTTTCAGAGAACTATTCACAATGACTCCAAGATCTCTTTCTTGAGTGATAACAGCTAATTTAGACTCCATCATTTTATATGTATAGTTGAGATTATACTTCCCAATGTGCATTACTTTGCATTTATCCACAGCACATTTCATCTACCATTTTGCTGCCCAGTCACCCAGTTTTGAGAGATCCTTTTGTAGCTCTCTGCAGTCTGCCTGGGTCTTAACTATTTTTAGTAATTTTGTATTATTGCAAATTTTGCCATCTCACTGTTTACTCCTTTTTCTAGATCATTTATGAATATGTTGAACAGGACTGATCCCAGAACAGACCCCAGAGGACATCACTATTTACCTCTTTCCATTCTGAAAAATGATGATTTATACCTACCCTTTGTTTTCTATCTTTTAACCAGTTACCAACCCATGAGAGCCTCTTATCCCATGGCAGCTTACTTTGCTTAAGAGACTTTGGTGAAGGACCTTGTCAAAGGCTTTCTGAAAATCTAAGTACCCTGTATCCGCTGGATCCTCTTGGTCCACATGCTTGTTGACCCCCTCAAAGAATTCTAGTAGATTGGCGAGGCATGATTTCCTTTTACTAGTACCATGTTGACTCTTCCCCAACAAATTATGTTCACCTATATGTGTGACAATATTGTTCTTTATTATAGTTTCAACCAGTTTAACCGGTACTGAAGTCAGGCTTACAGGCCTGTAATTGCCGAGATCACCTCTGGAGCCTTTTTTAAAAATTGGCATCATATTAGATATCCTCCAGTCATCTGGTACAGAAGCTGATTTAAATGATAGGTTACAGACTACAGTTAGTAGTCCTGCAATTTCACATTTGAGTTCCTTCAGAACTCTTGGGTGAATACCATCTGACCCTGGTCACTTATTGCTTTTTAATTTATCAATTTGTTCCCAAACCTCCTCTAATGATACCTCAATCTGGGACAGTTCTTCAGATCTGTCACCCAAAGAGAAGGGCTCGCGTTTGGGAATCTCCCTCACAACCTCAGCCATGAAAAATGATGCAAAGAATTCATTTAGTTTCTCCGCAATGGCCTTATCGTCCTTGAATGCTCCTTTAGCACCTCGATCATCCAGTGGCCCCACTGGTTGTTTAGCAGGCTTCCTGCTTCTGATGTACTTAAAAAAAAATGTTTGCTATTACTTTTGGAGTCTTTGGCTAACTGTTCCTCAAATTCTTTTTTCGTCTTTCTAATTATATTTTTACATGTCATTTGCCAGTGTTTATGCTCCTTTCTAGTTTCCGCACTAGGATTTAACTTCCACTTTTTAAAGGATGCCTTTTTGCCTCTCACTGCTTCTTTACTTTGCTGTTTAGCCACGGTGGCTCTTTTTTGGTTCTCTTACTATGTTTTTTAATTTGAGGTATACATTTAAGTTGAGCCTCTTTTATGGCATCTTTAAAAAGTTTCCAGGCAGCTTGCAAGATTTCACTTTTGGCACTGTACCCTTTAATTTCCGTTTAACTAACCCTTATTTTTGTGTAGTTCCCCTTTCAGAAATTAAATACTATACTGTTTGGCCACTGTGGTGTTTTTCCTGCCACAGGGATATTACATTTAATTATATTATGGCCACTATTACCAAGTGGCCCAGCAATATTCACCTGTTGGACCAGATCCTGTGCTCCACTTAGGACTAAATCAGGAATTGCCTCTCCTCTGGTGGATTCCAAGACTAGCTGCTCCAAGAAGGAGTCAAAAAACTTTATCTTTGCATCCAGTCTTGAGGTGACATGTACACAGTCAAAATGGGGATAATTGAAATCCCCCGTTATTATTGAGTTTATTTTAATAGCCTCTCTACTCTCCCTGGTCAGGTGGTCAGTAATCTCTCTCTACCACTATATTCTTATTATTAGAGCATGGAATTTCTATCCATAGAGATTCTGGAGTAGAGTTTGATTCATTTACGATTTTTACTTCATTTGATTCTACATTTTCTTTCACATATAGTGCCACTCCCCCACCAGCACCACCTGTTCTGTCCTTCCAATATGATTTGTACCCTGGTATTACTGTATCTCATTGATTATTCTGATTCCATCAAGTTTCTGTGATGTCTATTATATCAATATCCTCATTTAATACGAGGCACTCTAGTTCACCCATTTTATTATTTAGACTTCTAGCATTGGTATATAAGCACTTAAGAAAAGAGTCTCATTCAATTACATCGTGTAATGGCAGATAGCTAAAAGGCGACAATTTTTTTTTTAATTTGACTGTTTCTGATCAGATCCTGCCTGTATTTTATCATTTTCCATCCCCTTATCCTCACTACGACACAGAGATTCTTTATTAACAGATCCTCCCCTAAGGGATGTCTGAACCACGTACTCCTGTTGTCTTTCCCCCAGCCCTTAGTCTAAAAGCTGCTCTATGACCTTTTTAACATTAAGTGCTAGTAATCTGGTTCCATTTTGGTTTAAGTGGAGCCCATCCTTCCTGTATAGGCTCCCCCTTTCCCAAAAGTTTCCCAAGTTCCTAATAAATACAGAGTGAAGGCAGGGAACTGTGAAGTTTTGAAATACCCTGGTCAGAATGGAAAGAGATGTCTCTTCACCCAAGAGAGACAACTACTGAGGAGCTGGAAGCCTGAGATTCAGCATCCATCTGGACCACTGAGGAGAAATACAGCTTCAGTTGCCCTGAACTGTGATAAGAGGGTTTCCGAGATTATGCACACAGTTTTTGACATGAGCTCATCGACATTAAACCATCCAAGAAAAACTTGTGTGGAGTGGACAATACACATAGCAATGCTGTCATATTTAAACAGTTGCTGTGTTACACTCTAGAAATGGCATTTCAGCAAAAAGAACTATTAGATCCTTTAGGGATGCAAGGAGTTTATCACATCAATTAAAAAAAATTAGTTTGGATTTCTCCGCTAAAGTCAATGAAAACTTTGACTATGAAGGGAATGCCAGATTGGGCCTATTTGAACAAATCTCTTTGCAGGAGGATACTGTTAAAGCTGTCATGTTTTGGATGTGTGTTTCATGCTTGCACACATTCACTTATGCAAGTTCGCCATCTGTCAAACATTCCTTTAAGATGTGCTGTTCCTTTGAAGATGATTCTGGCTTCATGTAGTCAAAAGCCTTTCAGCAGTGAATGCAAATAAAAAGAGTTTGTTTTCCGCCACAGGTGCTTAAACACAATATCAAAAACTCTGCTGGAATAGTTTAGATGAGGTGTTACAGAAATGTAGTTTCATCTCCATGGTACACGTTATGCATTTGCAACAAAAAGAACATTTGTACTTATGAGAATATTATGCATGGAAAGTCAGAATGCTGTAACCATCCAGCTGCATTTCCTACTTCTCTTCCAAGGCTTTGTCATTTGGGAGTCCCAGCATTACGTTGGACAGATTTCAAAGGGCTGTGAACTTTCTAGTTAAAAGTTTCATAGTTCTGGTCCCCTGATGTTCCTCCCTAACCAACCCATTTTGGAACTTGGTGCACAGACTTACAGGACAACAAAAGAAAAGGGGATACTGATGAAAAATGTCCACGTGTCAGGCTAATGGAAGGCTGTGCTGTGCATGATGAGAATAAAGGTACATGAGAGAGAAGGGAAATAGTGTCCCACGCTTCAATGGCAGTGGCCCTCATAACTCTTTAGTTAGTTGGTCCATTAAACTCTATGATGTTTGGGCAAAGCTAAGCAGTTTGTGTATAACATTTACAGGCATAGGTGTCCTTAGGCACAAATAAAACTCCCTTTGACTTCAGTGGGAGCTCTTTGAGCAAAATTAGTGCAGCCTGTTGAGCCCAGTGAATACATATCCCTAGACATGGGTTGTGCATAGTCTTCTGAACTCTTACAGTAGAGGTTGTTAACTCTCAGATGTATCTCATGTGCAGAACAGCAAGCTTTTACACCAACTTGAGTAGGTTTAATAAGAAACTAGTGTATCGATCTATAGACATTGGGATCTATTTCTATTGACTGTCTATGGTTCCCAAATTATTAGAGGAAAAACTAATTGTTGCTATGCAGTCATGAAACTAATATTAAGTTAGATAGGACTTCAGTGTGTGGGGCTGATGAAAGTAAAGTTCCTTGGAGTGAAAGGATAAATGTAGCCTTTTCATTTTGGCTGTCATCATGATCTAATGACTAATTATTTGCACAACTCTCAGCCCAGCATGAAGGAAGTGATTCAGCAGTTAAATGGCAGATATTTTTCAAAGTAATAACTACTTTTCAGAAGTGGCTTTAAGGCAATTAACTTTATAGCTTTAAATATAAATGAGGGGAAAGACAGTCAATGAAGTGAATGGAAAAAAAATAAGGTTTTTTCAGCTTATATCCTCTTAGTGTCTTGCATTTTCAAGAGTACTTCAAAAAAATCTGGTATTCAAGTTTATCCTTCTACTATTCCTTCTAATCAAACAAATTATAGCTGTTATGTCAGTGGTGGAATCCGAAATTACAAGAGCACATGTTCATGGACACATCACTATCACAGCAGAAGTGGAGGTTGTTGTCTGTAAAGGAAGCTATTAAGCTGATGCATGTAGGAGCACTACGACAAAGGGCAACAACTGAAGAGCTGCAGGAGCAACACCAAAAGAGAAAGCTTAGCAATAAGAAAGGCCCCAACAAAGGGGAGCTTCAGACATCACAAGTTGCTGCTGGTATAAACAGATATAGCTTTGATTTTGGTAGAATTGTGCCCAGTTGTACATAAGTGAATGAATTTGACCCTAATGCCCACTGAGGACAATACACTTTCAGACTTGGGTTTGGAAAGGAAGAATGATGATTCAGAAGTGTTCAAAGCAAAATACACAGTTTGCCATCATGTGACCTACAGAGATCCATCGCCCAGTCAGAAGAGCCACTTCAGTCTTTAAGTTTAGAGAGCAGCAGCTGCAGAAAGCATACACTATGTAACATAGATGGGAGTGTTTTAAATACCTAACTTCAAAATGGTACTGAGTTGATGTGGAGTGCTCAAGATCCACGTTCTCAGATACTGTGCAGGACTTGATCAGCAAGTCTCAAATGATAATATTGTGGATTCATAGATTCATAGACTCTAGGACTGGAAGGGACCTCAAGAGGTCATCGAGTCCAGTCCCCTACCCTCATGGCAGCCTTCCTTCATAGGTCATGTTCTCAAGACCTTTAATCATTTTGTTGCTCTTCTCTGGACCTCTCGCATTCTCCACATCTTTCTTGAAATGCGGTTTTGCCAGAACGTGGACACATACCAGTGAGCCTAACCAGCAGCAGAGAGAGCGGAAGAATGACTTTCTCGTTCTTGTTTACAACAATCTGTTATTGCATCAGAATGACACCGCTTTGCTTTTTTTGTTTATTTTTTTTTTTTTGCAACGTATCACATGCTGTTTGACTCATATTTAGCTTGTGGTCCACTATGACCCCTAGATCTTTCTGCCATACTCCTTCTAGACAGTCTTTCCCATTCTGTATGTGTGAAACTGATTGTTCCTTCTAAGTGGAGCACTTTGCATTTGTCTTTATGAACTTCATCCGGTTTACCTCAGACCATTTCTCCAATTTGTCCAGATCATTTTGAATTTTGACCCTGTCTCCAAGCAGTTGCAATCCCTCCAGTTGGTATCGTCCGCAAACTTAATAAGCGTACTTTCTATGCCAACATTCTAGTCGTTGATGAAGTATTGAACAGAGCCGTCCCAAAACAGGACCCTGTGGAACCCCACTTGTTATACCTTCCAGCAGGATTGGGAACCATTAAATAACTACTCTCTGAGTACGTTATCCAGCCAGTTATGCACCCACCTATAGGTAGCCCCATCTAAATTGTATTTGCCTAGTTTAATCTGATAAGAATATCATGCCGAGACCTGTATCAAGATGCCTTACTAAAGTCTAGGTATCCACATCCACTGCTTCTCCCTTATCCGCAATGAGTCTCGTTATCGTATCAAGAAAGCTTATGCAGATTGGTTTGACACGATTTGTTCTTTACAAATCCATGCTGGGCTATTCCCTATCCCTTTACCACCCTTCCAAGTGTTTGCAGATGATTTCTTTAATTACTTGCTCCATTATTTCCCTGGCACAGAAGTTAAATAACTGGTCTGAGTTTCCTAGGTTGTTTTTATTTCCTCTTTTTTATAGATGGGCACTATATTTGCCCTTTTCCAGTCTTCTGGAATCTCTCCAGTCTCCCATGACTTTCCAAAGATAATAGCTAGAGGCTCAGATACCTCCTCTATTAACTCCTTGAGTATTCTAGGATGCATTTCATCGGGCCCTGGTGACTTGCAGGCATCTAACTTTTCTAAGTTATTTTTAACTTGCTCTTTTTTATTTTATCTTCTAAACCTACCTCCTTCCCATAAGCATTCACTGTGTTAGACATTCCTTCAGACTTCTGAGTGAAGACCAAAACAAAGAAGTCATTAAGCATCTCTGCCATTTCCAAGTTTCCTGTTACTGTTTCTCCCTCCTCACTGCCAGAACTCTATGCAGTATTCTAGTAATCTGTCTCACCAATAAGTCTTCCTAAACTTAACTGATGAAATAAAATGTTTCTTCCTTCTCAGCAATCCTTGGATAGGTTCTCCTTCCACCCTGACTTTGAGGAAGTGGTTTAGCCATTACCATGTAACTAATTTCCTGATTAATAAGATAGTTATAATTCTACTGAAATGGCTTATTAACCAGTTATGGCAAGGTAACCACAAATCCTACCATCCACAGAGCATTGGTATCCATCACCCTAGATGGTTGCACTTACACACAAAACATTTGCAAATGAACATCACAAAAGAAGCTTATAGCAACTTGCACATTTAAAGAACGGAAGTTTTCACATTTAAGGGGACACAGGAGGCTGCAAATAAGAAAAACATCCCTGCCACATGCATGTTTTTCAAGTTGAATGAATGAAGACTTGAATACTTATGAAAGAAAGCCTTTTAACTAAGAATATTTGTAGAGTTCTTTGTGTGGGTTTAATACTTAACTTTTCTCCCTTCTTCAATAGGTGGGAGGGGAAGGGTGATAAGAGGCCCCTACCTCAGCTTCTATGACCTTGACAAGCCAGGGACTATACATCACTGCCATGCACAGTATCACTTCCTTATCAGACCAAGGGTCCATCTAATTCACTCTCATCTCTCTGAAGCACCTGGTGTGCCTTTGAGTATGGCCAGCAAGAACTCTACTGTGAGGCTCCCACTGCACATACCACTGTGAAAGGACCAGTCCTCCAGTCCAGAGTCTTGTCTGGCTATGGAGCTGGCAGATAATCCAACTGCTCTTTCCTTTTGTCAGCTCTCTTTCCATTGGAGGATGCGACTGCCCTTTGAGAAAGTACTAGGCAGGCTGAAGGACAGGGCATGTGCTGATACTGGAAGGACACAGCAGGATGAAGAATCTTTGCTGGTTCTTGGACAGGCTCAGAGAGCAGCCTGGCTGGATTGCCATGAGGAGCCTGCACCACACTGCACAGAAGAACTAGCCAGAGCCCAAAAGGAAGGAGATGCCCTGATCTGCGATTAAGGCACTGATGTTGAAGGGGCATGGACTGCTCTATATATAAGAGATAAAGGTAGCATCAATTTCTGTTGAGAGCAATCCAGGAGATTTTAATAGGGTATTTTAAGAAAATGACATGTCATATTGGAAAAAAAATCTCCTGGAATATCTTCAGTCAGAGTTGGCAACCCTAATGTGACAGCATAGTGAGACTACCCCTACTCTTGCTGTCCAGTTATTTTTTCTTCCCTGTTTACATCTTCACTTGTAGATTGAAAGATCTTCAGGGCAGGGACTTGTGCTCTGTATAGTGCTGAGCACATTGGGGCCATTATGCCTCAGGCCTGTATTACTGCAATACAAAAGTTAAATAAATCTAATGTGTTAGACCTGAGTCTATGGGACAAAGAAATTGCCTGTTCCGTTTTTCTAGCTTATAAATTCTTCTTACACAAAGATTCACAGGCAGGAGGCTAATGAATGCCTGTACCTATTCTAGAAGGAAATATCCTGAGAGAATATTAAGGCTATAATTTTCCAGTAGGTGCAACAAATACTGTTTTTACATGGGCTGTGGAATCTCGCACACAAAAGAGCTCTAGAGGAGGATGCTTAGCATGCAGATAAGCTATTTTCATACCAATTATAGTTTTATAGTGACTTTAAATGTCAGTGGGAGTTGTACTTCAAGAAATCCCAACACTAACTTCAGAAAAGTTTGTCTGTGGATTTTTTTTAATTGCAGAAGCAACATCCCTGCTCCCAAAGAATACACAGTTATGGGGTAGGAACACTAAAAATTCTTACAAATTTAAACATTGATCTCACTGAAAAAGCAGCCTTATCCTCTGTTCTGAAAGATTCATAATAGAAATAGAGCACCAGTTAGAGAAATTGCAGGTTTTCTCAACTGCCCTGGTTGTCAATTTAAATATTTTCTAAACATAAATGTAGTTCCATCTAACTAGTATGCTCCAACCTGCCAGTACATTCATGGCCCAGATTTTACCACCTTTACTCAGGAACAATACCCCTACAACTGTTGCTGCCTCTAAGTGTCTCACTTTGTGTTTTCCTGCTATAACCTGTTGGTGATGTCACTCTCTGGGAGTGGACACCTCTGTCTGTACCCCTTCACATGCCTCAAAAGGATCTAAAGATGTCAGAAACTTTGCCATTTCCCATAGCCTTTATGGAGAGTAACTAATCTCTTCTTCTCCTCATCAGCCTAATAAATGTTTAATAAAGTTAACAAAAAAATGGAAATGAAGCAGTTGACTGAACATATCTAGTTGTATACCTCTCAAACTAAACTAGAAAAGGCATTTGCAGCTTGGTTAGATAAGCAAATAACTTGCATCCATTAAAAACAATTCTCCTTGAAGTCTCACTTCAGCCTATCATGCTTGCTTGCTTGCTGTCTAGACACCAAAACCCCCAACTAAAAGATCCTGCCAGTGTTTCTAAACCATTTCCTGAAGACACAATCCAATAGAAGTTACTGAATTTTAGTTCTCCACCTTCTAAGACCTTTTTCCACTGAGAAAAAAAAATCCCTAAAGATTAATGGCAGTATCTAAGATAAATTAAACATTTACAGGTTTGTCTTCTACTAACCACCTTGACTACAACCAATTTCAGTCAGGTCTCTTGTTAAACACCCAAGAAATTGGGGACTGAAGTCCAAAGATCCTGTCAGTGTCCTGCTCCAGTAGTACTTCTACTTACTTCAATAGTACCACTATAGAGCAAGGTACTACTCTACTCAATAAGAGTAAAGTTTGCAGAATCTAGCCACAGTGCTTGCTTTCCAACCCTTACCAAAGCTTGAAAGTGAACCTGTTCTTTCTCCAGTCTCAACTCTTCAGCTCAGGAAAGACCAAGGGTAGCCTTCCAGTGGTTTCCTAACCCTCAGCCCTTTTCAGTTTCCTAACATCAGTTCACTAGCTCAGAACAATCAGCAAACTAGTCCCTCTACAGACTTCCTAAACAATTCATCACTCTTCCTAAAAGACATCTATCAAGCTTTCTATTCACTACAGACTGTCTCTTCTAAACAGATCTTACCTTTCACCACTGCACTCCTTCAGTCTGTACTTTCAAAAAGTGCTTACTCACTCTCTCTACCTTGACCTGTCACAGGCCCAGGTACTGCCCAACCCTCTTAATTGGCCAAACAAGGAACACCTGATCTGGCATAGGAGTGCCCAGTCTATAACAGGTGCACTCACATTTTTTGACACTCTTATTACAGCTAGGCTAAGTAACAGTGCAAGATAACTGAATTAAACCCTTCAGAAGTCTTACAACAATCATAATGTTTGCATTACAAGTATAAAGGAAATTATTAACTTACTAAAACTTCCATTCCTTATATTTTATTTCAAATTAGGTAAAACTTGGTAGGAGATTGTGGTCATAAGTAAGTTTCACCAGAGGCAGTGAAAGGCTTTATTTTGCTCTTTTCTTCTTTTTAAAATGCCAGAAATAATTATCTGATATCAGAACACCATAGGGACTAACTTAGAATGTCATAAACTTTGGTTAACCATTAAACTTGTTAAATTCCTCTCCCTTTTAACCTGTTGACAACATGGTGGCAATATAAAATACTTAATTTGATCTTTATCAGGGATGTTATTACTGTGTAAACTGGGAAGAACTTAAGTTTGACCTGTGTGCAAACACGATTTGGTTAATGAATGTGGTGTGTGCTCAGGCCACTTTTTAGTTGGGTTCCTAAGCTTAGCTTTAGATCCTTAACTTTAGGCACTGACGTTTGAAAACTTTAGCTATTATTTCTAAGATGAGGGTGCCATTTGTACAATACTTACTGTAACTTTTTAAAATGCATATTCTCTCTATGCTCTGTAATTGCATGGCACTTTCATAATGAAGGGAACTTTTTAAAAATTCCCAAAATAACTCTGTTCCAAAGTTTCAAGCTTATAGGAGTGTTCTAGGAGCCCATTCCTAATCCCTATCAATGGATTTTCCTTCATGACAATTAGGAAATTAGCCATAATATTCTTTATTACTAACAAACTTCAGTTGTCATTACCTGATTAAGCAATGTTGTCTCAGTAATTGAGACCTCAGTGAGTCTATTGCACTGGAATAGAGCAGAGAGAGATTCTGCCTTCATATGTAACTCCTGACATCACTGTAGTGCACAAATATCAGATGTAAGACCTCAAGTAGGCAAGGTGTTCCAGTGGCAATGAAATCTGTGGTTTGAATTATACTATATTGCCTTTCTCTTCTTGCCTTTGACCTCATGTTTCTGTTTCAACTTTTTGACTTTATTTCTGTAATGGGGCTTAAACTTCCACCTCCACAGGGCCACCCAGAGGATTCAGGGGGCCTGCAGTCTTCAGCGACGGGTCCTGGGGCAGAAGGACCCCCCGCCACTGAATTGCCACCGAAGATCTGGAGCAGAAGAAGCTCCAGGGGCCTGGGTCCTGCGAGAGTTTTCCAGGGCCCCCGGAGCAAGTGAAGGACCCCACTCCAGGGGCCCCAAAAAACTCTCATGAGGCTGGGGCCAGGGGCAAATTGCCCCTCTTGCCCCCACCCCCGGGCGGCCCTGCACCCCCATCACTTGTGAGGCCAGAAAGGACCCTATTAGTCATGCTCTGCCCCTGGGGGAGTGAGTGAATAATTGCTTCCTGCATAGAAGAGGTGGAGATAAGCCATATAAGCAAACTCAGGGAAAGACCCTCCAGAGAAGACTGGTGCCTCTGATGCAGAGAAGCCCTGGACTAGGGTTTAATTGGGACACCACAAGAGATTTATAGTGAAGGGTGGAAGGACTGTAAACTTGAAGACATGTTTGAATCTTTATTTTTGGACTTATTAGTGTTTATTATCCCAGAAAGGATTTAAGTTTTTATAGATGTAGGCTGAGAATGCCTCTGCACCCATCTCTAGTGATCACTTCCTTAGTCTGCAACAGCTAAGTGCCATGTAATGCTGCATTCAGGTGCAAAAGGGCACCCTAGAGCCCAGGAGAAGAATTAGATTAGTAGAAAAGTAAGCTTGTAGGTCCTTCACTTTTAGTGTCCTTGGATGCTGTTGGCTATATGATGATAGTCTTCTATGTTTTCATTTATTTGTGCTTGTAAGTCTCCAATACTTTTTCTGTTCTAGAAACTTTTATTCTTGCTCACCTAACTGCTCAAGTTCATACAAGTCCTAAAAGCTAAAGAGAGAATCTTTCAGAGAAGAGAAACTTCTCAACATTTGTACCAAATGTGGTTTTACAGTAAACTGAAATACAACCTTAGTTACAGTTTACTGTACTTCTATAGAGGGATCACTTCACCTATCATTAAAATGGAGGAATGTAGCCTCTGGTTCACAAAACACATGAATGTTAAACAATAATTGTAGACAGAGTGAAAGACATTATCCAGTTGAACTTAAATGGGGATTTTAATGAAATTGTATAGTACTGTGCAAATTAAACAGAAGATAACACCTACTGTTGTGAAAAGGTCTTTGACTACAAATGGTCAGGATCTTGGTTGGATATCCTTCAAAAACAACAACTTCCCTGCCTAACACTGAACCAAACTTTGTGGTCCTTCACTGAGCAAAGCTGCCATTGACATCAATGGGAACTTTGATCAATTAAGGACCACATAATTTGGCTTACCATAGTGTACCATTGGTTTAATACTGTTAGCATGATATTAAATCATTTCTTGCAATATTATGGATTTTCTCTGTGACTCTACCTAGCCTTATTTTAGTTTCAGAGCTAACAAGATCAGAGCTTGAGGAGTCAAAAACTACATTGTAGGTGACATATATGATGTCTGTGCATCTTATGAATTCTGGCTGCTTAGCGAAGTTGTTCTTAGGAAAATTGTTTTATGGAATCCCCTTCCAAAAAGACAAGATGGATGAGGTAATATCTTTTATTGGACCAACTTCTGTTGGTGAGAGAGACAAGTTTTTGAGCCACACAGAGCTCTTCTCTAATATCCTGGGACCAACACAGCTACAATAACTCTCCATATAGAAAATCATTGGCTTTTAAATTGAGCATGGATATACACCAAACTCACATTTTCTGTCTAGGCAGCAGATGGCAGTATTCTACCTCATTCAGAGCCTGATCTCTTCTTTCAAAATACAGGACTGAGGCCTAAGTGGACCATTTGCTTTAGAATGTGGTTTTGAAGGCTCTCACTGTATATCTAGTCTTTTCTGCTGTTGTGTAAAAAATCTTACCGTGTTATAAGTGAAACCATGTTATATTGAACTTGCTTTGATCCACAGGAGTGCGCAGCCCTGCCCCCCCGAAGCACTTCTTTACCGCGTTATATCCAAATTCGTGTTATACCGGGTGGCGTTTATCAAGGTAGAGGTGTTTATGATCATTTAATTAAAGACAGAATCATACTATATATGTACAAGGGGCAGAATAAAGGTTGCATAGGCCACTGTAAATTTGGCCTTTCCTAAGTCTTGACTGCTTGACTTTGCAACCCAAACAACTTTTTTGAACAGTTTTTTTTTGTTTTTATCATTTTCCTAGAGTTGCTAACAGATTTTTTTTCCTTTCAGCTTTTTTTCTTTCATGTGCAACTGAAACATAAATCTACCCATAAATCATGAGCAGGGTTTGAGCTCTGACCATTCAGCAAGTACTACTTGAGCAATGGGACTAACATTAGCTGGCAACAGAAGACTAATTACCCAAAGTGGAGTTCGGAGCTGGTGGTGGAGCAGCCATAGGTCTTCCTGTTCCTCTTCCCTTTGCCCCTGCTCCTTTAGCTGTTCCCTGGTGTTCCCTGTGTAGTGGTCCTGCTTGTGTAATAGAAAGAGTTAGGTCTCAGAGTGTTAAGCGACTTTGGCAGGCTGCTTTTCTGAGACACACAGATGAGAAGGAAATTATTTTAATACTTCATAATTCAGCCAAATCTGATTGGAATTTCATGGCACAAAGACAGATCTCCCCTTGCTAAATATCAAAGGCTGTCTGTAAACATTTATGGTGAGAGAGCTTCATAAAGAAAAAATCACAGGAATCATGTATGGCAGAAAGCATTAAGCAACTTACATTTAGGAGTCATTGTCATTCGCCCTATCATAAATACTCTAACGACTTTTTTTGAAACTTAGCTTTTTTTCAAAATGTAATTTTCCTGCAGTTTTGGGAATGCCAACACGGCAATATAGCAAATGTATGAGATCCAGATTGGTCTAGTTTCACTGACTAAACCACATGAAACACTACAAGTCAACAGTGCAAACATAAATGTGACTTAAAAGGCAAAACGCCCACTGACACTGACGGGAATTTCACCTGATTAGACAGTAGGACTGGTTCATTCTTAAACTTTAAACATTGTGGCAAACTCAGGACAATTAGCTACCAGGAGAGGATTAGTAATTGGTCCCGGAAGGCTTAGCCCTGGAGGAATAAGGTTCAGCTGGGACAGGGGTTAGCAGGGAACTAATTAGGTTTAGCTGGCCCCAATTGCTGGAGACCTTTTTAAAACCTCCCTGTCAGGGAAGCAAGGGGGGAGGAGGAAGAGAGAAGCAGGGTAGCTGCCAGCAAGTAGGGGCAGCTAAACTCTGAGACTCTCCTTGCAAGGCAGATTGCATTCTCCCTAGAAGGAGAGGAAACTAGAGCAAGGGGCTGGCTGAGAAGGGATCAGCCAGACCCTGTGAGATTGGGAAGGGTTTTTTTTTTCTTTTACTTTGCCCAAGCCTGTGTCTCCGAGGCTAAAAGGGACTGAGCTAACAAACGGAGAGGCAGGTACTTTGCCACATGTGGTGTCAGGGGTGGGATGCCCTAGTGAGTGAGGCTCTGTGGCAAGCCATCACTGGGCAAGGTAAAAACTACCCAAAAAAAAAATATTTTTTTTTTTAAAAATGGAGGATGTACGGAAGGCGTTGATGCAGGCCACTGCGGCCCAACAAGAGGCTACCAGAGTGCAGGTGGCTGCCCAGTGGGAGTCCGTGTGGGTGCAACAGGAGACTAACCAGCTGCTGATGAGCCAGGCAGCCCAAGATCGAGCAACCCTGACCGAGGTAGTAAACCAGTTGAAGGCCCTGACCACGATGACGCATGGGGCCCAGAGGAGTCGGACGCTGCGGGCGAGCAACTACTTGCAGAAGATGACAACTGATGACGATATAGAGGCGTATCTCCTTGCGTTCGAAAGGACGGCACTGCGGGATGCCTGGCCCCAAGAGCAGTGGGCCGGTCTGCTGGCTCCATTCCTATGTGGGGAGGCCCAGAAAGCCTACTTCGACATGACTGCAGAAGCAGCTATGGATTACTCTCGGCTGAAGGCAGAAATCCTGGCGAGGGCAGGCGTGACGCCGGCCATAAGGGCCCAGTGCTTCCACGAGTGGAAGTACCGGGAGGACAAACCACCAAGGTCCCAGCTATTTGATTTGATACACCTTGCTCGGAAGTGGCTCCGCCCCAAGGCCCATAGGCCGGAGAAGGTAGTAGAGATCCTGATATTGGACAGGTACATGAGAGGGTTGCCACCGGACATACGGGGATGGGTCCGCCAAAATGATCCCTCCTCTTATGATAATCTAGTTGCTCTCGTGGAGAGGCACTTAGCAGCCCAAGAACTTTCTCGGACCACCAGGGGAGGAAGGTGCCAGTATCGGAGGCCAGCCTCTACGCCGAGGCCCCGGTTTGCCCTAGCTCCGGGCCGGAAAATGGAGGGAAGGCAGGAGGCAGAAGAGCTGCCGACAGTCCTGGAGAGACTGGAGGACTGGGGAAGAAAGGCTCAGGGGATACATCCCAGCAGCCCGAAAAATAGGGGGCTGCCCAGGGTGGGGTACCGATGTTATGCCTGTGGTGAATTAGGGCATATTGCTGCCCAATGCCCTAATCTTGGAGAGCCTATGCAGTGTGAACTGGGAGATATAGGGGGACCGTGCGA
>NC_133773.1:19579805-19652821 GCF_003597395.2 Chelonoidis abingdonii | reverse complement strand
CTTGCAAGGCAGATTGCATTCTCCCTAGAAGGAGAGGAAACTAGAGCAAGGGGGTGGCTGAGAAGGGATCAGCCAGACCCTGTGAGATTGGGAAGGGTTTTTTTTTTCTTTTACTTTGCCCAAGCCTGTGTCTCCGAGGCTAAAAGGGACTGAGCTAACAAACGGAGAGGCAGGTACTTTGCCACTTCATCTAAGGTGGCGGTAGTAAATGGGCAAAGAATTTTTAAATTACATTATGATGTTATTTAAAAAAAAGATGAATGCAATCCCTTGTGCACAATTGCTTTGTAAGGAGGAAAAAATTGTTATTGGAAATGCCTTCTTTTCTCTAATTACAGTACTGTAAATTACCCTAAACAGCATCTTCTCTGAAAAAGATACGCAGTTAGTCATAATGACCCTGGGCCACCCGGGGGGGGGGGAGGAGGGGGGGCAAGTGGGGCACTTTGCTCCGGGCTCCCACGAGAGTTTTTCGGGGCCCTTGTAGCGGAGTCCTTCACTCACTCTGCAGGCCCCGGAAAACTCTCATGTAGCCCAGGCCCACGGAGCTTCTTCTGCAGCAATTTGGCGGCGGGGGGTCCTTCCACTCCAGGACCCGCTGCCGAAGTGCCCCGAAGACTCACGGCGGGGGGTCCTTCCGCCCTGGGACCCACCGCTGAAGTGCCAGGTCTTTGGTGGCAATTCGGCAGCGGGGGCCACCCCAGGCCCACTGAATCCTCTGGGCAGCCTTGTAATGAGCTCTGTAAGAGGAGAGATGTTGAGGAGATTGGAAAGAAATTGTCCAGTACCAGTCAACAGGACCCTTTCAGCTTACTATTTGTAAGCTGTGTGACAATTCACCAAAATATTGGAACTACAAATAGCAATATTATTATAGAAAGGAGAGGAAAACAACACATTGTGAATGGAGTAGCACTGTTATAGCTGGTGTATAAATTGTCCATGCAACTCTCACTGCTATCTGGAGAGCTTTGTGTACTTGTTCAGCTTTATTTGTATCTGGCCTATTCAGACAAGAGTATTTCACAGTGTTGATGCTACTATACTTGATTTCTGTACCCTGAAGTTGGCTGGGAAAGAAATTGATATTCAAGTATGTCTGAAAATATGAAAGTATCTTTAAGCATATCTGTGATGGAACTAAGACTTACTTAATAAATTTCTGCTGAAGTGTAATATACACATTACGTTGCACTTTGACCACAGTAGGCATGAATTGGTTTTCTCTAGGTCTACTTTGAATATTTTTATTCCAAAAAGCATTGAATTGTGGCTGGTGCTCTGACTACGCTTTTGCTAATAAACTTAGATATCAAGCTGCATGGTGGGGATGTGCAGTAGGGGAAAATAGGGGTGGTTAAACATGACTTGTGTAATAAGAGTAACATACATGTGCAGACCTTCAAAGCTCCCTTCCTCAAATTATGAGCTTGCTCCCAGTGATGAAATCAGTAATTCTGTTTTCTTCAATAGGAACAGACTTTCTCTTTTTTCTGATCAGGACTATAATTGACAGTGTGATCGTGCATCGGATGTAGGTGCATGTTAAAATCAATGTTTGCCATGTGTACATTCTCCACTTAGGAGAAAGCAGTATAAACTTAGCCCTTGAACTAACCAGCAGTAGGCCTAAATGCCCACTTTGTAGCATCAAACAAACAAAAATATTCACTCTTCCTGGTTTTGTCCCCTCATAGTTTTTTTCTTTTTCAGTGCATTCCATTGTATAATATTGCACAATTGCCTTACTTCTACACGTGCCTGATCATACATCCCTTGAGATCAGTGGCTAAGACCCCAGTTTTGTTTCCACTATGATATGAAATGCTTTTTACTTTGAACGTCTAAGGAGTGGAGAGATGTAGCTATTAAGAGATAGAAATCTGCTCACTTATCAAGTTTAAAACACGTAGTTTGCAATGGAAAGGTGCTGAGGCAGTGGTAGATGACATTTTCTTCAGCTGAGAAAACCTGAGTGTCTAATTTCACACAGTGCTTTCTGTCACTGCTTACATTTAAATGGCCCTAGGATAAACATACCATGCAACTTTTTACTAGTATGCCTACTGCTCTTGGGTCTAAATGAGGAGAGATGCAAGCATTGTAAGAGATCAGTGAGGGAATTGCATTCCGTGTAAGAGACTAAAGCACTGGCCAGTCTATTCTCCTGATTTAGAGCCAAAGTTTGCTTCTGCCAGAACACTGACAGCAGGGATTCTAGCGGATGAATTCTCTGATAGAAATAGTCTCCTAGCAAAGACAGGCTTCCATGGTGTAGATCTAGTGGATATGTAGTGAGGATCACTTTGCTGATGCTCAAGAACCTATTCCTGCTCATCGGAATTTTACCTCTGCCTTTAATGGAATCAGGATTTGGCTGGATAGCAGCAGGGTATACTATAGCATAGCACATGTTGTTCATGACAGCCTGAACAGGTGGGGACATTTTCCAAAGGACCCAGCTCCTATTTAGTAGCCTAAATAACATCTGCCTTTCAGAAGAACTTCCACTGAAGAAAACTGAGAGTTGGGAGCTGAGCACTTCTGAAAGTCTATTAGTTAGGTGACTAAATACAAACTGAGCTGTCAGTGCCAGATTTCTCAAGCGACTTGAGATGGGGGATGGACATACTTATATACTCTGTGCAATAAATGTATCTGCTTAGGAACTATACTTAATAAACAGAGCATCTGGATGATTGAAACAGGGCCTAATTTAGTAGCTAGCCTTTATGTGTTGCAGGCAGCTGAGCACTAATAAGACTTTCTGTCTTGTTCCACTTAGTGTCACTTCCTTGTATGGAACCTTGCAGGATCTAACCCTTAATTATGAAACATTAAATAACGCTGAAGTATGATTAATGGGAGTTTCTCTGGCAAAATGTTTTCTCCCAGTCATCCAGTGTAGAAATAATAAATTTATTTTTGTGTATAACATTAATAATGTTCAGCTGATATCTTTCTTAAAATTAAGATGCACTTGCTTTTACAGAAAAGTCAAAAGCTTTACCTTTACTGGTGGACTATTTTAAGTCAACGTTAAACTGGGGCTTGCTCCTTCATTGTTAGTTTTATAGGTATCATCTTTGCTTTCATTTCTTCTCTCCCTTTCACTTGGTAAACAAATTTCTCAGACTTGATTTAAATTTTCCTCATTGACCAGTAACTGGTAAGTGAGAGAGTCTGTCTGTTCTTTAGACCTGATACTTTAGTTATTAATTTCATGTCTGTTTCAGTTGTCTCTTTCTCTTAAGTACTCCCAGGTAGTTTCACTATGGTGATGTCCTATTAGAAATCATTTTTCCTGTGTCCTCATACCTTTAATAGAACAAAAATTGAAGTATTAAAATATGATAGATCAGTATGTAGAAAGCATAGTATTAAAGCTGGTACAGTTCTAATCCTGTCATGTGTAAAGATCAAACTTAAAAATATTCAGCTAATTATTTTCACTATTTAGTGTACCAAACACAGTTCTTATCAATTGGATATGAAATTTTCATTTTCCTCTTGCTTAAGGGGAAGGCACTGCTGCTTAAGCTTTGTAGAGAGGGTGTTTCTGCTCGAGGGGGAGTACCTCCTCTCTCTTTCGGTGACATCCGTTCCTCAACAGCTGCGGGGTGTTTCAGCTCAAAAGCGCTCATGTCCATGAGGAGAAGTTGCAGAACTTGCTCCCTGAGGATACAGGAGCGAAATAAAAATCACCCGACGGAGCTACAGCCGGAGTACCGACAAAGAGGGCGCATGTAGTTTCCTCCTCGAGGAAAAGCAGCATATTTCGGTAGTTGGGTACTGCTGGAAAGCGATCCTGTTTACCGTGCTCCTTGTTGCAGCAATTTGATGCGGTCTTTTTCAACGTGACAGCCCCAGGGAGCCCTGCAAAGGCGGGCAGGGGCGATCTGGGCTGCGGGTGGCACAGGGCAACATCTGCGTCGCCCCTAGTTCGGTCAACAACCATTTTGCAGTCACCCAACGGCTTATTCTGTTGCTGTGCCAGGCTGGAGCTGACTACAGACCAGCGCTCGGGGATGCCCCAGCGAAAGGCGTGAGGAAAGGGCAGGGCGCCTGAGGGGCTACCGTGCAGTTAGACGCCACCAGGAGCTGTAAGTGGCCCGGAAGGGAAGGGGCACCCGAAACCACTTCTGTGGCGAGCCCTCAGCGCCGGGCGGTCTCCGGGCTACAGCAGGCGGCTACCGAGCTCCGCCGCAGCCAGGCGGCGGGGGGTAGAGCGCGCGCGGCCGCCGGGGTAAGGACTGGGGGGCGGGAAGAGGAGAGAGATGAGGTGGGTGGAGGCGGCCCGCTCCCAGGCGGTATCAGGAGAACCCAGGCGCTGGAGCGGGATCAGGGAGGACTCAGGCGGGGGGAGGAGAGAAGCAGAGGGAGGGAGCCAGGCGGGAGGCGGAGCGGCGGGAGGAGGCAGCGCTGGGAGCCGGGCACTCGGGAAGCGGAGGCGGATTAAAATGGCCACCGGCAGCTCCAGGGAGCGGCTCCGGCTGCTCCTGGCGCGTCCGCTCGGCCCGGCCCGCTCCTGATGGGGGAGAGTGGCCAGCGGGGTGTGGAAGCAGCAGTAGCGGCGGAGCCGGCCAGGGAATTTTCTGCGGGAGCCGCAGCCTCGGTTATTTAAAATAACAACCCCCCCCCGCGCGGGCGGAGGTCGGACCCCCTCCCGGTGAGTGCCGCCACCCGTCCTATTCCCCTCGGGCCGGCCGCTTTGTGTGTAGCCGGCCCGGGCCCTCCGAGGGCGGTAGCTGCCTGCGCTATGTCGGGCTTCGTAGCCACCCGTCTCCCGCGCCCCCCATAGGCCTCGGCGGCGGCTCCGCTCCCTAGTTCCCAGGGATGCTGGGTCGGGAGGTGCCTCCATCCGTCCGCGCCCTGCAGCTGCCCGGGCTGGGGAGGGGGGGATCTCAGGGATACCTGGGGAAGAGGCGTGGGGCGGCCGCGCCCCGCTGGGGGAGGCAGGTGGCGACACTGGAGAGCGGGGCCTGGCTCGGGGGCGATCATGGTGTGTCCTGCCTAGAGAGGGACAGGTAAAGCCCAGCTCCGCTGGCGGGGCGGCGAGAGAGACCTGGGAGCGCCGGCAGTGTCGCGGCCCTGCAGTGATTTCATTAACCCTCTGCCTGCTGCCCTTTGTTGTTCCCCGGTAGGATTGTTCCGCTGGGGAGAGCCCAGGAGAAGGGGTATATCGCGGCCCGGTCTCCCCCGCGCAGCCTAACGACCGATACCTTTGTATTTGGTCAATGGGGAACGACGTGTACTTCGTTGGGTGTCACAGGAGTGTTTGGCTCGGTTGCCCTGGAAGGAGAGGAGGGAGTGGAACCGGGATTAAAAGCAAGGAGGAGTTTTATTCATGTCCCCGCAGGGGGTGAGAGAAGAGTAGTTTGGAGGGAATCATTTATGGGGGGTTGTTATCCAGAGTTGCAGTTCTAGGCTAAATTACAGATTTGTAGCTTATTCCCCAGGAATTTAAATTCTAGGCCACAATCCTGTAAACTGAACTGCCGAGGTTGACTCCTGCACCTGCCTAGAGCCCTGTTGACCTCAGTGCAGATGTTGAGTCTACACATAAACCTCTACCCCATATTATGCTGTCCCTGGGAGCCAAAAAAATCTTACCGCGTTATAGGCGAAACCGTGTTACATCGAACTTGCTTTGATCCGCTGGAGCGTGCACCCTCCCCCCACCCCAGTGCTGCTTTACCGCTTTATATCTGAATTTATGTTATATCGGATTGCGTTATATTGGGGGTAAAGGTGTATATGTCAACTTGAAGGATCAGGACCTTAGTTTGCAGCCTTGATGGCTGCACAAGAGTGTTGGAAATGTCCGTGTGGGGAACATCCTAAAAAAAGCAGAAACACAGCGGTGCAAAGAAGGGGAAAAAAAATCTTCCTTTTGCTCTATAGGTTTCACAACTAATCTAGGTGAAATGTTCTACTGAACAGTGTGGTGGTTAAACACGTTAATGTAGGCGTTGCATAATGCTTTTGTCTTCATGGGTTAGTTCCAAATTGTGTCCTTGTAAAATGTTGAGAGAACGTATATGATAGCAAGAAGCGCATTTTTCGTTTTTAAGATAAGAAAGCATACATCTGTATTATATGAAGAACATTTTAAGTATCTTGTGTGGCACGATGCAGTTAAATAAAAACAGCAGAGCATCACTGAATGGTATTTTGAAGAGTAGTATATATTTTGGAGGAACTGGACAAGTTCATCCCTGCTTGCAACTTAACGTGCAGTTTTAAGCTTTCTGTTTTTTTGTACTTCTTTGCATTTACATTGAATTAAATGGGACTTAAACATGTGCTAAGTGTGTTGCTAAATCAGGGCCTAAATGTTGCTTTTACTGTTTTAATTAATACTTGTAAAGTGATGGAGAAAATTGATTGAAAATTCAGGCACGTTTTTCTTCAGATGTTTGGATGAATATTTTTAAGCTTTTTAATACATGAAAGACCCTGGAGTCTTAGCAGACACATGGTTCGTGTGAATAGTAAAATATTATTGTGTAATAACTTTTTTTTTGTTTTAGTTTTGCTTTTTAGCTGTTTAAAAACATAAAAACATTAAGTGTTTTATGTCAGGCATCATTTACAAACATCTCATTTTATTTAAGCTCTTCAATAAACAAAGGTAATGTACACTAAGCACAGGAAGTAAAAATATCCAGAATGGTGGCATAAATACTGTAAATGAACCAAAGCCACTTCTTGCAGTGTGTGTAGGACTAGTCTAACTAGAGTATATAAGAAGAATAGTTTCAAATAAACATTTCTATCTCTTGTGGTTTGAAGCCTTCAAAACATAATTATGGGGAGCCCTGAGAGGACTATCCTAGTAAAAACAAACCAAACTAGTAGTAATACAGTTATATGTAACTTTCTTCACTTTCAGCCTTACTATAATATTAAACACACATCCTTAGAATCTTTCAGTCTAGGAGAACCACATAAGTCTTGAATTGTGGCAGTTGTGGCCATGTGGCATCCTCCAGTGAAAATATCCTGCAAGTCCTCTTAAACCCTAATGCAGTGTATATCATTTACCAGACAAGGAGATGTGATGGTTTCATGTTCTTCCTCAGAATGTGTAGGTGTACACACAAAGACAAAACAAATGTGTGTTATCATTTAAGTTAGATAGCAGGACTATGTAGTTGAGCAGGCAGCAATACTGAGACTCCATTCGTATACACAGCTAAAGTTCACAATATTTTATTGAGTACAGGTATATATCTCAGTTAAGACAATTTTACTTTTGAAAATTCCTAGCATAAATCACAACAACTGAGTCATAATTCCAGAGCCTTCTGTCTTCCTTCTGTTTTCCACCTATTGGTCTGCCAAGCATCAGGCCTCCTCTGCAGAGAAGATGTAGTAAATGTGTCCGCCATAGGAAATAGACAGTAAGCAAGAAGAATAGCATCTTATCTAGTATCCTTCAGAGGTTGTTTTCTATGTCCCCTAAAAAGTCTTAACACTTGATTCAGCGTAGTCAGGGAAGCACTTATTCCATTTCCCAACATATTATATCTTGACTGTTTCTCAGGCTCACTGAATAACTCACTTCTGGAGAATCAAAAGGGGACTGCTGATTAATACACTTGAACCTTTTAGCCCTCAGTTTTCATGAACAGCAAGGAAACCAGAGTCGAGACTACTGGACAGCAGAAAAATGATGTACTTCTGGAGTCTAGAATCTATTTGTTTTAACTGTAAATTAACAGAACTTTTGGATTCCAAGATGTTGGTCACACTAATATGCTTGATATATAGTATCTTTGACTATGCCTTAAGAACAGACTAACTTTGTAAATATTTTTGTTTTTAAATCATGTTGCATGTTATTGAACAAATGTTGATGCATTTATGTAAGTCAACACTACTTTGTAATTTTAGTAAATGATTTAATACTAGCTGGAGTAGACAGACAAATCTTACAAGATATAAAGATCCTTTAGGATTGCTAATATCTAATATATCAAGATGAGTTGACAGATCATCATTAGTTGATACATGCTGTTTTTCCGGTCATTAGTTTAGCAGTGAAATGTTGATTTGTGGTTGTCCTTTCTTTACTTAATCTTAAAATTTTGCTTAAAATTCAGTTGTATCTAAATAGGAGTGCTTGGTGAGCTAAATAGCCTTCAGCTCAGGTTTGTCTGATTTTTGTTTGATAGCTGGGCAAATATAGGACAGGTTAGGACTATCATGAAATTTAAGTTCATGGAAATGCCACTTTACACTTGGTTATATGGGTGGATAAAAAAGTTGTAGGAAAATAAGATTTTTTTTTTTAATGGTTTAGGGTATCAGATAAAAATAAAATCTTACAGATCTTGAGGGGGAGAGTGTATACAATTTCAGTTATTTCAGCATTAACATAGGCTAAGGCAGAGATGGGGAGATGTTTTGGCTTTATCTGACTGCCCTTGAAATCAGCAGTGGTCTTTACTGTTGACTTCAACTGTAGTTTGGTGAGGCTTCTACTCTAAGAGAGAACCCATGATAAGCTTTTCTTTTTTCATAGTGGTGCTTCAGTTTTTTTTAAATTTATTTTAGAGTGGTCCATTGAGGCCCAGTCAGCATCGAGTTATCCCCTTGTGCTAAGTGCTGTATATTCATCCTAAACTCAATGAATCAGATGTGCGTTGGATTTATAGTATGCACAGGCTTCTAACTGCTAAAATGGGCACCCTTTCTATTATACTTGTTTTTTGCTGTTTTTTTCCTAAAATAAGCTTGGCCAGGCTTGTAAATATTTGTGGAAAACGACATAGCCAATGTCATTCAACTGACTAGATGCATTATAGACTCTCTGTTTGGGTGTGGGCACCTATTCTGAAGTATTTGGTATTGGTACTGCTGGAGACAGGATGTTTTATTAAATAGGAGTCTTGTACATACATGTTGGGCACATAGAAAAATCCCTGCAACTTATTTCCGTTCCTCTTTCTCTCCCTGACCTCTTTATTTTGTAGTTGTGTTACAAGCCAATTAGCCATTGCTGGTGGGTTTTTTTAATTGGGTTGATCTGAATTTTTATTTCTTGTATGTATGTGTTTTTAAAGATAAGTCATGGCATTCAGCTAAGCTTCTGCAGACCAATTATGCAGGTAAGCAGCACTGAAGAAGGAGGCAGTAGCAGGTGTTTTGTCCAGTGCTATTGACTGCTGCTGGAGTGAAGCTCCAGGCACTGGGTAGGGATTTTCAAATATTTGTACATTATTTTTATTGGTTTCTATTGCAAAATAAATGATACTTTGTTTTAAACAATGTTGTCTTTGACTCTTGGCACCTCTTGTTATAAGCGTGTGACTCTTCGCTCTTTTTCCATGACCAGACAGTGATTATTTTCAAATGATTTACTATGACAAACAAGCCCTAGTTATAATTTACCAAAATATTTTATAATCACACTTGCCTGGGAGGTACTTAAACTGTAGGAAAATCTATTGACAATTTGCTGTGCCCCTAAAACTGAGCTACTTTAATCATTTCAAAACCTACAGTTTGAAAAATGTGATCAGATCTTTCACTTCTGTATTGTAAAATACATCACTAGATAGTATAATTCTTCGCAGATTTCCATTTTCAGTATCTTTAGATAGATGTCTTCAAAACATGTACCTTTTATGTGTTTAAAAAAACCTAAAAAACCAGAACATTCCAAATAATAGTTGTCTTCAAAAGTTTAAAAGTACCTGTCCATCATGACTCCAGAGCTAAAAACCCTAAAATAATGTTTTTTGTGTTTTGGGGTTTTTGTGAGCAAGGAAATTCATCACTTGGGTCACCCAAGCAGTGATAACTATCCAGTGATGAGGGTCAGAGAACCATTTTATCAAGAAACTCAAAATCCTTTAACTACTTGGGGTTTGTCTACACTGGCAGTGCTTTAACGTGGCTTGTATAGTTTTGTTAGAGTTCCCCCAGTGCTCTGAACACCTCCATGAGGGGCATAGCTACCAGTGCTGGGAATGCAGCTCCCAGTGCTGGTGCACTGTCCATACTGGCACCTTACAGCGCTGAAACTTGCCGTTGTCAGGGAGGTGTTTTTTCATACTCCTTAGTGAGAAAGTTGCAGTGCTGTAAAGTGCCAGTGTACACAAGCCCTTGGATAAGTTTACCTGAAAGTGAAATGCCGCTACCTCTGGAGTGCAGTATAGCACAATATTACATACTCAGCAGTTTAGGTAAGATGACCATATTGAATTGGAATTACATGAGTAATATTTAGATAGGGAGATTGTAGTACCTTAATTGGAATTTGTCCGGGATGCTTGGATTAATTTATGCTTCCAGAAAGCACTGTGGATTTTCAATAACCAGAAGTAGTCAGGACTTTAGTTTTGCACATTATCTGAAAGGTGTCATCTCCAGCAATTCAGTTCCTTCAGACTCCGTATTGAGGCATTATATTAATGTTTTGGCATAACTGTTACCATATACTCTCAGTGCCATATGCTGAATCATTAATGCTATTTACTGCAGCAACTTACTTTCCTTGTAAGTAAGTAAGGGCTTTGCACGGTAATACTGGCCTGTTCATACTCTGCTTAGTTTGAGCTAAGATAAAATTATAAGATGTGATATAGATGAAATCTTAAATGAACTCCTGTGTTAACCAATTTGATGGTTGTGCACAAAAATTCTTTGATAATGTATTTGAACCATTGCAGTGTAAAAAGTGATGCTTTTTTTTCTGGTTTCCTGTTATCTGTGAGGTTGTCTAGTCTAGTGGGTGACTACCTATGTTGGATGGAAATAAGGGAAAACCACATGAAAAATAAGGGGCAGTACTTTAATTTAAAGGACATTTTAGGGAAACATCTTGTCACTTGTGCATTTTCCTCTCAAGCGTACAATCTGTTGCCCTCAAGTGTGTAATACAATTATCAGACACTTCAATTTAACGTTTAAAGTAGTATGTATTAGTTTTAATATATTTAATATGCCTTAAAATATTGGATGGGTGATCACCCTAAGGGATCCCTCTCTAAGGGAGAAATCAGTGAATAAGGAATTGCCTTAAAATAAGGGACGAGTGGTCAACGTAAGTGTGTGGAATAAGTTCTGATGAAAAGCATAGAACTTGGTTAAACATTTGAAAATATCTTGGCAGGTATTGACAAAAAACCGCTTCACAGACCATTGATACTGAAGTTGCAAAGTTTGTATTTGGGTGAAAAATACTGAATTCTCTGAGGCTTGGAAAATGTGTGTTGGAAGTGATTTTTGTGCTCTTCACCTTGAGACTATCTGCTTTGCTAGCAACCCATATGTTGTGTGGAATTAATAGCTTTCACAAGGTGGACATCCCCTTGTTCATCTGCTATGTTTTAGATAATTGCTGTATACAGGTTTGAACTGTCCTCCCTACTGAATAGTTCAGACAACACAAACTCATAAAATCTATAGGATCACCTGATAACTGATTAGAAATGTTACTTAAGGGTTTTATTGATACTCTGGGTTTCTGGAAATAGATAATATACAGTGATTTTTCGTTACAAAGTCTATTTACTGAGTAATCTCAGTTGTGGAAAGGTAGAGTTCATAGAGAATGCCTCAACACATTTGCCACAATATGCCTCAACACGTTTGACTTAGATATTGCATCTATTAAATGCAAAAATAGCATTACATTACAGTTAATGTTGCAAGATCAATATTTCATAATCAAAATAAGTACAAAAATTATGTTGGTTCTAGCAATGTGAACTTGGCCACTTTGCATACGCTGTATATCATGCTGAAGAGTAAAAGAGGAACAGAAAATGCCATTTAAAAAAATTAACTTGATTGAACAGTGTTGTCTGATCAACCTTACCAAGGGAAATTTTCTGACTCCTAAATATTTTATTTCAATCCTTTATATGGCTTTGTTGCTGGTCTTTTTATATCTAATTTGATTGGTTATTTCTTTTAAATGGGGAAAATAGTAAGGAAGAAATTGTAATGAGTGCATATGGATAGGTAATGCTTTTTATATATTTAAATTCTTTACCTGTAAGAATCTTAGGAAGGTGGATTTTCACTCACCCTTAATTTAACAAGTAGCTTAAGGGGGTTTTCTAAACCAACTCTCCCTAGATCATCCTAACTATTGAGGGGACTATTCCACCCTTCCCTCTGTGCTTCTGTTTTTTGAGACTGGTCTTTGCCATAAACTTCAGTACCTTGTGCTGCACCTATCTCTGCTTACTGGGGCTGTGAAACTGACATGATTTTTGACAGTTTTTCTGATACCCATGGGGTTCTGCATAACACCCGCAAACCTTGTTGACTTACTTTTCTTCACCAGGTTAACAAAGCTGTGAGCAGTAGCAATGGCACTGGAGCTATCTCTTCTGCAGACTTAAGAAAACAATACTCATTTCACATTTGGAAAATTAAATTTGCTATGGTGAGGGCTAGAACCTTTTTTTTTTTTTTTTTTAAGTTAAAGCTAAAACTCTGCCAATAAAAAAGTTTAGACCAACACACTCTCCTAGGAAAGACTCCTCATTGGTTAACAAATGCCCCCCCCCCTCCCATTATAAGCATGTGAGGGAGTTATAGGAGAAACAGTTCTGCACCCTTTGGGGTAGCACACACAACTAATACCTACTGTACTTTTTGAACCAGTGGCACATGACTGTGCTTAGAATGAATGATGCATATGTGAAAAACATAAATGATCAGGAAAGGTAATGTTTAATGGTAAAAAGACATCCTCTTAACTTTCTATAGATGTATGGAAAAAAGTTACAAAGAAGGGTATGAAATAGATACACTCAGGTATCACAGTTAGGCAGGCTGTACATTTGATTTTAATCTAGACAGTCCTGTTTTTAAATGGGTTGGTCCCTGTCTGGTACTGGTATTAAACTGTGTGTGGTTTTGTCTGGTATCTCTCGCACACAATGCCATTTTGTAGAGTGTGTCACTCTGCCCTGTTCCTGTGACCTTGTGGGTGGGGTCATAGAGGCCCATGGTGTTCCTGGAAGTACCAGTATGTCTGGTATTATGGGGATGTGACAGTAGTCACACTGCAGTGTGTGTAAACATACCTTCATTTTTAGAGCTTAATTTATGCAAAGAATTGGCTGCTGGTACATTAATGACCTTTGTAATAAAGTATGTGAATGTTTGTTTTTATAGTACAATGTGGGGAAAACTAAGCTATTGATTACGGGGACTGGCTACCTTCCTTTGTGAGACTGGTTGTTTTCGTCCTTCTGAAGAAGCTTCTTAGATCTGCTTTTTAGATCTGCAATGTGAAGGTGGGAGAGGATTAGGAGATGTTTTGTGGGAGCCTTTTTGCTCACTGAATGCTGAGGCATCTAGATCTACTGAAGCCATCCTATGCATTGATGTGGCTTGCGGGGAGGGCCAGAGTGGAAGTTAATGGATCTACTTCTGCTTGGATCATCTTGCCATTCCTCACCATCCATCCGCAAATATGTGTATGTGTGTGGCGCGGGGGGGTAAGCATGCTTGTTGATTTGCTTTTCTACAGTGTCGTTCATGTATGTTCATAAATTCTTAATAGTAATAAATAGTGATGAATTAGGTTTATTTAAACTCGTTTTTGGTGATATGTTGTTTCAGCTGATAAAGTTGAATATCATGATAACTAAAGGTTGCTTATTGTCTAACATCGGAGTTGACAAACTCTTCTTAGAATAATTTCTGAAACTGAAGCATTATGGTTAATTTGTTGCAACAAAGGAGCCGAGATTAAAAAGAAGAAGGCCAAAAGGGAGTTTTTAAAATAGTCTCATCTCTGTGTTACTTGTACTGGGTTATTTGGATATCTTGATAGGGAGATGCTTTTTTAAAAAATTTTTAAGGACAGAAAGATTACAGGTTGGGGATCTTTTAAAAAAAAAAAATTTTTTTTTTTGTTTTTTTGTTTTTGTTTTTAGAAGATATGACCATTTCCTGCAATATCTTTGGGAGATACTACTGTATTAAGCATATGTACCGTTCTGGGCCAGTTCCATGGGGGGGAGTGACTACAGCTCTTCCAGAAACGAAGAACAGTGGGGGGTGATTGAGCAAATTCACTCATGTAATATCTCCAGATAAGTACTGGAGAGGCTTTCATGTATTATCTCAAACTGGATTCTCCAGAGACCACCAGACAAATAAAGGACTTCTGGAGAAATAGCCTGAGTTTAAACTGACTCTGACCTTCTTTCTGAATGAGCAAATGGACAGAACTCTCTGTCCAAAGTGGGTAGAGGGTGGGTTAACCTTCCTGAGCAGGGTTTGAAAGGACTTGAGGCCCCATAAGACTGATGGGTGACCTCTGCTGGCAAGGTTTTAGCATGCAAATAGGAAGAAGTCTTTTTAGTTTTTTAAAAAGCTATTTCTCTGCAGTGCTTTTACCTGAAGAATAAATGTATTTACGTAAAGCTGTGTGGTAACTTGCGAGTGCTGGTGATTATAGTTGTTCTGATAGCCTTTGAGGAGAAAGTAAAGTGCAGATACCAGCCTATTCAGGCAGTCTGGCTTGCTGGGAATATCACGGTGTAGACAGGGAGCTGTGCAGCCTGGAAATATCCAGGAGGGATAGAGTCGTGAGTTTTCACCCAAGAGGGGTGATGGTTGAAGAGCCAGCAGCCTAGAGGGAGTGGCTTTGGAGGATCATGGGGATGGGGAAATACAGTTGCGTTTGCCCTGAACTGTGATATGGGAGATGGAGGCTTTGAGAGACTGATTACAGGAATTAAATAGGCCTAGGTTGGCCAGAAGATGTCTAGAGGAAATATGAAAAAAGTATACAACACACTGAAAATTTGTCACCAATTTTTTGGATTATATGCAATTTTAATCATAAATAGTAAGTGTGGATGAGGGGAATTTATTCTTGGGATGGTAAATTTGAATGACAACTTTTCAAGGCAGATGTATAAAAAGCTGGGTGGTGTAAAATGCAAATAAGGGAGAAGTGCTTATAATGGATTAAGGAATAAAAACAGGGTTAATGGGATGACTTCAAACAAATCACAGTACACACTGAGCATAGTGAACAGTTGACTAACTAAGATTTGTTAAACTGGAGAAGTAAAAACCATTACTCAAGTTGTTATTAATTAGACAGAAAAAATCGCTGGATGCTGTGCTCAAACAGTCCTGTGCTGCCATGAGGCTGAAGTAGTTGGCCTAATAGGTCTTTTCCCTCTCCCATCTGTTTGAATGCTAGACACTATGGAATCTTAACTTCTTTTCCCTAGCAGTGATCTTGAGACCTGAATTTATAACTAAAAGGATTAATATTTTTATTTCAAACAAATGTTGGTTGATTGGAGTGGCAAAAAGATGGCATGATTTCCTGAGGCCTCCCATGATTTTGGAGGTCCTGAGGTTGGCAACCCTCCACCCCCCCCCCCTCAAATTGCACCAAGAACTTCCATCTTTTATTCTTTCCCTATTGTTCCTATTTTTTGTGCCCTTTAAAAAAAAAAAAAACAAAACAATACCTAATACATTGTGGATTTCTAATTTGCCTTCTGGTTTTTGAGCCATTAGGCCTTACTCAGGTTGTATTTTCAAGCTTTTCTTCACAATGTTTAGAAATGAACTTTTATTTTTAAATTAAAGCAGAGATTCTCACATAACGTGAGTCTAAGCTCTAGGGTTTTAAGAGAAACACCAAATATATTGAGAGAGATGATAAAATTGCCAGAGTTGACAGCATCGTTTCTTACTACCCATTCTCTAATTAATAATGAGTGAAAATATGTAAATTCAGATTATTAGGGAATTTAGTTAGGTTAGTCGAGGCAAAAATGAGTCTCTGAAAAGAATTTCTGAGATAAAACTGGATAGTGTTTTCTTTGAAATAGTCATGTCAATACTGGAACTGATGTATTTTTGGTTTGCCATCACAATTTAATTGCTCATGCTCTATAGTCATCAACATTTTTAGCAATGTATATATAAAAACCTCAGTCTCTGAGGATCTCGTCTAAGAGGATGTTAGTATGCCTGTTAATTAGGTTTGTGAAAGTTTCTTGTTCACAATTTTACGCAAAGTGACTAAAGTATTAAGGATGCATTTTTAATTTAGATTTTGAGCTGGCCTATAAAAAATAAAAAAGGGCATATTTTCTTCAAGCTTTTCCTTTTTAGGGAGAGTTAAAGGTACAACATCAGAACATTTTCTTTTAAGTGTATTTTGCTTTGAATGTGATACATTTTGGTAATTTAAGTATTTTGCCTTCAGTTTCTTCTTTAATTTAGTCTTTTTTTTTAAAAAGTGCTGTATCAGGAAAAACTGGATCTCTCTTTGCCGTAGTATCCTTAAAATTTATAATGCTAGCATGAATGTGTAGAACTCTGGGAATCTAGACCAACTAGGAAACTGACTGGATTCTAACCTGGTGTAAATTAGAGCAGCTGAGGCTCTGTCTTACTGTTGACTTAAAGGCACATATGTATATTTGCATGAAAAAAATGATTCTGTGACAAGAGAACACATGGAGTAAGTGCACACAATCAGTATTTGTATAGTGAACCAGAATTGTGGTTTATTTGTTTATTTTCAGTTCTTGCCCAGCAATAGGTGTGTGTTTAAATAATAAAAGTTTACGAACTCTGAAAAACTTTGCTTACGTATAAGTTAACTTTTATGGGAAGCTAGTTAACTTTATCCAGTTTAAAATAATAATTAATACATGGCATATCAGGAAGATTGGTGTCAAAATATTTTGACATGGGTAGAATAAATCTAACATTTAGTTTCTATTTTGTTTTTCTACAATGATGTTTGTAATCTTAATAGTGGGAAGGGGAGGGGAAATGAAACTGACTTGCAGTTCTCATTTCTATTAGAAATGATTATGCGTAACATGCTTTCCATACGTGTTAACATTTCAAATGAGAACACAATATATTAAGTGTAATACATACAAATATACTAATTTGAGTTTGAATTAAAAAAATAAAACTACAATGTATTTTATTATAAATTGCTGGTACTGCAGATCATGTGGCCCAGTAGTTTGTTTGTTTGTTTGTTTGTTTTTTGGTTTTTTTTTTTTTAGCATTAATCCAATGACTAGGTCAGAGAAGCAGAGTTCAGTTATAGCATCTGATTGCCTGCCCATGCCCTCAAACCTCCCCACCTCCCCAAACAAACAAACAAACAAAACCCCAACAGCAACAACCAACTAGCGCCTAGTGCAGTTGTGGAGAATTCTTACTATTTTTAAAAACAAACTAAAATAAAAATATCTAGCTGTCATTGAATTGTGTCTTTAAGTACTTAAACTTCTCCAATAATTAAACTGATTTGCAGCTAGCTCTGTGTTTATTTGAAAGATAGAAGATGCTTAGCCACTTGCAAAAATAATTTCCCGCTCACTCTTCTATTTATTGTTTAGCTTTAAAAAAGGATATACAAAGAAAAGTGTAAACATTTTTCAAAGTAAAAAACAGTAAACTCTATTTTTAAGCTTTCCCCTCCCCCTCCCCTCCTTAAATAGAATGGTTTTGTAGCTGCTCATGTGAATGTAACTTAGTGCTTAAAACACAGGGGGTTTTATGTTAAATTTTGGTTCTGCCCAATTCTCACTGCTTAGGTCTGTGACCTTAGGCTTAGAAAGACACTTAAAGCAACACCATCAACTTGAAATTTAGCCAGTTTAAAAAAAATAAGTAAATAGTTTCAGGTATTAGGCTTGACTTTGACTCGAGCCCCTGACAGTATTGTTTTAATAATTTCAGTTTCTTATTTAAAATGATCTTTCTATTGCAATAAGAAGCACCCTCAAGTCCCTGAGAACTTCTGTGCAGTTCCACAGGGTTCAGGCTAGAAAATACTTGTATAGAATTGGGGCCAATTTTGACTATCTATAACAGTAGCTGCTGGAGTCAGCTGATGCTGACCCCTGTTATGTGACAGGGGTATTAACCTCTTCTAAAAGCCTGACCCATGTCAGATGGTTTGGGGGGAGGGGGAAAGACCAGTCTCTTACCAGGATGCCAGTGTATTGTGCTTTTATGTTATGGTGTCAGAGGTAATCTAAAGTTAGTTTTTAAAAAAAGGGAATTTGAAGCCCCATGAGTTGCTCAGTGCCTGAAAGGAAACCTGGCACAGTGCTGGTGGTTTCAATGCTTCCAGTTTTTCCTGAAAGCATGTGATATAGTGGAGATGGTGAAATCCTCCACGTGCTATATCTGGTGTTTGGTAACTCCATAAAATATTTGACTGTAACTATGTTGTATCACTGGGTTTTAAAATGTGTACTAGTGTTATAATTTTTGATAAAGTTATGTTCTAGAGAAGGAACATAATTTATGGAAGGGGAGGAAGAAGCTTAATTAATGTCATTTGCTAACAATCTGTTGGGTTGCTCTGAACACGTATAGTGGTTTTCTGTGACAGGCTGATTCATGATATAGACCCTCAGGTCATGGTAAGTAAACTAAACAATATGTTGGGAATTCAGTGCAGTAGGTTAAAGGGCCTTTTCTCTGTTGATGAGAGTAGGTAACTTTAACAAAATAATACTAATCAAAGGACCCAGGTATGCTCGTTCACTCTCCTGCACTAGAAGCATGTGTTCATGGAAGTTTGCCTGTAGTTTGGGGGTAGGAGTGGATGGGGAGCAGGGAATGTAACTTGTGCAGGGCTCAAGTGAAATCTAGTACAAGCAAAAAATTGTCTGTGCTCTGAGCCTAATACTAACTTTGAATAGAGTTGAAAAAGTATTAGCAGGGAATTACTATTAAATTAACATTAATATTTTGTAAGAGAGAATTAAATAAGATCAGGGTTTTGAGAAACTGAATTACAGTAAAGAACCTCTAAAGCTAGCTAGAACCTCTAAAGTTCACTAGGAGAAATTATACTCCTGGGGGAATTCTGTGCCAAAAAAATAAAAATTATGTATGCAGAATTTTAAAATTCTGCATATTTTATTTGTCAAAATAACGCAATATAATCACACCAGTTTCAATTATTTTAGTAATTTATTTCAGAATATGTCAGCAAGTACATCTGTAACAACACAGGCAACAAAAACATTCCTCCAGAAGTAGGCAGTTAAAGAAAACCCTATGACAACTCAGTTCCTGTTTCTCATTTATGCTTTATTGGGCACCTCAGTCTGGGTGTGTCACGTGCCAGCTGAGCACATCTTGGGGAAAACTCTGCCCCTGTGCTCTCAGATTACCCCCTTCCCCCCAAGAGTCCTGCTGTGGAGCACCTCCTCTCCCCTCACCCAGATACTGGCATCCCTTACCCCTCAGAGCCCAAGAATCCCAAAGGAGAAAGCCTGATGCTGGGTCCTGGGCTTGTACGACATTTCCTGCATGCCACTTACTTTCTTCAGGATGTGTTCGGAACAGCTGCTGCCCAGAACCCTCCAGCTCCTCTTCTCCTTGGCATTGTCCTATATTTTTAAGTTGGAGAGCTGAGCTTTGCTGGGTCCAGCGGCCTCTAATGGTGGCCAGAAGCTCTGCAATACCAATTCTGCATGGAAAAATGAAATTCTGTGTAAAACATTAATTCTCCTCAAATTCTGCATTGTGCAGTGGCACAGAATTCTGGGAGTACAATTACAGTCAGGAATTAATGGACAAGCTTAATTTTGTTCAAAACCATTAAGTGTTGTCTTAGAAACTGTAAATATTTGTCCTCTAAATATGTAATTTATTTATTTACTTAGCAACTTTCAGTATTCTAGTAGGAAAAGATAACCTTGTCTGTCTAAATCCAAAGCAAAGGCCTGATTTATGTTTAATGTTTCCTTTCCCTTTGTATTTTCAAATAACTATCTTGTACCATTCTTTCCTACACCAATTACACTGATCAGTAGGGGTTTAACTTAAGATGACCAGATGCCCTGATAGTATTGGGACCATCCTGATATTTGGGGCTTAGTCTTATATATGCAACTGTACCTTCTTTCATTCCTGGGGGACGGGGGAGGGGGTGGGAAGTGTCCCTATTTTCCACACTTGCTATTTGGTCATCCGAGTTTAGAGTAATTGGATTGTTTAAGTTAATCAGTTTTATAAAACTAATTTGTAAGAAACAGTTTTATTAAAGAAAAACAGAAGAACATTAACAAGGTTCTGACATGATAGACTGTATAACTTTACCAGAACAGAATGCTTTTCCCTGATTTGGCAGTTTGAGAGTTAAGATACATTCAGTTTCACTTAAATTGAATGTATAAGAAAATAAAATATGCCTAGTTTTACAACAATGTATTTTTGTTTGTGTGAATTCAACAAAAGAACAATTTAGGGAACTAAATATAGAGTTTAATCCTTACATTAAGATTTTCTGTGGATTGGGAACATAAGACTGGCTATAGTGGATTAGACCAATGGTTCATGTAGCCCAGTATCCAGTCTTTTGACACAGTCGCAGTTGCCACGTGCTTCAGATGGGATGAACAGAACATGAGAATTCATTGAGTAACTTTTTTTTCCCCTTCTTCCCCCCCCCGCTCCCCCCGGTTATCCAGTCTGAGGTTTAGGGACACCTACAGGATAGACCACCGCAGCTAATAGCCATTGATGGGTCTATCCTCCATGAACTTACCTAATTTTTTTTTAACCCAGTTATACTTTTGGCCTTCACAACTCTGTCACTGGCCAGTACCAGGTGTTTTGGAAGATGATGTAAGAAATGCCACTGTAGATAACTTATGAAATCACCTGCCAACAGGAGGAGCTGCTTTCTAAATTCTGGCTTTTTCAGTGACCGGTTTATACCTTGAAACCATGAGGATTTCTCTCTCATGCCTCTGTGTTTCATGCAGAAATAAGGCCTTCACCACTGACTTCCGCCTTTGTTGGTCTCCTGGTGCAGTCATAGCTTCTTCTCATGTCATTGTGATAGCTTTCAGTTGTGCTTCTGTTGAGCTTTTCTGTGTTATCTTTGGTCTGTCTCATCAGCTCTGGCACTGGGGGTTCCAGTACATCATCTGTTGTTTGGGTCTTTCTTCTCTGAATATCCTCCCCATCTCCATTTTCATTCTATAACTTCTTGTCCAATCGGTTTCTGTTTTATCTTCCTTCAGAGTTCTTTGTTTGTGATATCTGATATTGAGGATTTGTCTAAGGAAGAAGTTTATGAAAACTTGGAGTTCAGATAGTAAGTTTTTAAGACTTCAAGCTTCAGCACTGTATAGTAAGACCAGTTTATAGCCCTATTTTTTAAATTCCTATTCATTGTAACTATGGACCTAATCATTAGGCACGTAAATGGCTAATTCTTTTTTTGAATCTCACCAAGGTCTTGATATCAATGGTATCTAGTGGTAACGTTTCACTAATTAGCTTTTTTATACATAACTTTTTTCTTTGATTAGTTTTCATAATGCTGCCTTTGAGTTTCCTTTAATGACCATTTTACTTACGATGAGCGTAAATGGCAGAACTCTGACCTTTTCTATATAGCCATTATTATGAATACTTCCATCATGCCTGTTTTTATTCATCCTTTCCAAAGTAGTCATAATTTTTTGTATTTTCATATTTAAATCTTTCCATGTTTGATATTTTTGTCATCGTTCTTTATACCTTCTGATGCACGTTTTTTGAGACAGCATTACCAGAACTGAATATAGTATCCCATGAAATTTGTATCATGGTATTATAATATTTGTCAGTATTCTCCTTTCCATTCGTATGTGGTCTAATAATTATATTTTTTTCTTTGACCACTCTTACACATTGAGCACGTCTTGCCAAGTAAGAACCAAGTAAATGGAAGCGTAAATATGGAGTAGGTATCTACACAACATCTTGTGTGATTTAAAACAGGTGTAACCTCCTCATACGTTTCCATCTGAGAATTTTACTAGTAGTAAAATCTGAAAATCTATGCCTTTTAACTATCTATTTTTTTCAAGTGCTTTCTCCCTCCAAAAATGGCATCAGGTAGTTTTAATTCTAAACTTGTGTTTTTATATGTGTAGAGCTTTCCCATTAAGATTAGATTCTTTAGGTATTTTTAAAACTGAGTGAAGAACTTTTCTCTTGCAGGACTCATTAGAATTAGAAGTTGAGATTATTTTATTTTACCACTGATGATTACAACAGGAGTGACACTCCCCTCCCCTCCCCACCCCACCTCTTTTAAGGGCCCTTGGGCCCATGCATTACTCCACCCTCCCTCTCTCCCATAAAATGAGGACTTGGAGAGAGAAGATCCAGGGAGGAGCCAGCTCTGGACTAGAGAAATTCTTCCTGCTAGCTGGAATCACAAGAGGCTACTATGGGAGGAATTGTAGCATACAACTGGACACTGATGTTATCTCATGTCTTTCTACAGTTGTCAGTCTGGACCCTATCTCCTGTGATGATTGACTGCTTCTCCAACTCTCTCTCTCTCTCTCTCTCTCTCTCTCTCTCTCTCTCTCCACCTCAGCCATATTCCAATTCCTTGTCCTCCATGTTTCCCTCCTTCTCGCCCTTCTTTTGTCATTGTTTAGCTAATCTAACTAAAATTCTACCAAAAGAGTTAAAAATGATCAGTGTTTGTAAAGCTTCATATTGTTCACTGTGCATATGTTATATCCCTTTTCCCCACCTTGCCTAGCACAGTGGGTTCTCATACTCAGTTGACCTGTAGGTATTACCACAATAGATAAGTAATAAAAAGAACAGTGACAGTGAGATTAATTTCAAACTTCCATTCTGTTATTGGCAGGAGAACTCGATTGCTTTTTAGAGCAGTAGCTTCATGGCTGATCTGTGCCCACCTGCTCTGGATTTATTAACAGGACAATTATGAAACTTTAGATATGTTTTATTAAATTGTGGAATTGGGAGTTCAGGGAGCCAAGAACCTCACAGTATAAGACCTTAATCGGTACTTGAGCAACAGTGAAATTACAAGATGATAGACCGCAAAGGTAATACTATTTTGGGATTTAAAGAAGTCAGTTCATGCCTACCTTATGCCTTTCTAACCAATGAAAATGGTCTGTAGCAGCAATCATTTAAAAACTTGCTAGCTTTACTTTAGTTTACTGTAATTACCAAGGTTACATTAATTTATGATTGCATTTCCTTTAGGACTTGTAGAGAGAGAAGCTTACCTACTCATCAAAAGTAAGATTACACATCCAGGAACAAAGCATGTAGGATGTGCTTACAGGAAGTGGGGCCGTGACACTGTCAAGTATACCCAAAGCGTCCAGGGTCAACCACTACCATCTCATTTCAGTGTAAGGGAGCCTTGTCTGTGCCCAGCGAGATAATTTCTTCCAGTGGTAATTGGCTACTGGTAGCACAAGCTCTCCGTTCTGGGTTCTACTCGAGTGTGCAGTTCCTTATCCTCTGGACATCCACATTATGTACCCATCCACTGCCTCAATGGAAGAAGTGTATCCCAGTTTACTGGCTTCACCTAAGTTCAGCAGTCTCCTTAGCACACAGCACTTAGATATGTCTGGAGTAAATGCAAATTGAAATTTAATTAATAAAGCTTGAGTTAAAGATGCAAGTAAAAGGATTTGGTTATAGGTAAAAGAAAAACATAACACTCAATCTATAGCCTACACTTCCTAACAAGTAACTTTTTCCTGTCTAAGGTGTTTCTCCACTTTTCATGACACACTGATTGTCTCCATAGTGGATAACATTTTGTTCTTTTTCTTGCTATTCTATAATCCCAGACTTTTGTCTTTGTGAGTGCGCAAGCCTGCATCTCTTCCAGACTGCAATAAACACAGGGCTGGGCTGGGTCAATGGATGTCACATGTTCTCATTGATTGAGTCAGCTCTGAGACCCACCCTGCCTCAGATGACATATTTCACCTCCACAGTTCTGGTGTGTGTACGTGCACGGTAGCCAGAAGATTTTTCCCATAGCAGCATCAGAGGGCACTCAGATCAACCCAACAGGAGTCATGCCTTTATGGCGCTGAATATAGACCCCTGCTGACCCACCACCCCTCAGTTCCTTCTTACTGCTAGTGACGGTTAGCTGGAACTTCCCTGTGCTCTTGTCTTAGCAAGTGCATTTAGCAGTCTATATAAATAGTTTTCATTAGCTGTGAAATGATTTGTAGCCCTTAGTGTTAGTTTGTTTCCTTTGGGGGTGGGAGAGTTCCCTTCCTATGCTCTCTCGACTTCAGGGCGTGCCGGGGTCTCTGGGCTTCAAAGCCTGCGAAGCCTGCAGCTAGTGTATGCTCGTTGTGCCATCAGCAAGACCTTTTGGCTCAGGACATTCAAGGATAGAGATCAGCACCGGAAGGTCCTGTTAATGGAGGCTGCTCTCCGCCCCCAGGTCAATGGACCCTGTGCTGAGTACCTCTTCCTTGGTGCAGAGCGCTCCGGCACCATCAGCACGAGCACTGGTGCCGAGTAAGGACAGAGAACTTGCAGCATTTTCATGGATCCACTTGTGGCTCACATGCCACACACAGGCACTGTTCTCAGTCATTGGTGCCACAGAAGAGGACGAGATGGGAGAGGAGTCGTTCTCCCCCTGCTAGGCCTAAGGAGCCAGTCGTTATGAGACCTGAGTTGGGCCACACTACTTCCACTCCGCCACCGGTGATGGTTGTGTTGACTCCCGCCCACGTGGAAGGGCAGTTGATTCCGGACCGTCTTTGTTAGCTGAGGCTGAGCCGGGAGCTGCACTTCGCTTTGACTCCAGAGGCGTTCAAGGCAGCCCAAGAACTGCTCCATCTCACAGCACTGTTTTCATCTCCTAAACGGGATGGATTGCCGGATGATGCCTTGCTGATCTCCAACCCCGGCGTGCCACTCCCTGGCACCGGTATTTCTAGATCCCTCCCTGGTCGGCATCTAGAAATACCGCTCCTCCATTGTCCTCTTTCATACACCTCAGAGTTGGAATTGGACTCGTAGGAGTAGGAGCAGTTGGTCTGCATCAGCATGGGACCGGCACCCTTACCTGGCACTGTGGCCCATTCAGTAGTAGCCCCCGGTGCAATGGCCCTTTAGATTCTTTGGGCTTTTCATCAAAGCCAAGGTCAGAGCCAAGGGTCTCATTTCAGGTGACATCGGTGGCCTTGACCATGTTTGCACCCCCTTCAGCACCGTCGGCTCGGCAGGATCAGGGGTAGCCCCATTATCACCAGGCACCTCCATCCGGATGCCTTAGGCACCGACGTGGTCTGTATCAGCCCCAGTTGTCTCGGCTCTGATGTCTCCAACACTGTCGATGGCTCCGGTACCGACTGCGATTCTGGCGTTGATGATGGCCTCAGCACCGATGACACTTCTCGGCATCGGTGTCAGTGTATGCAGTCCCAACGCCGAGGGGCGTGATGCCATCCAGGTTGGCACCTGACCAAGAAATCCAGGTGCTGCAGGACCCCTTTGATGCAGAAGGAAGGGAGCAGCCACCACTTACGGGGTCTCTTTCTCGTCCTCACCGGACGAGGCGCTGATGGGCATGGCCAATGCCCTAGCCCTGGAGGACGGCAGGATGCTACAGCAATTGCTGTGGTGGGTTGCCCAGGGCCTGGGCATTCAGGTGGAGGTAGTGGAGGATGCAGATCCAATGGCAGACCACCTTGCCCCCTCCGGGCCTGCAATTACTGCCCTGCCTTTTATAAAGACCATCTCTGACGCCACAAAAACTTTGACAGACCCCGGCCTCATTGCCCCCTATGGCTAAGTGCAACGAAAGGCGCTACTTTTCTGCCGTCCAAGGGCTGCGAGCATTTGTATACCCGTCCCCCACCTGATTCTCTCGTGGTTGACGCTGCCAAGCAATGTGAATGCCAGGGCTTCCAGGGACCCTCCCTGAAGGATTAGGAGGCAAAACAACTTGACCTTTATGGGAGAAAGGTCTATTCCACTGACGGATCTCTAATCCATCAGGCAATTGTCAGCAGTGACTGGTACAATACATGCAGGGCAATGGCGAAGTTTGCAGAGCTGAACTCCTGCGCTGACTTTTTGGCTCTGGTGGAGGAGGGGAAGCTCATTTTGCGAGTTTCACGACAAGTCGCAATGGATGGAGTGAATGTGGCTACCCGTGTGATGGCTATGGACATAGCCATGAGAAATGGCTCCTGGCTCCAGGTCTCAGGCCTGCTGTATGAGGTCCATCAGACTATTCAGGACCTCCTGTTCGAGAGTTCATCTCTCTTTGCAGAGAAAACAGACAAAAGGCTGCATAGCCTAAAGGTCTCAAGCCACTCTCAAATCATTGGGCATCCATATTTCCACTACACAGCAGAAGCAACTTAGACTGCGACCTTCTCTGCGCTTCTACCAGCAGAACTGTCAGCTCAGTTCCTGGAGGAGAAACAAGAGTGGCAGGAAAAGGCCACACCTATCCTCAGGCCAGGACTCTGGCGAACCCAAACCATCTTCCAGCCCCAAACTGGCCTTTTGAGGGTGCGGTCGAGGATGGTGTACCAGAACAAAAACTGGATCTGCCCTGCCTTACCTTTTTCCTCATGACTGTCCCCTTTTCACTATGCATGGTCCCGTATCACTTTGGACTGCTAGGTGCTCCGCACGGTAGAGAGGGGATAGTCCATTCAATTCGGTGCCCTCCCACCCTTCCACTCAGTTCCCCGTCCCTCTTCAGGGACCCCTCTTACAAGTAACTCCTTATCCAGGAGATGGATTCACTCCTTTTGCTTGGAGCAGTGGAAGAGGTTCCTAAGGAGTAGAAGGGCAGGGGATTCTATTCTCGGTATTTCCTAATACTGAAAGCCAAGGGCTGGCTCAGACCCATACTAGACCTGCAAGAACTCAGCACATTCATGAAAAGCTCAAGTTCCATATGATCTCTTTGGCCTCCATCATCCCTTCATTGGATCCAGGAGATTGGTGTGCTGCCTCGTCTTGAAGGATGCATACTTTTTCACATAACAATAACTCAGTCCCACAGAAAATACCTCAGGTACAGTCCTCCCGTTCGGCTTGTCAGTGGCACCTTGAGTATTCACCATGTATACGGCAGTTGTGGCAGCGTTCCTGTGCAGGCAACAGGTACAGGTGTTCCCACACCTCGACAACTGGCTGATCAAGGGCCAATCCAGGAATCAATTAGAGAGACAGGTTGCCTTCATAAGAGTTTCTTTCGATGAACTGGGCCTGCTACTGCATGAGGGGAGATCAATGCTGTCCCCAGTTCAGAGATTAGGATTTGTAGGAGCGGTTTTGGACTTGACACACACCAGGACATGCCTTCCAGAGGTGAGATTTTCAGTCCTGGGCAATATTATTTGAGGTCTCAGACAGTTTCTCACCATCACAGCATGGAACTGCCTGAAACTTCTAGGACACGTGGCAGCTTGTACTTGTGTAGTACAGCATGCTAGACTCAGGCTTTGACTTCTTAAGTCATGGCTGGTGTTAATGTATTAGCCAGCCCTGGACAGTTTGGACAGGGTTGTAACCCTGTCTCGCCCAGTACTCGACTCCCTCCTGTGGTGGCTTGACCTGCAGGTAGTATGTGCAGAGGTCTCTTTCACCATCCCTCAGCCATCCCTCTCACTAGTGACGGATGCATCAGACTTGGGCTGGGGAGCACATTTGGGAGACCTCAGAACACAAGGCTTCTGATCTCAGACTGATCCCGCTCTCCCCATCAATGTCAGAGAGCTGAGAGCAGTATGTCTGGCATGCCAGACTTTCCGAACACACCTGGCAGGAAGATGTGTATCAGTCATGACAGACAACACCACAGCGATGTTTTATATCAACAAATGGGAGTGCACACTCCTCTCCCCTGTACCAGGAAGCCCTCAAGCTGTGGGACTTCTGTGTAGAACACTTGATACATCTGCAAGCATCATACCTCCCTGGAGTACAGAACGAGCTGGTGGACCATCTCAGCAGGTCATTCCATGGCCACGAGTTGTCCCTTTGGCCAGATGTCGTGAACTCAATTTTCCATCACGGTGGTTTTCCCTAGATAGACTTGTTCAGCACATGACGCAACAGGAAGTGGCAGCAGTTTTGCTCCTTCTTAATCACAGCCCGGGCTTCACTGCGGATGCGTCCTTTCTCCCCTGGGGCGACCGTCTCCTATACATGTTCCCACCCATCCCTCTTGTTCACAAGGTGCTCCTCAAGATATGGAGGGAAGAAGCTTCGGTGATATTGATAGATCCATTTTGGCCCTACCAACAGTTGTACACATTGCTCCTGGAAATGTTTGTGGAAGCTCCAGTCACCTTGCTGCTCTTCCCAGACTTACTAACTCAGTATCATGGCCATCTCCAACACCCGAACCTCAAGTTGGTCCACCTCACGCTGTGGAAGCTCCATGGCTAAATCCAGTGGAGCTTTCTTGCTCTGATCAAGTTAGACAGGTTCTCCTTGGTAGCAGGAAACCCTGTACGAGAGCTACCTACTTTGACAAGTGGAAGAGATTTTCAGTCTGGTTGGCGCAGCACCATTCGTCTCTGATGCTCACATCAGTGTCACTAATACTGGACGGTTTGTTGTCAGTAAGGGTTCACTTGGGCTCCATGTCTGCCTTCCACCCTGGCGTAGAATGACACTGAGTCTTTGCCAACCTGTTGGTCAGCTGTTTCTTTAAAGATCTCGGACCTGCAGGTATACCCTGTCAATAGCCTGTCCTGGCTAGGGACCTCAGTTTGGTCCTCACTCAACTTTTCTCCCGAAGGTTGTCTCCCAGTTTCGCATCAACCTCCCATCTTCCTCCCTGTATTCTACCCTAAGCTGCACTCGAGCAGCAGGGAGCAAAGGCTTCACTTATTGGATGTCTGCAGAGCCCTAGCCTCCTACCTTGAGAGAACAAAACCATTCTGAAAGTTCATCCAGTTATTTGTGGCAGTGGCTGACAGAATGAAAGGTCTTCCAGTCTCTTCTCCATGGATTTCGACATGGATCATGTACTGTATCTGGGAGTGCTACAACCTAGCAGGGGTACCTGCTCGTTAAATCACTGCATACTCTACCAGGGCTCAGGCCTCTTCAGTGGCATTCTTGGTGCAAGTTCCCACCCAGGAAATGTGCAGAGCGGCAACATGGTCTTCCATTCACTCTTTCACTGCTGCACTATGGAATCACCCAGCAGACCAGAAACGATGTGGCATTTGGAAGAGTGGTGCTCCACTCAGTGGATGACTGACCCCACCTCCTGAACTTGGGCTTGTGAGTCACCTGATTTGGAATTGACATGAACAAGCACTTGAAGAAAAAACGGTTACTCGCCTTCTCATAACTGTTGTTCTTTAAGATGTGTTCATGTTCGTTCCAATACCCCCCCCCCCCCCCGTCTGTTGGAGTAGCCAGCAAGAAGGAGCTGAGGGGGTGGAGGGTCGACAGGGTTCTACACTGAGCGTCATAAAGGTGCGACTCCGGGGGTACCCAGACCGATGTGACGGATGCTGCTATGGGAAAATCTTACGGCTACCGTGCGCGTGCCCACACCTGATTGGAATGGACATGAACAACACATCTCAAAGAACAACAGTTATGAGAAGGTGAGTAACTCTCTTTTTCATGCATGTTACATGCTCTAAAAATGTTTCCTGTACAATGCTATGGCAAAGATTGTTAACATGATTCTCGGATGTATAAGAGGTTAATATGGAGTAGTTAGGAAATACTACTTCCATATATAGTAACTCCTCACTTAGTTGTCCTGGTTAATGTTGTTTCATTGCTGATCAATTAGGGAACACACTTGTTTTAAAGTTGTGCAGTGCTCCCTTTTAACGTCATTTGGCAGCTGCGTGCTTTGTCCACTGCTTGCAGGAAGAGCAGCCTGGTGGAGCTAGTTGGTGAGTGGTTGGAGTCAGGGTGGACCGACAGCCCCCCGTCAGCTTTCCCTATCAGCTCCCCACTTCCCTAAGTTCCCTGTGCAGCAGCTGCCCAGCAGGCTAGCAATTGCAGCTGTCCCTCCCCCGCCACTGCCATTTGCTGCTCCTGCCTTCTGCCTTGGAAGTGTTCCCCAAGACTCCTGCTTGCTGTGTAGGGCTGAGGAAGAGGGGGGGCTAATGTCAGGGTGTTCCCCTGCTCCTGCACCCCGCTTACCCCGTCTTCCATAGAGTGGGGGGACACACGAGAGAGGGAGCTTCCAGGCAGCTGCAGTCTGGTCTCAACTTGATGATCTAATTAACCAGGCAGTGTATATTTAACCCCACTCTTCATACTTAAAGGGGAAATGCACATCTCTCTCTCTCACACACACAGGGTGTGTGACTCTATCTGCCCTTCCTCCTTTCCTGCTTCCTTGTACAGTAGAGTGTGAGAGTTAACCCTTGAGGGCTCAGCCAATTGCTAGTTCATCATTTAGCAGTAAGGCATTCCCTGGAAATATCCCACCCTCCGACTCCTCCACCTCAACCAAGCTTCACAATCATCATCACTATGTACCAGTATTGAATTGTGTGTGTGTATGTGTGTGTGTGTGTGTGTGATATATGTCTTGTCTGATGAAAAAAAAATTTCTCTGGAACCTAACCCCCTCATTTACATTAATTGTTATGAGGAAATTGGATTTGCTTAAAATCTTTTGCTTAATGTCACATTTTTCAGGAACGTAACTACAATGTTAAGTGAAGAGTTACTGTACCACATTTGGTCAGACCACTACTGGAATACTCTGTCCTTTTCTTAAGTCCACACTTCAAAACATATGCTGGAGATGGTACAGGAAAGAAGTAAAAGAATGATCATTGGTCATTGCAAGGCAAGTTTTAATGAGGGACTAAGAGTATGACTATACAGCAGTCAGAGGTGTGATTGCAGCATGTACAGACAAACCCGAGCTAGCTTTAATCTAGTTAGTTCAGGTACCAGTAGCAGTGAAGCTGCGGAAGCATGGACTATCCAACCAAGCTCGTACCCGGTCTCCCTGGCAGGAAAGGAGTGCCACAGTGGTCCTAGTATGGAAAGGTAGATAACCACAGATATTGTTGATTACTGTCTGATTTCTCCAGTATACATCTGAAAATTAAAAATTGCTATTTGGGAAAGGATTACCTGCCTAGTTGTTCTGAATAATTGTTCCTTTATTACAAGCTCTTGTAGCTAGAGGGGGTCACTATTTAAAAAAGAAAAAAAAAGAAAAAGAAAAAAGCTAACCTTGCACTTTTCCAAAGGAAAATGCATGCTGTTGGAATGCTTCCAGTTTCACATATGATCTTGATCACACTGTACCAGTGAACTATCTTAGTCACACCTCAAGTAAGTAGTTTAGAGCAATTTTGATTCTTTGTAAAATTGGTGCACATTTAATGTGATCAAAGCAACTTGGTAAGCTTACGGTGTCAATTTAAAGTGGTTAAACAAGACAATCGGCTTTGGTTATAAATTAGTATATTGATGTTAGCTCGTGTTTGTCTTGAAAAGGCAGATAAAATTATTGGAGAACTCAAATCAATGTATATTTTTTAGAAAAAGTAACTGTGAAGGTCATAATTATGGCTGCATATATATTTTCATTTTAGTCCTCTGTTTTCAGAAATTTTCACTTCTCAGGATGAATTGTATTAGTCTTTGCTCAAAACTGAGGGTTTTTCTGTTTTTGAAAGTTTGATTAAAAGTAATGAATTTTGGATATGAGAATAAAAGTGTTATTCCCCTTACAAGCAAATAATGTGCAACTTCTCCTCTGTTCCAGAACAGCTCTGCCACAGGAAAAAAGGTTGAGGGTAAACCATTAAAATGTGTTTGGAATTAGTTCTCTGGAGAGATGTGCAATTCTATGATGGAGAAAATAACTTGACCTATCATCCTGTGAAAATTTGCATGCAGTCGTGCATAGCAGGTTTTTGCAGATTCATAATTGCACTATTCTTACCACCTTTTCTCCTCTACTCTCCATTATAATTGCAATTATGGTGCTTATGCTGCCATTGTTACGAGGGGTTCTTTAAATCAAATGCTTATTTTACTTCCCATTCTCCCTCTCCCTTCTGAAATACCATACTTATAAAATGTTATGTTCTAACGAAGCAGTGCCTTGTATATCACTTTGTTTATCTAACCTTATATTTTTGTTGTTCTCTCATAGCTTCAAGGACGTGCAACATCTTAGATCTGCTTTTAGAAAAGGAAAGAAATTTCTCTTCTCAGAAGTATTTCTTGACTCAGTGACTAGAGGAATGCTATTATGATCCATGCTTAAAATAACTAAATGGAGTTTATGTCAAAACGTTTTTTTTTGAAAGACCTTACTTCAGAAAATACCATCAATTTTACTTTTGCTCTAGGTAGTCCAAAACCATGAAAGAGTAAGGGGTTGTTAACAAGTTTAGGAAGAATGTGGATTTAATGTTAATTGGAGGGGAAATGTGAAAGTCTCAGCATGCATCATTGAAACTTGGTTTTGCTTTTTGTTGATGTTTAGAAATAGATTTTTCTATAATTAGAATGGTTTCTGATGTATGAATTAATTTGGTCCTATGTTTCATGGCACTGAAATTCAGAAGACAGGTGTGTTTCAAAGTTGAAAATCGTATATTACTCATCTTTTTTTATATAGTTGTATTCTGGTAGTTGCATATAGTTGTCTGACTTAGAATTTACCTCTCTTTCAGCTTTGTAGAGTTGAATATACTGTGGTTTCTGCACAATCTGTTGCTTATGACAAAAGGAATCTAGCATGATTTCCTGTGTTGCATTCTCTTTCCTTGACAGGGTCTGGGGAACAGGAAATGAAGGAATTAAGACATTATACAAGTAATTGAAACACTGCGTTTTGTCAGTTTTTTTTTGTCTTGGTTCCTAAATTAGCTGTAGCCAGGGGGATTTCTAAGGATGAGATCTAACTCAGAGTTAGACATTGCTGTTTGGTGGTGGTGAATGAGTCTCCAGACTTCTAATTTATTAAATTAAAATGAAATAAAAAGGCCAAACACAGCAGCTACACTTACCTTGTAATCCAGAAGTGAAACCAGCAAACTTTCAAAGGATATCATTCTGTTAAATTTGGCAAATGCATATTAGCTGCTTAAGGGAAAAAATCTTTATTTTCCACTGCTCCCTATATTTTTCCTAATATTGTCATTTTAATTCTCCCTTTGGTCATTTACTGAATTAAAGAAAATGGAAATAAACCAGCAGTAAACAGATGTAAGTGTGTTTGCATATGACTTTGCAAGGGTTTAATCATTTTAAAAATCTAAACTGATGCAATTTATCCTCATCTGCTATCTGCCTCTCTTTCAGATATCTCCGTAAAACTCACCTACTCAAGCTGCCCTTCCTCCCTTGTCACTAACAATTCCTTTACCCTTCCTGTCCTGATCTGTTGCTCAGTGTCTTTGCTCATTTAGGTTGTAAGATCTTCGAGGTGGAGAGTTGGCCACAGCTATGTTTTTAAAGTGTTTGTTTTCTGACTGACGTAGTTTTTAGCATTTTCTCTTTTTTAATTGTAATATTCTGTTGATGCTTTTTTAACATTTTAAGTGTTTGAGAGTATTTTCCATCGCAATCCAACACAAAGAAAGAAGAATGAGTGGAATTCCTTTCCTCCTGCAGCCATAACTGGAAAGAGGAGAGCTATGCTTCCAGCTGTGCATTTACAGTTGACCACCAGGTTGTTGTCTCAGACTCCACTAGGATCTGAGTATACACAAATATGTTTTAGTCTTGACTTTGGCTAGTGGCCGATATGTATTCCTCTGGCCAGTACCTGGTGGGGGGGAGGTGGGGGTGTTGGTGGTGATTTTGCTCATTCCCTAGAGTTAAGATCCTTTCACTGTATTCATCAATGAGATGGATGAAAGAGGGAGCAGAAGTTAGAGCAGGGAATAGTCAGTGTAAAGGAATCTGTCAATCAAAATTCAGAGTTGCTCTAGGAGCATAAGGTAAGTGTCTTATTTAATTGAGTGTGGAGAAGTTAAGGGTTGATCTGAATTCCTTTGTGATATATTCACAGCAAGGAGACTGGATTTTTGCTATTCTGCAGCAAACCTTTACATGAAAACATGTGGGTCTCTTGTGATTTCCAGTGATACCACATTGTGGGCAGTACTGTGCTGCTGCTGCTGCTATAAAAGTATACTTTTGAGTATGGATGGACTGGGCCCACTGCCTTCTCCTCCTATCACACACAATCATTCAGTGGGTGGTGTTGGCAATCACAATCCAAAAGAAACGGGTCTTTGAGTCAACTCCCTATTGAGATGCACACCTCCCAAAACTCATATTGACATTATCTATCATTTGAGTGATCTTTGTGACAGAGAGGTGATAGGATGTGGACACAATATCAAAAGATACTAAATCCGGGGAGACAAAAGAGTAGCTGGACGTCTTCTCTTGTATATGAAAATTGTCTAGGGACAAGAAACTTGGAAGTGCTGTACTAATTTGTTACTGAGTCCATTACCGAAGAGCCTCTTGTAACTGATATTTGTTACTTGTTCTGTGTGTGCATATTGAAAACTACACTTTGAAGGTCAGACCTGGTACAAGAGCAGTAAGGAGAGCTCCTGAGTTTGAGAATGGGTCCCTTCATACCGGTGTAATTAGCCACTAAAACGTAGAGGGTGGAGTGAGGGGGAAGGGAACAAATTCCTTCACTAAGTAGTAGGTGAAGCAGTATAAGGGTAGTTCATCCATGTACCTTGTCATAATATGATTGTGACTCACCTGAAGCAAGTAACTTAAGCTGAGGCAAACTTTGCTACTATTGATAAGATGCATTGGTGCCTTTTGTGCTCTAGTAGCCAAAATTTAAAGGGGCCTCAACCCAGGCTCTAATTACACTCAGGCAGATTTATGTGAACAAAAATCTGTTCTGTTGAGCATTTTTCGCCTTCACATGCAGGCTGCAGAATCTAAACCAGCAAATAGCCTTTTCTCCCAACCAAATAAGTTTTATGAGAACTTCAACTTCCCCTGGTTGTCCAGCTAAAACAAGCAGGTAGGATCTTTGTTTTTAAAGAGGAGCCATCATGATGACAGTCTTCATGTTTTTTAAAAGCTAACAAATTTCCCTTTCCTTTTCCTAGTCTCTGACTTTCTTCAGCATTGTAAGGTCCAAAGATCCTTCAGCAATGGATCTTGAATCTGTTTGCATTTTTGACTGAATTTTTTTCCTCCAGTTACTGGTTCAGGGAAAGTCCACTCCTGCTGAAGAGAGTACCAGCTCTTTTTTTCTCTGCCACTGCTGTTGGTAGAATGGAAAAAACACTTTGCTGCAGAGCTCTGGCATCTGTGGATCTGAAACTTCTTGAAATTAAAGCCTAAGGTTAAATTTCTGGTGCAGTTGGGCTTTAATTTGGCTACATTTGCTGCCAAACTTCTTACTTGACTTTTGAAGCTGAGCAATTTATCTGGCTAATTGTAGAGCACAAGTATTTCTGACAAGACTGGGTAATGGCTTATGCACTGTAGGCTGGTCCCTGTGGTCCTGGGTTCTGGAGTCATAGGACTACATTAGAATGTTAACTTTTTTTTTATATATAATTTTTTTAAGTGCTTAGCCCTCGTGGTTGAGAAGAAAAGCTTGTAAACATGATGTGAGTGTAACCAATGCAGTGATGTCTGCCTGAGTCTGTAGACAATATAACGGTGAGTTTGGGGAGGTGTACACTAACCCATGCAATTCAATGGGGAGTTGACCCAGAGAGTCATTTATTTTGGGGTGTGTCTGCCAACACTGCCCCACTGAAGGACTGTGTGTGGCAAGACAAAAAGAATGTGGTAGGCCTGGTCCATCCACATTCAAGCAGATATATCCCAGCTGCTGGGCTAACTATGGGGTCATGCTCCCTTTTTGCCTCCTCTGCCTCTCTTGGAGGGATCGGGGGTGAAGAAAGAGGGGTTGTACTGCAACCTCTGGTGCTCCCAGGGAGAGAGGTTCTTGCTGGCATTACTGGATGAATAAGGTGGGCCCATGCTACTCTCCCTGAATCTCCTGAGGGGATGAGAGGATCTCCTGTATCCACCACAAGCAGCCACTTGTCATGGTGTGTCTAGTGCATTGGATTGCCATAATCTAGCCTTGGGTATTAGTTATAATTGATTTAAGGTAGTGTGCATTTATCTTCCAGCAAAACTGGTTACTTTTCAGAATGGGAGCACCAAAGGTCTCAAAATAAACTGATACTTAGACTTTGCTATTACAGAAACAGTTAAAACCTATTCATAAACAACTAAAGAAATATATTTAATTTTGCTGTTTCAGAATTGTATTCTATTTTGGATTCTTCATTTTTGTTACAAAGATTTAAATATACACTTATCATAATTTGATCCAGATTAAAGTTACCTCGTATAACAAAGATTCATAATATAAGTATTAAAATTGATTATTAACAGTCTTTGAAGCCTGGTCTACACTACAGAGTTAGGTCAACGCAAGACAGTTTGTCAAGCCAACTGGAAATGTCAGTGTTGATGTAGTTACGTGAATGCAGTGTTAGTTTAGACACTGCGCTGCTTATATCAATAGTTACTGGTTTTTGGGAGCTGTCCCAAAGTGCCCCACGCTGACAGTCCAATCAATATAAGCTTTCCTGGTGAGGATGCACACTGCCAACACAAGGGACAAAGGGTAGACACGTATGCGTGATGTAATTACTGCGATGGCTGTGTGCAGACATGAGTTAGGTGGACTTAATTTTGTAATGTAGACATGACCTTAGCTCAGTTCCAATTCTGTTCCGGTCAGAAAAGAAAATGTGTTGTTTGGTTTTATGTTGCCGTTTACGTGCATCCCAAAACAGAGATTAGTGGTCTCTTCTTAAGAAAGACAGGGAGGTATTTCCTTTCAGTTTTTGACAATACAATAGAACCTCAGAGTTACAAACTGACCAGTCAACCACACACCTCATTTGGAACCAAAACTACACAGGCAGCAGAGGACCTCTCCTGTGCTGCTCCCCCCCCCCCCCCAAAAAAAAGGGGAGGCCATTACTATACACTACTGTGTTAAATGTAAACTACTAAAAAATGAATTAAAAAAAGATTTGACAAGGTAAGGAAACTGTTTCTGTGCCTGTTTCATGTAAATTAAGATGGTTAAAAGCAGCATTTTTCTTCTGCATCGTAAAGTTTCAGAGCTGTATTAAGTCAATACTCGGATATAATCTTCTGAAAGAACAGCCATAATGTTTTGTTCAGAGTTACAAACATTTCAGTGTTATGAACGATCTCCATTCTCAAGGTGCTCATATCTTTGAGGTTCTACTGTATTGGAAGCTCCATAGGGAAGTCTGAACAGTACTTGTCTGTAGCTGGTTAGTTCTTATGAAAGCAAGGGGCTATGTTTACTCACAATTTTAAAACTAAAAATCAAATCATGGAGTAAAAATTGAGAGGACAAAATGCTCCATTTCAACTCAAATGGTAGTTAAGATTTGCTATGTTGAGGAAAATCTGAAAGGGGATGTTAGAGCTTCAATTGCTCTTCTCTGTTCTGAGAAGCAAGCTCATTTTAATTTTCATTTGTGTTGACATGTATCCAATAATTCATAAAGAGGTAGCTGATATGTTGTTGTTCCCGGCCTTTAAAATGAACTAGACTTGTTCCCAGTTGCTTTATGAAGCTAATGTTGAATTGTTTCTTAGGGTTCACTTCAACTAGACCTTGATTTTGTGTATTTCCCATTTAGATTATTCTCCTGTGACCTTTAAACAATGAATTAGCTCCTCATATTGCACTGACAGTGTAGGCAAACAGAGAAAACCATTAAACTGTGACTAATAGCTCAGCTTCCTTGGATAGACCTTCCTGTCACATGGCTTGATGTATAAAAACAGCTTCCTAAATAATGTACCCCAAGCTCCGTCCCTCAAACTTTAAAAATACTTCTAAATAAACCACCTATTCTTTGCAGTGTTCCAATTATAATCGCCAGATAGAATTCTGTCTTATATTATCTTTGTACCCACTGTGTCTTCAAATGGACAACTGGAACCATTTATATCTTTTTTTCTTAATAAGATCTGGCTTAGGATGCAAAGGTGACCATCCTTACTAATGGGGATGATATTATAATTTTAGGGTACCATGAATCCCACCCTGACTGTAGAGATCTCTGGGTGTAAATAGCAAGCTGACTTTTTGCTTCAAATGAGCTGGACATTTGGGTGGTGGTCAAAAGGAAGTTGCGGGGGGGGGGGAGATGGAGCTGGTTCAGGAACTTGCTAGCTGGCAGGTGGGAAGGATTATCCAGCAGCAATGAGAGCTGCTGTGGGGTGAAGCTGAGGAGCACTGTCAGCTCAGGATTAAACAAAGCCTGTGAATGGCTGGCCAACTACAAAAGCAGTTTCTCTTCCCTTAGTGTTCACACATCAACTGCTAGATGAGGGCCTCATCCTCCCTAATTGAACTAACCTTCTCTCTAGTCTGATTCTTGCCTGCATATTTATATCTGCCTCTGGACATTTCCACTACATTCTTCTGATGAAGTGGGTATTCATCCACAAAAGCTCCAATATGTCTGTCAGTCTATAAGGTGCCACAGGACTCTTTGTCGCTTTTTACAGATCCAGACTAACATGGCTACCCCTCTGATACTTGTCCTTATAGAGAATGGTTGTGCAAATCCCCTGCTCTGAAGTGAAACTGAGGAGTAGCGTGTGGGTCACGCATTGAGTTCCTTTCTCCTCTCTCATGGCAGATATATGGGGAGCTCATTACTGGTGGCAGAAGCATGAGGGAATGAGAACACTGGGCTCTTCATTGATGGCCACCTGAACTCCTCAAAAGCATACAATAAACTTATACCATGGCCAACTTGTCTCTATTTGAGTAGGGTATGCTCCTTCCCAAGATGCCAGCTTCTTAGTCCAGCTGTCTGTCAGCCTGTCCTACCATTGGTAGAAGGCTTTTTCCTGCCCTCTTCACGGTGTGTGTTTGTGTGTGTGTTCCGGTATGGGGGATAGGAGTCCCCCTCTCCATTCCCTCATCCCCTAATATTCCTATTAGAATAGAGCGACTGATGTTTTCTCTTTAGGCAGGCTCTGTTGCTTCGTAGAACTGTCCTGGTGTTGGCCTTTACTGATGATTGTGTGTTTTAGTAATGTTTGGGGTTTCCAGGGATGAAGGGGAAGGAGACTGGTATGTTACTTGCTTTGCACAGTTTATCTGTTGTACAGCACCCTATTCATTGACTACACTATATTAATAATGAAATCTTTGGCCAGGACTGCCATGTTATCTTTTTGAAAAGTGTCTTTAAATTCTGCCTGAATTCTTTCAAAAAAACTAGCAGGAGTAGTATCTCCTTTCACATTTCTTCTAAAGGAATGCACAACTAATGCTGCAACATGTCACTAGTGCTGCACTACAGAGTCAGCAATGTGCTGTGAGCCCAAGTCTTGGTGTCAGAACGTGAACTTAACCTTCAGACCAAGAGGTGACAGGAGCCAACTCTCAGCAGAAAAGGAAGAGACAATCAAGGAAAAATGATGGTGGTGGTGGTTTTAGTTGTAGTTCAACAGTTACAATGCTTATTTCTGTCCTGCCTCTTAATACTAACCAGAGTCCTGTTCCTTTGAGAGGACTAATTAGGCCAGAATTACCCTGATTGATTCGGTACTTGCACATCAAATGTGCACTGCCCTTGTAATATTCTACATGTGATCTATTCATGATTTTTCCTAGTTGTTCAAAACTCGTTTGCCCCATCACCACTGCCATACAAGATTTAAAGGATTTCACCATGCACATTCTATCTACTGAAAACATTCATAAAAAGCCTCTCTTTAATTAATGCTTAATTCCTGATAGGTTGCTTTATTATTTCTAGTTCTGCTTTTTCATGAGCATTATTTTTCAGTGGTATTGTAAAATTTCAAAATTTTGTGTGAATTATGGTATAGTTAAATTTTTGTAAATTGGAAGATGTACTGTTTGATTTCTGCCCATCTGTCTTAGTGATAGTAACATGAACTGAGTTCTACTACTGCAGCAATAGAGACACAGTGGTTCAAGTAACCTGGCTATAGAAATCAAGCTAAAGGAAAGAGCTTTGTCATTCGAGTATAAACCTGAAAACTGGCATTTAAAGTTGTTTTCCAATGAACTAAATATATTTGTTGCTGTGGTAAACTGGATGTCAATTTTTTTTGGTTGTATTAAACATACATTTTTATATATTCTTTCTGTTAACAAATAGTAATGTTTTTGGCAGATATTTACCTGTTTTTTTTTAGGCTGTTATCTTGATGTTTAAAACTTATTTGGGAGTGATTTTTTTCCTTGCTGTTATCTTTTTATTTCCACTAGTGTTCTCTTATTCTCCTTTTCCAACTCTTAAGGCATGTCTCCTTTCCTCTGGTTTGTCTGTAGTCAGACTTAGACTTTATCTTCACTGACACAGATGCTTCCTTCCCCCCCACCCCCTTCCAAACAGCAAGATGCAAATGCACAATACTATCTCATCACTGCAAAATCCACTGGATGTGGTCCCTTTACTGCTGTGCACCCACATTAACTTTGGGAAAGTTCTGATTTGACTCCAACCATCATAGGTGGAGGCGAGCCCAATTTACATTGATGCTTTTATGATTGTATTAAAAAAAAAAAAGCTGAACAATGTAAAAAGAGTTAAACACCTTCACCCTCCGATCCCTCTTCCTGTTAAACCACTGGAGTGGGGATACCTGTAGATTTTTCACTCCATGTTAAAGTCATACTCATGGTTTGAATTTAAGTCAAATTAAGACATCCGTTCTCTAACTAATAGGTCCTGCTCTGGTAAATGGTTGCCCAAGCTCTCTAAGGTGGTATGGTCATTTGCTCCAAATGCCTACCAAATTCCCTGCGAGAATCCATTTTTTTGACTTGGATTTGCACCCAGTGAAAGCAGGATGGAGAAGACCACTTGGAAGACACCTGTTCCTTACAAGCTTTCTTCCTTATATGTTTAAGATTTGATTCAGAATAGAACATCATGGAGGTGGATAACCTGTTTGGTGGCTTCTATGCTGTCCAGACAGGGTGAAAACTAACTAATGTTGAGTTGGAATGTGCTTTTTTAAAAACAATTGTAATAGCTAGAAGCCTAATGAAAGTACAGTACTACTTTTATGTAAAATGCACCAATTGTAAATCTGATGCTGTCATATATGAATTATCTTATGGATTCTGTTGTAGTAGAGCTAATCAGTGTACTATAGAAACTGTAAATTTGATTCTAGATATGATGTATTTTCAATTTCCTGTCCTGTGCCATGCCACTCAGTAACTTCGCATTGTACAGTTTCCAATGGATTTTGAAACCAGTGCAGGCAGACTTTCTTTTTTGACATCTCATCTAAGCATCTGCCTGTATAATACTAGAGAAGTGACTGAGGTCTATAGCACTGCAGTAGTACTCTTCATGTACAGATAGCTGCACTCTAGTATATGCAATATACTGTATTAAAAATTGTAGGTCTCAACATGCTGTCTTATTTGTCACATGTTTAGTGTTTCCACATAAATGTGATTAAACTAAGAGCCATAAATTGGCTGTAATTGCTTTATGCTTAATGATCCACATCTGGAAATAAGTCAGTGACCAAGCATTTACAGCCACCAAGATTGGGTTTGTTAGTGTGCTATGTTAAACATTTCAGATGGGACATAAAGGATGTGTTCTCTTTGACAACACCTCTGACTGGGGGGAGAAAGCATTTAGGTAAATGTTATAAACGGTCATCTTTGGATTTGTGAGAGTGCTGTCTTTCTTTTCAGAAGTAGTGAAATCTGCTCCAGGGATGCTGATGAGAGAGAAGAAATCCTCCCTGTTGGATATCTTTCCTTTAGTGTCTAAAGACTTGAGTGCATATGATTAGACTTCGCAGAATTTAATTTTTGTTATAATTTCAATTGATAATACCAATATTTATTTTTAAGGATTTTTATTATTTTGATATACGTTTTCACAGTTGCACAAAATTGGAGGGGGACTCAGATAGTTACTGAATAACAGTAGATGTTGAGACTCAAAAAATTAGAAAGATTTAACAGTTAAAATGAAAATTGTCGACCTCGTGTCAAAATATACAAAGGACATAGCCTTAAATCAACTCTAAGTTCTCAAGCAGCATTTTTCTTTTGCTGACCTATCAGTTTATTTTGAATATTATTGATGGAAATATGTTTTCGTGGGTTTGTGTGATACGCTGAAATTGCCGTCTACTGACATTCACTGTTTAAAAAGTCAATCCTTCCAAGCCCTCGTATTACTGATATTCAAGCTAATGTTACTGCTGTGGACTTGTCATTTCTGTTTTGCATGTTTCTTATCTCAATCACACAACTGGGTTTCAATGAATCTATCTCTGAAGGATGAATCTTTCACTTAATTGGCATCTGAGTTATCATTCCCTGAAATGAAAGGTGCAGTTCACACCTCAGAGCTATTGCTTCTGGCACTGGAAACTTTGGTAGTACAATGTATTGGTTATGATTGGAATGTTTTCTTTGCAGCCATAAATAACTAGTATTAATAGTTATTAATAGCAATAAGAAAAAGATGACGTTGGAGCACAGAGAGAGCCTTCCTCCTCTCTCCTTTGCCACTGGCTAGTTTTTCACATTGCACAGGAAGCCATGCTCCACACTTTGAGAAATGCTACCTTAAATGAATGCTTTTATGATGGCTGTAGCTTCACCCTGAGAATTGTTGAGCTCAAAGCTGTCATCCATTCTTACTTTTTAAAAAAAAGAGGTAGTCCCTGGCACTACTCTCAGATTTCTTCCTAAAGTAATCTCAGAATTTCATTTGAACCAGGCAGTATTTTATTTTATGTTGTCACCTCTGATTTCTTTTAGAGAATGGGGGGAGAGATTTTCTATAACTGATGTGAAATGGACTCTTGCCAATCACATTAATAGAATAAGAAGGGCTTTGGAAATTCCTTTGTCCTTTTATAACTAGATGATTAGGGTCAAGGAAGAATTATCTGGAGACACTTTCTCTTTGTGTGGATAACTGAACACTCGGCCACCTGCTAGAAGGACACTAAAATCTTCATGTCGGAAGGTTTCTTTGCTTGTTATGCATCTGCCAAGTGTCTAAAACTAATTCTTCTAGAGCAGGCACATGGAGTTCAATGTTTAATATACACTTACGTTATGATTTGAACCAGTGTTGGGCAACCTGCAGGCCATGGGCTGCACGCAGCCCACCACTGGTTTGGACTCAAAAGGTAGGTCAGATGTTTTGTTTAATTTAAACAGTCCTCTAACTAGGGCTAGTACTCAGCCTATTTCTGGAATGGTTACTCTTTGCCCATATAGGAACGAAGCCTGTGTCTCTCCACTTACATAGATGTGGTTCCTGCACTCTGATACGGTTGAATCAAGTGATAGGCTCCTTGGATAGGATTTAACTGTTGGTGTTTTGGGGTTTTTTGTTTTGTTCTGTTTTTTTAAAAAACAAAACAAAACCAGTTCTCATGCATACAACATAGCTTATGTAACTTCAGTGTCCTGGATCTCTTTGAGGAACTTGACTACTGAGAAGTAACCTAGACATTGTTATCTAATTACTCAGTTTCAGAATGGTTGGTAGTTATCTTTGTAACTGAGCAATTTTGAAGGAAGCTCTTTCTTGGCTAGTGTGGAAAAGCGAACATCTTTCTGAAAACATGACGACTTTTTCCTAGTGTTGTGTCCTTTCCTCCGCCTCCATTAGTCTGATGATAGAAAAACGCTTTCTGGTAGTAAACTATCTTTGGATAACATGGTAGAGATCTTTCTCTTAATGGTTTTTGTTTTTAAAAAAGAAAAGTTGTTTTCTTATCCTGAGGCTCTGGGTGATATGAAGAGGGTGAAAGCAGCCCAGTGTAAAAATATAACAGGAAATATTACATGAAGAGGGTGGTGACTATCAAAGTGTTATCCTATAATAATTGTGTACTGTTGAGATCGATTATTGATGATTTTTTTTATATTATAGGAACTGCAATGTGGTAATTGGAATCCACTGTATTGTGTATAGTTCATGTGGGTTATGGTAGAGAAACATTGATACCAATGCGCTATGGTGATGGGAAGACTGTCTGTAATAAACTTATTCAATAATTTTGGAGCGTTTTGATTAGTTGTGAACTTGTTTCCTATTTAAGTGTTATTTAAATAGTTAGCTAATTTTCAGTGATATTTTTTGTAAAGCTAATCTTATTACAACAAAGACTTTCAGACACATAGAAGTTAATTCTCAGTGGTAGCCAATAGCTAAGGAGAGGCATGGGAAGGAATATTTAGCTGATTTTTTTTTTTTGCAAGTACAGAAAGCAAAAATAATTGAAATGAAGACAGCATTTATTTAGTCCCTGAAAATGGTTAGAGGAAAATTAAACCCTGTGTGTGTGGCATATTGTCTTTTTCAGCAGTGTCCCATGTATCTGAACATGGGTTGGTTCTTAGCTCCTACAGGCTTTCAGAATTAAAATCCCTGTTAATGGAAATCATAGAATTTTTGCCCACTTTGTTGTTGTTTATAGTTCAGACTGAAAAGACTAATGTTTGGCTTTGACTGATCTTGATTTAAAGCAGTCACTGGGCTGTATACAATTGAAGCAGCATGCTCCATCCTTGTGGAGGCTGAGAGCTTAAAGGGGTGCTGTCAACTTGAAAAATCACATTTTCTTTTGAAAATGTTCCTACTGTAAAATGTTCTTATTATAAAAATAATCCATAATCTTGCTAAAAATGAAAGGAGTTAAGGGACAAAAATCAATCTATTTAAAAGTTTAGTTGATGATACATACTCTCTCTTCCAGGCAGGAGTGTGCAAAAAAAGAGAAGGCCAAGGAGGGATGGACTTGAATGGATTTCAGTAAGACATTTGTTACAGGTCCACGTGGGAAGTTACTAGTTAAATTGAAGAAGATGGGGATTAATATGAGAATTGAAAGGTGGATAAGGAACTGGTTAAAGGGGAGATTGCAACAGCTCGTACTGAAAGTTGCACTGACAGGCTGGAGGGAGGTTACTAGTGGAGATCCTCAGGGATTAGTCTTGGGGCCAATCTTGTTTTGACATTTTTCTTAGTGACTGGCAAAGAAAGTGGAAGTGTGCAAATAAAATTTGCAGATGACACAAAGTTGGGAGGTATTGCCAATACGCAAGAGGACCGGAATATACATGAAAATCTGGGCAATCTTGAAACCTGGAGCAATAGAAATGCAATGAAATATAATAGTGCTAATTGTAAGGTTAGATAACAACAAGAATTGTTGCTATAAGCTGGGGACTTATCAGTTGGAAGTGACAGAGGAGGAGAAAGACCTCCGTTTATTGGTTGATCATAGGATAACTGTGAGGCTGTGATGCAGCCATGAAAAAGGCTAATGCAGTTGTAGGATGCATCAGGCAAGGTATATGTAGTAGAGACAGGGAAGTGTTGATATTGTTATAGAAGGGACTGTTGAGACCTCATCTGGAATACTGTGTTCAGTTCTGGTCTTCTGTGTTGAAGAAAGATGAATTCAACCTGGAACAGGTGCAGAGAAGGTCTATTAGGATGATCAGAGAAATGGAAAACCTACCATATTAGAAGAGATTCAAAGAGCTTGACTTGTTTAGCCTAACCAAAACAACACTGAGAGGCGATATGATTGCTTTCTCTATCAGTACATCAGAGGGATAAATGCCAGGGAGGGAAAGGAATTCATTAAGTTAAGCACTAATGTGGACAAGAGAACAAATGGATATAAACTGGCCATCAGCAAGGTCAAGCTTGAAATTAGATAAAGATTTCTACTAGGGCTGTTGATTGATCACAGGTAACACACACGCAGTTAACTGAAAAAAAAATTAATCGTGATTAATCACACAGTTAAACAATAGAATATCAATTGAAATTTATTAAATATTTAGGCTGTTTTTCTACATTTTTATATTTTGTGTTGTAATTGAAATCAAAGTATATTTTTATTGCGAATATTTGTAATAAAAAATAATATACAAGTGATAAAAGAAATGTATTTTTCAGTTCACTTCATACAAGTATTGTAGTATAATCTCTTTGTCATGAAAGTTCAATTTACAAAACAATGTAAAACTTCAGAGTCTGTAATTCCACTCAGTCCTACTTCTTGTTGAGCCAATCACTAAGACACACAAGTTTGTTTACATTTATGGGAGATAATGCTGCCCACTTCTTATTTACACTGTCACCAGAAAGTGAGAACAGGCATTTGCATGGCACTTTTGTAGCCAGCGTTGCAAAGTATTTACGTGCCAGATACGCTAAACATTCGTAGGCCCCTTCATGTTTTGGCCACCATTCCAGAGGACATGCTTCTATGTTGGGGATGCTCGTTAAATTTAATTAACACATTTTTTTTACGAGTGAACTCCTCAGGGGAGAATTGTATGTCTCCTGTTCTGTTTTACCTGCATTCTGCCATATATTTCATGTTGTAGCAGTCTTGGATGATGACCCAGCACATGTTGTTCGTTTTAAGGACACTTTTACAGCAGACTTGACAAAACACAAAGAAGGTACCAATGTGAGATTTCTAAAAATAGCATAGCACTCAACCCAAGGTTTAAGAATCTGAAGGACCTTCCAAAATCTGAGAAGGATGAGATGTGGAGCATGCTTTCAGAAGTCTTAAAAAGCAGCATTTTGACGTGCAAACTGCAGAACTCAAACCACCAAAAAAGATAATCAACCTTCTGCTGGGGGCATCTGACTCAGACGATGAAAATGAATGTACGTCAGTCTGCTCTGCTTTGGATCGTTATCGAGCAGAACCCATAGTCAGCATGGACACTTGTCCTCTGGACTGGTGGTTGAAGCATGAAGGAATCTTTAGCACATCTGGCCCATAAAAATCTTGCGAAGCCAGCTACAACAGTGCCATGTGAATGTCTGTTCTCACTTTCAGGTGACGTAAACAAGAAGCGGGCAGCATTATCTCTTGCAAATTGTAACCAAACTTGTTTGTCTGAGCAATTGGCTGAAGTAGAAGTGAGTGGACTTGTAGGCTCTGAAGTTTTACATTTTTTTATTTTTTAATGCCGTTATCTTTTTCTACATAATTCTACATTTGTAAGTTCAACTTTCATGATAAGGAGATTTCACTACAGCACTTATTAGGTGAATTGAAAAATACTATTGTTTTTTACAGTGCAAATATTTGTAATAAAAAATAAAGTGACCACTGTATACTTGGTATTTTGTGTTGTAATTGAAATCAATATATTTGGAAATGTAGAAAACATCCAAAAATATTTAAATAAACGGTATTCTATTTAGCAGTGCGATTAATCGTGATTAAAAAATTAATTGCTTGACGGCCCTAGTTTCTATCCATCAGAGGAGTGAAATTCTGGAATGGCCTTCCAAGGGGAGTAATGGCAAAAAAGCCTAACTGGCTTCAAGACTGAGCTTGATATATTTTTGGAGGGGAGAGTATGATCAAACTGCCTTCAATGGCGTGTAGCCGATCTGTGACTGCTAGCAGCAAATATTTCCAACGGCCAGTGACAGGACACTAGATGGGGAGCACTGAGTTACTATAGAGAATTCTTTCCCAGGTGTCTGGCTGGTGACCCTGAAAATGCAGGCAAGACTCTAATTAATTCCTGTATTTGGGGACAGAAAGGAATTTTCCCTCAGGTCAGATTGGCAGAGATGCTGGGTTTTCTCACTTTACTCTGTAGCCTGGGGCACAGATCACTTGTAGGTTTAAACTAGTCTAAATGGTTGATTTTCTGTAATTTGAAGTCTTTAAATCATGTTTTGGGGACTTCAGTAACTCAGCCAGAGGTTAGGAGTCTATTACAGGAGTGGGTGGGTGAGGTTCTGTGGCCTGGGATGTGCAGGTCAGACTAGATGATCATTATGGTTCATTCTGACCTTAAAGTCTGTGAATGTGTTAAAGTTACTGCCAGCCCCCCCACTCCCTTCCCCCCTGGGCCAGCAATGGGGAGGAGGAAACCCTTACACATTTTTCTAAACAAGAATTTAGAACAGTCAGGATATACTATTTAAAGTTTGTTCTATTAGGTTTTTTTAAAGAAAGCTTTAGTTTTTTCAAACTGACTAATGTCCCTCTATAGAGAAAGGAAAACATTGCTGTTCAGGTGATCGAGACTGACATGTTTCTGATTTAAATGGCCTAACTAAACAAATATGAATTACAATAGAAAAATCTGTTAACAAGTTTCAAAGTGGAAAGCATATAGCTATAAATTATCTTTGTAAGGTTTTTCTGCAACTGAATATAAAATGCCCATAACTCAAGAAGATAAACTTACTGCTTTGCTGTATTGTTCTGATTTCATAATCCTCTCCGTTTGTGTAAAATGCAGTTAGCAAATGTAATTATTCTGGTTCCTTGGATTTCATATAGATTATAGTGTTGCACTTGTTTATTTACAGCCACCCAAACGATTTCTGTGTCTGTTATGAAGAATTTTTTCTCCCTTTATAAACAAACACCAACTCTCCAATGTCAGTTTACTACATTTACAGTTGACATTGCCATTAAGACAGATATTATTGCCTTCATAGAATCTGTAAGGTTGTACTTTTATTAAACCAAAACCATGTTTGTGTGTGTGTGTGTGTGTGTGTGTGTGTGTGTATATATATATATATGTAAAAGCTAAGGCTTGCATACCTTCAGATCAGATGAACATAACCCTGACCAAGGAGCTTTGTTACTGTTTTGTGTAGAGACACAGGTTTTATATTACAAACATGTAGTGTGTCTGTTTAAACAAAGACCATTAAATATTTAAAACTGGTCTGATATAAATGTTGCTGGTCAATTTCATTTTTAAAACTTATCTAGCATTTTGAGAAGAATGAAGTGGTGGCAAGAATTTATTTGATTTCTTGACATGACTTGAGTGTGCTTGTTATCTCAGATACTGCTCTCACCAGGAGCATGATGATTTACCACGTGATCAGTTCTAATGCAATATTTCCCTGCAATACTATCAGTGCAGTATGAAAATAACTGTTCTTGATTGTAGTTCATTCCATTTTCATGCTGATAGTGATGTTGCAGGGCTTTATTACTTGTAAAGCCACAGACAAGATTAGATAGTAAATTCTTCAATTGCTGGTGCCTTCAGTTAAGAAATAAAAGAAAATCTCCCGGGGGGGGGGGAAGAGGTGTAGGGGAAGGGGGGAGAGGTGGTGGTGAAGGTACACAGACAAAGGAAGAAACACAGGCCTGGTCTACACTACGTGTTTAAATCGATTTAAAGAGCGTTAAATCGATTTAACGCTGTACCCGTCCACACTACAACGCCCTTTATCGATATAAAGGGCTATTTAAATCGATTTCTGTACTCCACCCCGGCGAGAGGAGTAGCGCTAAATTCGATATTAACAATTCAGAGTATGGTTAGTGTGGATGGAAATCGACGTTATTGGCCTCCGGGCGGTATCCCACAGTGCACCACTGACCGCTCTGGTCAGCAATCTGAACTCGGATGCAGCGGGCAGATAAACAGGAAAAGCCCCGCGAACTTTTGAATTACATTTCCTGCTTGCCCAGCGTGGAGCTCTGATCAGCACGGGTGGCGATGCAGTCTCAAATCCAAAAAGAGCTCCAGCATGCATGGACCCCGTCCGGAGATACTAACTGATCGCTGTTGGGAGAAAATCTGTTGTATCAGAAGCTCCCGTTACAGACACGAAAGTGCCAAGAGCGTTTGAAAAAAAACTCTCAGGAACACAGCGGCCTGCGTGACAAGCGTACGGAAGCCAGAGACTCAAATGGAAACGCTCATGGAGGGCGGGAGGGGGTACTGAGGACTCAGCTTCCACAGTCCCCGCAGTCTCTGAAAATGTATTTCACTTCTTGCTGAGCTCCCAATGCCTGTAGGGTCAAACACATTGTCCGGGCGTGGTTCACGGAAACTGTCTCAGTTTCTTTCCCCCCAGCCACCTCGTAAAGAAAAAGGGAAAGAAATCATTCACTTGACTACTTTTCAATGTCACCTTGCTGTACTGAATGCTGCTGGTAACGCGATGCTTACATGCAGTGAAGAGCAAGATTCGCTCCTACTCCTCTCTCCCCCCCCGGTGGTCGACGGTGTGTAAGGACTGCCACCTCCTGCGAGAACCCCATGCCTGATAATTGGCTCAATATCATAGGGGAATGATCCCGGTTACTCCAGTAGATAGGAACAGATACGGCTAATATAGGGCATCTTCATAATTAGCAAGTGGGGCTTCAGCCCAGCCTCCCTCCCCTTTTCAGTGTAAGAAATAGATTCTGTATGCCTGGAGCTGTATACCCCGGATGCTGCCTCCAAGTCTGTTTCTTTTCTCTGCATTCTTTATCCATTTATGACACAAATGGGGCGGGGACAACTGCGATGGTAGCCCAGGAAGGTTGAGAGGAGGGAAAGCAATGGGTGCGTTGTTGCACGGGGCACCCCTCTGAATACTGAACAGGAGCAGCTGTGCTCTCTCTCTAATACACCTTGCCCTCTTATTCTGGCAGGACCGATCTATTTTTAGAAACCATTAAGGGAGGATTGACTCAGTCCCATTGAATCAATCCCAATTTTGCTCAAAAATTTTCAGTCCCAGGGGCACTCATGATACAGCGGAGCAGTACAGGAAGAGAGATAATGTCATCTCATTGCCATTTACTCCGGCAGTAGACGGTACATGAATGAACGTAATCCATCTCTGCTATCATTGCAAAAGCAAGTGCATGCTGCTGTGTAGCGCTGGAGTATCGCATCTCTGTCCCGCGGCATCCAGACACATACGCGAAAAAAAAAGCTGAACGGGCTCCATGGTTGCCAAAGTGCTATGCATCTGCCAGGGCACTCAGGGAAAAACGGCGCAAAGGATTGTCACTGATGTTTTCCAGAGGCAGAATGACTGACGACATTACCCAGAACCCCGCGACAATTAAAGTTCAACCCTGAATTCCAAGGGGCGGGGAAGCCTGCGGGAACTATGGATACGCTACGGAAGCTACCCACAATGCAACGCTTCAGAAATCAACGTTAGCCTCGGAGCATGGACGCACAACGCCGAATTACTGTGCCTAGTGTGGCCGCATGAAATCGAAATTATAATATCAGTTTTATAAAACCAATTTTAGCAAATTCGATATTATCCCGTAGTGTGGATGTGGCCACAGTCCCGAAAAGAATTGGAGGAAGCTGGGTAAGAAGATATAAAGGGGAAGGATAGAGGAAGTAGTGTTGGCAACTGGCTGCTTGTCCATAGTACTGGAAACTGTTCTCCCCACAACAGTTGCTAATTAAGATAACATACCATGCCTGTATGATGGAGGGAGCTGGAAAGTTGACTAGAGAAGTAGGTTGTGATTATGGGGTGGAGGGAGCGGTTTATAGCAGACTGGCTAAGTTTATTACATAAAATTGGCTAGCATGTAATGCATTGCTAGTGTGTTGTCCCCCAAGTGACTGACTGAATTCCTTCATCAGTCACAGTGATGGAGGGATCCTTTAAGTGCAATAGTCACCAACCGGTCAATCGCGATCAACTGGTTGATCCTGGGGACCCTCCCAGTTGATTGCGACCTGTGGTGGTGTAGTGGGGATGTCGCTAGTCCTACTGCCTGCCTGCCCCAACCCTATGCTGCTCCCGAAAGTGGCCCGGGTGGGGGGCAGGAGTCTCAGTGTGCTGCTTCTGCCTGCAAGCACTGCCCCTGCAGCTCCCATTGGCTGGCAACAGCGAACTGTGGCCAATGGGAGCTGAGAGGGCAGTGCCAACAGAGGGGCAACACATGGAGCCACGTACCCCCTGCCTGCACCCCGTCCTGGAGACTAACACTCTGCCCCAGTCCAGAGCCCCGTCCTGCACCCAAACTCCCTCCCAGGGCTTGCATTCTTGGGGTGCATATCCTCCATCTAGGACCCCTGTGGTCCAACTGCCTAGCCATTGGTCCTAGTGCTAACTCCTCAGACTCTCCCATAACTTAAATTTATCCTCTCTGTTAGCTCCAGCTGAATGGGTACTTGTGCTTTGGGCTTACAGTTTACCCCTTTCAGTGGCATGTTTCGTGTAACACACTCATTCACTCACTCACACTCTCTCTCTCTCCTAAAACACCATTGCCCTTTACTTAGTAGCATGAGAAATACACTCCTCTCTAGACAAAAATGATAAACCCTATATGCATTTCCCTACCTTAGTTTTCTCTGCCCCACTTTGGCACATTCTTTGGATTGGGATCAAAGTTCTCTAAGGGTGTCCAGGATCCTTTTTCTGTAGCATATGGCTTGTCTTCTGAATCATGAAGCCCCTCTCTCCCTGTCCTCTTGCTTTGACCTCGCTTGATCCCACAGCTAAACTCTCTTGCTGTGAAAATATGCCTGTCTCTCTTTCCTTCTCCTGTCCATGGCTTCCTGTCCCTCCTAAAACCTTCCCAACATGACACCTTTTAAAACCCTGGGTTTGTCACCTTGGTCTCTTTGGTATGTGTGGAATTCTTCATTTATTTCACTTCACCATCTCCTGTTTAGACACTTGGTCAAACTGACTTCCCAACTGAGGCACCTGTCTTAGCAAATCAATTGTTTGGTGGAGAGCATGGTCATCAAATTTAATGACTCTCCATGTCCCTAGTCTGCTGGATACTTGCTAGAAGCCTTGTCAGCAAATGGTGGATTCTGCATTCATACAGAGGCATTCAGAAAATGCATCATTTCATCATAATATTGTAAACGTCACAGGAGACTAGAGATTGGATCTTTTCTCCTTAACCCTGCCTCCCCTCTCCAGGAGGTATGGGGAAGAAGAGGTGAAAGCTTGCTAGCTTCAGCTAAGGAATGGGGAGGGTGAAATTACTGGAAGTGGGGAACTTAAACTTTCAGTGCTATCTGTATTGGACCTTTTCATTAGCACTAACATTATGTCTTGAAAAATAGAACGATTGACTTTAATAGCGCAAACAAAAGGTAGGAATCACATGCTCTTTTTAGTGGACACTATGTCAAAGGAAGGCCATCTTTAGCTGAAACTAGTGCTTTTGTGTTTCTTCTCAGAGCTTGTGAACTCTTACTCAGTGAAGGGGAAAAAGTAATTCAAACAGTTGGGGTTTGTCCTCTGTTTACATGGTGTTTGAATGCAAAAAAATCTAGTTCTCATTTGCCCAACCTGTGTTGACCAGAATTTGGCTCCTTTTCTGCCAGGAAACAGCAATACAATTTGAGACAAAATACTTTTAAATAAAAATGTACTAACACAGGGCTTGGCTACACTCGAAATTTCGCTCCCGTGGCAGCGCTTTGAAGTGTGAGTGTGGTCGCAGTGCCAGCACTCGGAAAGAGCTCTCCCAGCGCCGCACGTACTCCACCTCCTCATGGGGATTAGCTTGCAGCGCTGGGAGCCGTGCTCCCAGCGCTGCGGCACTGCTTACACTGGTGCTTTACAGCGCTGTATCTTGCAGTGCTCCAGGGGGTGTTTTTTTCACACCCCTGAGCGAGAAAGTTGCAGCACTGTAAAGTGCCAGTGTACCCAAGGCCTCAGATTCGTTTATTGCTCTTACTAATTCTCCATTTTCTCCTGTCATTTCTCATATTCATGTTGTTTTTAATCTCCATATTACCTTTTTTCCACCTTTTTGTCCTAATTTTCTCAGCTCTTCCTCTGTAATTGCTTTCCCCAGTCTCTGTCCATCGCTCTCTTTTCATGTCCTCATTCTGTATGTTAAGCTGCCTGTGCTTTGGGGCAGATCTTGCTTCAGAGCGTGAGTTCTTCTAACCAGCAGCAATGATTGCTCAGGAGTGTGTTCCAAAAGCAAAGGGGTTGTTTTAAGTGTTGATTTGTGGGACTTCATTACCTTCTCAATGAAGCATCTGCCTTTTAAATCCCTGGGCCAAAACTGCTGTGACAGTAGCACAAATCTAGAAAGAGAAGAGAGGCAACCTAAGAAGAAAAGAGAATAGTGCTATGTCTTGTTGGAGAAATATGCCGGAATATCATATTGATTTAATACCAGCGTTGTTTGAGCTCTGCTTTTTAAACAGATTTTTGTTTTGGCTGAGCTTCACATTAAAATCCACATGCTATATTTTTGAATGAACCTCTGCTTAATAAAATTGTAGACAAGATAATTGCATGTACATATCACTACCAATATGATTTGATGTAGATATATGTGAGTGGGTAAATATAGACAGACATAGAATGTAGTGCGTTGCAGTTTTTGGTTTTAATTATGCTGTTTTTTTTCCCCAGCTTTGTAGCTGCAATGTCAGACGTGCTTGTATTATGTGGTAGCTAATACTGTTCAAGTGAGAGTAGCCTAGTAGTCTGATACGCAATGAAAAGGTCTGTTGAATGTGTAATCCACTGTTTGGCGCTCTTGTCTTTTCAAATCTTTTTCAAAAGTGATTCACTCTTTTTTGTTAAGCTCTCAAACAAACTTGCTATTTATTTCAGGAGTGAGTCTGTCATCACTATGGTATACTCTTGGAGTTCTTGGGTCTCAGGTTTGGAGCCCTGTTGTGGAAAACAATCTGTTCAGTTTCCATGTAATTGTTCTCGGTAATAGCTTTTGAACTCTTTGGGCACAGTGTAAAATAGATCAGTGCTTTTACAAGTGATATAGGGTTTTTCTGTTTGAGTAACTAAGTGGCAATATCAGGAATTATTAGCAGTAAGTCTGAGAGGGGTTTCTTAATGGACAAGCTTCAGTACAGTGCAGAAGATGGACATTTCTCCACTCCTTTATTGGAGTTGTTCTTTTCACAAACTACAGATGTCTGAAGATCCCCCTTCTTCCAACTCCCTGAGTTTGTGAAAGTGTTGTGGCTGTTAATTTCTGAAGGAGCAGCAGCATGTAGCTAGGATTCTTATTGGTAGATAACTTTTATTCATTGTAGAAATTGTAGCTGAATAATGCAAGATACTTCCTCACTCGTCACTTGGGACTTGCCCTGCAGTACTTTGTCTGCTTCTTTTTCCTTGGATCAAAAAGAGAGTTACAAAATTGGATCAGTACTTTGTATAACACTGGTGATCAGCATGGGTAGACCACAAAGCCATGCCAGAGGACGGATAGGGGAAGAGAGTCGTTATATTTTGCTAAATTTTTTTACATAAGTGGAAAGATGACTGATGGTTTTGGACCTGCTCTGTAATTTATGAATACTGTATGTTGACCTAGTTTTTGGGATGGTTACTGTTCAATGTATTCGTCTGGTTTAATTGAGGGCTCTACAGAAGAACAAGTAGGGTAGAAAAAAGAGGCGCAAGATAAGATGTTTTTATACAAACACTAGAAGGTTAAGACTCAAAGCCCAACTGTTAACTGAAGATTTTACTTTCTTCCCAGCCAATGTGCAAAACTAGTTTTGTCCAAAAGGCTAAAGCCTGAGAATGTAGATGAATAAAGGGTCTCTGGCAGTTTAAAAAGGGTCTGTCTCTCTCTCTCTAGCTCTCTCCTAAGAGAGGTTGAGGGCTTACTCGGGGGGAGCCTGATTAATACGTCAGCCCCTTGAAGGGTGTCTGGAAAAAGTTAGGTTTGCCAACGCTAGCATCAGGCCATGGGGAGCATTTAGTTAAGATAGATGTGTGTTGGACCAGTGGTTCTCAACCTATTTATCATTGTGGTTGAGAACCACAGTGTCTCCCACTACAACTCCCCCACAAACTCCTATGCTCAGAGCCCTCTGCCCAGAGACCCCTTCACAGAATGGGGCCAGGAGTGGAGGGCTGGGCAGGGGGAAAGGAACCCCAGCCCTGGAAACTGCTAGGACCCAGATCCCAACTATGCAGGGCCAGGGGGCAGCCAGGACCCTGACTCAGGACCATGCTGTGTGAGGCCAGGTGGCAGCTGGCTGCCTGGACCCCGAGCCGGGAGCCTGCTGCCCAGAGCTAGCAGCAGCCCGCCACCCAGAGTCCCTGGCCTTTAGCACACAGTTGAGCTGGGCTGCAGCTGTGTGCTAATTGAGCTGTGGGTTGAGGAGCACTGGTGTAGACTATTTGTTTAAAATTATTTTGTTTTCATGCTTTGTTCCTGCTGTTAAAATAAAGAATACTTTGATTTTAAGGATGCTGCCTGTCTGTTGTATCTGACTGGTCGGAGACTCTGGGAGGGAAGAACTACAGGTGCTAGAACTCAGTAGGAACTGCTTGGTAAGCACTATTGATAAACAAGTACTGTAGGGCATAGTCTGAGAGTGGGGAAGAACTGTGGAATTCCATTCCAAGAGAGGCATGAGAACTGACAACTGAGGGGGTGCCCTCAGAGACCTCAAAGTGGCAGTAAGTTCTGTAACTGTGACAATGATGCTTTATTACTGTATTTAATCTTTTAATACAGAACTGGATTGCAGATATTACACAGAAACCTTTTGTTCTCAGCGCTGTAACATTTCAATTACAGTAATGGAAGATAAGTTTTGGTGCATCTAGATGTAAAAGACTTCAGGTGACTGAGCAAAAAGGGATCTAGAGAAAGGTGGAAGACTGAAGGCTGCTGAACAGAAGAGGAGGTAAGAGGGAGAATCCACACACTTCAAGCTTCCTTTTTTGGTAAAAGGAATGGGGAAGTCAGTGAAATGTGTGCCATGAGCTCTGGATGAGGTTAAGACATGTTACCCAGTGCAGGGATCATAAATGGCAATAAAAATAACATCCTAAGAGATCAATCGGCCAGTAGCCTGTGGTATCCCAATATAGGTCAGCTTTCAGTTCCTGTTAGGAAATTGTAACTTGGTAATTAAATACAAATAAATAAAAATTAGTTCAGGATTGCAGTTGGAATTAATGGCTAGCTAGCATAGTGATATATTGAGTATATCATTACATAAGAACATAGCAGCTATAGCTACTTTTAGCAAAGTATTATGTGGAAACTAACTAGAATGGACAAAGCTTTTGTTTATTTTGTAGTAACTGGCATTAAATGTAAATTAGAAACAAACAAAAAAACCCAACCTTAAATTCAAATACAGTAGTTAAAATCCTTCCATAGTTCTGCAGAAGCTGTGCTCCAGTGCTTGAAAAACTAGAATATCAGTCAAACCTCCAAGGAATTATCTAGCCCTTAGATAACAAAGGTTCTGTTAATTGGGGTTCAGATAATCAAGGTTTGACTATTCCCTATGGCCTGGTACTCAATCCATACCGACTACTAAAGGATGAACATAGCATTAGTTTTCTGAAATAAGCAAAAGTCTTTTTTTTTCTTATTTCTTATTTTGTTTTTGATTTAATTCAAGTAATATAGTCTACATTTTCAGGGAGTGTCTTCATATTCATAACAGTAAAAAAAAAATGTAAAGTCTGTTTTTTAAACTTTTTTAAATAAGAATTAGTGGGGTGCATATTGTGGACCTAGTATTTGAACAAGGGCATCTTAATTATCTACCAAAACCTGGCCTTTGGGTACTCAATTGTCATATAAAATTTACATGCCTAATTTGATTGTCTGTATTTGGGGAATAAATACCCGTGTTAAGAAATTGGGTTCCCCTTGTTTATATTATCCAATGTATTTTTGATCTGCTGAAAAAACACCTTGTAAAATTAAAATCTGCTTCTTTCATTTAAAAAAATTGGATAGTGTGGTATGTGTCTGCCCATTTATTAGGTTGGTGCTGCCAGTCAGTGTTTCCTTGCAATGATGTCTTCTTAGAGATGACCTAAATTCGCATCAGAGACTAATTTACAAAAAACATTTTGACGTAATTGTGTACATTGTCAGGTATTGGTCCATTCCAACTACACCTCTACCACGATATAACATAGGGTCTCATACAGTGTGGTAAAGTAGCGCTCCGGCAGATCAGCACATCAGCTCCAAGCTTCAGTGCTCCACTTCCCTCTGCCAGTGAGTGCAGGGAGGTTGGGGAAAGGACGCCCTCCGTGCTCATTTGCGGCAGGAAGCAGAGTGGTGGGAAATGGAGCACCATGACTGGGAGCTGCTGGAGTGGAGCAGGCTGGGGCCGGGCTGCTCCGCTTCTGCCGGTGAGTGCGGGACCTTTCCCCAATCTCCCTGCCCCTCAAGCGACATGGCTGGGGGTGGGGCAAGGAAGGTGGAGTGGGTTGGGGCTATGGCACTCCGCTTCCTGCTGCAGGTGAGTACAGGGGGGCATGCTTTCCCCAACCTCCCTGCACTCACCGATGGCGGGAAGTGGAGTGTCGCAGCTGGGAGTGGAGCGGGCTGGGGCTGGACTGCTCCACTTCCTGGTGCTGCCAGTGAGTGCCTGTTAGGGGGCGGGGGTGTGTGGATAGGGGTAAGGGCAGTCAGGGGACAGGAAGCAGGGGGTTGGGTAGGGGGTGGGGTGTTGGGGGTGGTTAGGGACGGGGGTCTCTGGAGGGGGCGGTCAGGGGACAAGGAACAGGGGGGGCCAAAGCAAGTTCGATATAACGCGGTCTCACCTATAGCCCAGTAAGATTTTTTTTGGCTATGGAGGACGGTGTTATATCAGGGTAGAGGTGTACAAGAGTTTCTTGCCTAGTAGAAACAGAGGACCTTTCATGGATGGCTCTAGAGTATTAAATTACAGATAATGATTTTTGCAAGTCAGGGATCAAATGCAATACATACAAAATATTCTTCAGAAAACTTATCATGAAGAGTTTGACATTTGTACAGTTTGGAAGACTTTATTTTTAGATATTTTAATATCATGCTGGGGTTGTCAAGAAATCTTATTTTACAAATCTAGTTATATGCAAATTTAATTTGGGAAGTAATTAATGCTCAGGATAGTGCTGAGTAAATAGTTGGGTTCCCTTGATCATTTTTCGTGATGATTTCTTTTGACTGTGTTAATTGCAGAGACTGCCCTAGTCGTCTTGGTTGTTTGGTTTCCTCCTAGATTGGATAAAGGTCAGGCTGATTCTATTTAGGTTGATCAGAGGCCTGTGATAACATTTTCCACAGTATCTTGTCTTACCTGCAAACCTTGACTGGGGTAGATGAAATCAGTTTTCTTTAGTCCATTCTTTTGCCTTAGAAAGATCCCACTAGTTGATATTGAGGAGTTGTTTTTCTGTCCCAAAGTCTAATGCAGGATTCCAAGAGTTGTGTGTTTGTCACTCTGTCCCCCCGAGAAGTTTCTTCTGTGTTGCATCTAAGAGATTTTATAATTTATGGGTGCTTTTGGCTCCCAGGTTCTCTGATGGCAATAAGCAATTTTTTTTTTTCAATTATATCTGATAAGGTGATTTGTGTTTCTGGGCCTTTCAGTGGTCATCCATACCTTTTGTGACCAGCTTGAATGGGACTACCTTGGTGACAACTTGAGGACTGGTTCTGAGTTTGGCTGCTTTCCTTCTTGAGCGTTTTAGATTTGTGGAATCTGCTGTACAGTTCTCTGAATACTGACTTATTTCTTTGGATGCATATCAAGGTGAGTTGACTTGGCCTTCTTATAGTTTGAGGACTGCACAGGCATAAGTTGTCCTTCTTTATGGCTATGCCTGTCACTTATTTCTAGAGATATAGTGCTGGAGGTTTTAAGGAAGAGGTTTTCTGCTCTGGAATATGATTTCATTCATAGTGAGCTAGTACCAGAGAACTCTTATCTCTCATGGGGGACTAGTACAAGGTTTCTCCATTTACCCTGGTTTTTACTAATGTGGTACATGTGTGGTGGTGGTGAAAAGTATTTTTAGCTTTTTGTGTGATGCGGTTTTTCTAATGTTACCCACATTAAAAATATGTAGTACTCCAACCCCGGGGCTTTGTAGGCTTGTTGCTTTTTTAAAGTGTTTTACTTATGAAGGAGAATGCAGAATTATTGAGTAATACAAAGGCATATTCTGAAGTCAACCTGGATTGAGTATTGTGTGAGTCTGTCATTTTAAAAATATACATTTAAATTTCTATGTAGTTGAAAAAGTAGTCAAAGTCTGTAACCATCTCTGACATTCTATACTTTGGGGGGACCATCTTGTAACCCCCATTTTCCTCATTTTTATATAACTGTGATATTACATATAAAGCATGCCTTGTAAGGTATCAGGGGAAAGGTTATGAGCTGCTGAAAGTAATTTCTCTCTTCTTATATGTATATCACTAATTCATATGAAGTTATGAGAATTATGTTGTATGGATGTCACTAAAACATCCTGTAAGTTGGGGAATCAGCCAGATACTAGCGTTCCAGAGGCAACAACAAGGAAAGTAAGCAACATCCAGGAGGGATGTCAAACAACCCATCAACAGACATTGTCTTGCAACGGGGGCACAGCCTTGCCTGGAAACTCAGCAGTGCCCCCCCAGGCATGCCTGGACATGCTGTGTTCTACAAGCACATGGACTAGGGGTATAAAACTGAACACAAGGGGCCCAGGCTTCACCTTTCTGCTGCCCCCACCTATGCTACGAGCGACAGCAAAGACACTCTGAAGACTTCAACTGAGGGGACTGGCCCAGATTTCAAGGGTGAAATTTGTGTACTATGAACTGCATTATCCAGTGGGGTGAGAAAAACTACTTAGTCTAGTTGTTGCCCAGCCTAATAGGGTTGAGAGTTTAGACTGTGGGCTTATATTTTATTTCTTTTGGTAAATAACTCTAACTTTTTGCCTAACAGTTATAGTCACTTAAAATCTATCTTCTGTAGTGAATAAATTTTTTTTTACTGTTTGTCTTTACCAGTGAGTTTGTATGACGTATGTGACAGATCTGCTCAGGTTTTGCAAAGGCTGGCGAATATCCACTTTCCATTCATGAAGTGGTGAACCAATTAATAAATTTGCACTGTCCGTCTTGAGCAGTGCAAGATGGTATAATCCTGAGGTACAGTGCTGGGAGCTGGGGGGATCTGACTCTGGTGCATTTCTCTGTGTGATTCATGAGTGGCTCTGGAGCATTCATGCAGTCTAGCCGGGTGCAGTATCTCCACATGCGGTTGTGCTGAGTGATAACAGTGGCAGGAGGGGTTTGCTACTTGTCACTAGAAAGGCATTGTGATAGACAGCCCAGGCTGGAGAGAGTTTGGGGGCACAGGAGTCTCACGGTCCCAGGTTGCACCCCGGGGATCCTGTTACACCCTCACTACTCAGATATTTTTCTTGCCGCCATCTAAACTAGATCTGCTAGCTCAAGAAATGGAACTATATCCCTTAGAACAGTTCCTTGTTCAGCTTTCGTCAGTCTAGGGATCTCTTCAAATAGGTCCAGGTGCATTAGTGCTGCATAGCACTGGGAGGTGAAGTTGTTCTCACTTGGAAGTCTTTGAGTGACAGGTACGCTAATAGAAGGACTTATAAGAGAAACCACCACTTCATCTTCCAATCTGGTAGCAGCACTAGAAAAGTGGCTGGGCTGCTGTGAAATGTGATTCCTCATTGAAGGAAGTTGAAATACAAGCTTCACTTCAAAATAATTTGTTCAGTTTCTTGACGCTAGAGCTCAAGTTAGTGGAGATTGGGAGTGGGAAGATAAGGTTACAGGAGGCCAGGTTAAACTGCTGCTTCTCTATGCTGTACCCTATGATTCTGGTTGTTCCTTCCGGTAACTTTTGATGATCTGCTTTCTATTACAAAAGATACACTTTTAATCTCAGTTTAGTTTTACAATCAATATTGCCAAAAGTATACAGGAAAGGGGTTACTCATACTTTATCATGCTGCTTCTATCAAATTCTGTTAATTATGAAACAATACTTTTACATGTATTCCCTTATGTTGTTTTGGATAACATGAAATTTCAAATTATGCAGCACAGTCCAATATCAAGTCATGCTGGGGAATCCAGAGTAGGCTGTAGTGGTTGAAGACACAAACCTTTGGCCCTGTTCCTTGCAGTGCAACTGAGGTGTACATCTTATAGTGGCTTATTGCTATAATGGACCAAGTAGAAGTTGGGTTCATAACGTTCCACAAACTGAGCTTCCTTTGTGATCAGATACAAGCAGGATTTTCTCTCCACCTGGCATTGGTTATGTTCTGGCATGTTAGTTGTTTTTTCATTCCCAGTGATGAAGTAATATTTAGAGTCCAGAAGCCTCATTCAGTTCTAACTGTGATTTGTGCTCTATTTTTAATTGTAGTACAGAGGGCTGCAAAGTAGTTGGCAGCTTCTCCTATGTGTAGTTCTGCTCTGTAATTTACTGACAGAATACTGAGGAGGAGAGTAAGGGAGCAATCTACAAGCTATCTGCCAAAAACTCTTTAGGGCAGTGAGGGTCTCTCTATTACATACTTGTGCAGTGTTCAGTACAACAGAACTCTGATGCCTAATTGGGAGTGTTAATGTAATGTAAGTAATAATGGCAACACTGATTTAATCAAAAATAATCCTTCTTCAGAAAAACCACATGGAAAAGTAGTTTAAAACTACTTCATATTAGAAGAGTGAGAAATGTAGATAAGCAGTAGGTCTGCTTAGCATTTTCTCTTACCCTTACTTGCTTTAATTTTGTTTCTTATTTCACTAGTCCTGAATACTGTATTTAAATAGCCAGGGTGACAGACCAGTACCATGTAGTACTATTTTTTGTTTTTTCTAAGAAACAGTGACAATTCCACTTGAAACATGCTACTTTGGATTTGTTGTAGCATTTACTGAGTATTTCTCTGTCCTGAGGGATATAAACAATATTTTTGGTGTTCTGAGGCTTTTTAAATAAAGTGCTTAAGCCCAGGAGGGTAAATCAGAAAAAAATAAATTAGGTTAAATCTCTGAAGAGTAACCTACAGTAAGTTACATACATTGGCTTTATAATCTATACCCTGTATATATTTTAACTTACAGCATAATTTAAGTGATGGAAATTAGCAGTGGAAAATAGTGGCAGCAAATAGCAATTATACATTAATTAGTCCTCTGTAAGAAGATAGCACACTATATTTTTGAAAATTGGCTGGTGGGAGAAAGAGAATAAGCAAGTTTTCAAGGGGTGTATCAGAACAGAAATAGGTCTTGAGGCTGAATAACTTTATGTGGATAAACGGTTGGCAGTATATATTAGGCTATGCCCACCACTGTGGTAGGTATGGCTCATCTCCTAAGGCTTAATACTGAATTTGCTTTCTGGTTTTGGTTTAAAGGCAGAGCTTTAACGCTTTTTCTGGTTTTTAAAAAAAATGTAATTTCTTATTTTTAAATATATGACAATGCAGTCTTAGAACCAGTTTTGCAAGTGTCTGTCTTATTTTTTTTTAAATAAATTGTGCTTTTATTTTTCTGGTGGGAAAATACTACTGTTGGGTAACTAATAAATGAATTCTGCAAGGAACTACCATAGATCAAGGCTGTTCTGCTAAAGAAGAAAAAAAGTTGAAGCAGAGTGGAAACTGCAGTGAATTGTCAGTTAGACTTTTAACAGATAAGTTGACTGTGTTAAACTGATATTTTCCTTTGAAAAGACAAAGCTGAAAAATCTTTGTGGCACAAGAGGAGCAAGTTACTGCATTAGGGAGCCTTACTGAAGAGAGTTACTTAGTTCTGTGAGCAATCAATTTTTTTTCTGTTGTGGTTAATGAGATTTCACTTAATGCTTTCTAATCAAAGAATAATGTGAATTTATAAAAGTTCATCAATGAAAACAAAATGACTGAGGTGGAGACCAAAAAATGACTTTTTAATGGCATTATCAGATAGTGTTAACAGCTGTTACGGTAAAAATTGCATGTATGTGTTTGCACACCCACGATATGAACATTTTTGTGAATAAAAAATGAATAAGAACATAAGAACAGCCATAATGGATCAGACCAATGATCCATCTAGCCCAGTATACTGTCTCCTGACAGAGGCCAATGCAGGTGCTTCAGAGGGAATGAACAGAACAAGCAATCGTCGAGTGATCCAATCCCTATCATCTGCTCCCCGTTTCTGGCAGTCTGAGGTTTAGCGACACCCAGAACATCCCCGACCCTCTTGGCTAATAGCCATTGATGGACCTGTCCTCCAGGAAATTATCTAGTTCATTTTTTTTTTGTTTTGTTTTTTTGTTTTTTTTTTGAACCCTGTTGTAGTTTTGGTCTTCACAACATCCTCTGGCAACAAGTTCCACAGGTTGATTTTGTTGCGTGTAAAGAAGTACTTCCTTTTGTTTGTTTTAAACCTGCAACCTTTTAATTTTATTAGGTAACCCCTGGTTCTTGTGTTATGTGAAGCAGTAAATAACACTTCCTTATTCATTTTCTCCATACCATTCATGATTTTATAGACCTCTATCTTATCCCCTCTCAGTTGTCTCCTTTTTAAGCTGAACAGTCAGTGGTTTTGATCTCTGCTCATATAGAAGCTGTTTCATACCCTTAATTTTGGTTGCCCTTTTTTTCCAGTTCTAATATATCTTTTTGAGACGGCAACCAGAACTCCGTGGGGTATTCAAGGTGTGGTATACCATGGATTTATATATTGGCACATTATGATATTTTCTGCCTTATTATCCATCCCTTTCCTAATGGTTCCTAACATTGTTAGTATTTTTTTGTCTGCTGCTGCCCATTGAGGAGATGTTTTCAGAAACTTATCCAGGATAACGCCACGATTTCTTTCTTCAGTGGTCACAGTTAATTTAGATCCCATCATTTTGTATGTATAGTTGGGATTATTTTCCAATGTGCATTAATTTGCATTAACATTGAATTTCATCTGCCATTTTGTTGCCTGGTCACTCAGTTTAGTGAGATCCCTTTGTAACTCTTCAGTCAGCTTTGGACTTAACTATCTTGAGTGATTTTTGTATCGTCTGCAAATTTTGCCACCTGTTTACCCCTTTTTCCAGATCCTTTATGAACAGTACTGAACAGTACTGGTGCCACTACAAATCCTTGGGGGACATCACTGTTTTTACCTCTCTGTATTGTGAAAACTGACCATATATTCCGATCCTTTGTTTCCTGTCTTTTTTAACCAGTTACTGATCCATGAGAGGATCTTCTTATTCTATGACTGATTTAATTTGCTGAAAAGCCTTTGGTGAGGGGGGATGTTCAAGGCTTTCAGAAAGTCCAGGTATACCGTATGCACTGGATTATCCTTGTCCATATATTTTTTGATCCCTTCAAAGAATTCTAATAGATTGGTGAGGCATGATTTCCCTTTACAAAAGCTATGTTGACTCTTCCCCAACAAATTGTGTTAATCTATGTGTCTGATAATTGTGTTCTTTATTATAGTTACAACCATTTGCCGGTATGGAAGTTAGGCTTACTGGCCTGTAATTGCCAGGATCACTTTTGGAGCCTTTTTTAAAAATCGGTGTCACAGTCCCTATCTTCCAGTCATCTGGTGTAGAAGCTGGTTTAAATAATAGGTTACATACAACAGTTAGTAGTTCTGCAATTTCACATTTGAATTTCTTCAGAACTCTTGGGTGAATACTATCTGGTCCTGGTGACATATCTGTTTAATTTATCAACTTTTTCCAAAACGTTCCTCAATATTGAACTTCTCTGAAGTCTTACTTGAGTACTCCTTTAGCACTTCAGTCATTCAGTAGCCCCAGTGATTATTTGGCAGGCTTCCTGCTTCTGATGTACTCACTTTTTTTTTTTTTGGCTGTTACTTAGTCTTTTGCTAGTTGCTCTTCAGATTTTTGTAAAGTTATTTGTTCTATAGAAGTTGCCACTGCCATGCATTGCGTAGATTTTTAGTCTTCATTAGAGTATAAATTCCTTTAGTGGAAGCAACATTACATTTTTTGGCGTTTGTCATATTTGCTTTTTCTTGAGGTACTGGCTACTGTATATTATTAGAAAACAGCAAGAACTAAAAAGGGGAGGGATAGCTCAGTGATTTGAGCATTGGCCTGTTAAACCCAGGGTTGTGAGCTCAATCCTTGAGGGGGCCACTTAGGGATCTGGGACAAAAATCTGTCAGGGACAGTACTTGGTCTTGCTGTGAAGGCAGGGGATTGGACTTGATGACCTTTCAGTGCTCTTCTTGCTCTATGAGATAGGTATAGCTCCATATTAAAAAATTTACCATGTAACGAATATGATCTTAAATGTAGCACATAGTTGCAATGGAAATGTAGCTAGCAAAATATTTGAAGAGGGAATGAGAGAGTAAAATTGCTGGTAGAATGAAGAGTGATTATTGGAAATTACAGAACAGGTAAAGGGAAAACTCCATGAAGACTGTTACAAGAGTAATAACCGGATTCAGAGTCAGAGCACAGTTTATGCATACAAACAGGACTGCACTACAGAGGCATTTGATAAGAATAATTCTTGTAGACGGCTAAAGGAAAGAAAAAGGCCTCATTTCCTACAGAAGTCTGAGTTAAGGATATGTCCTCTGCTGTTTGTTTGAAAGAGAAGCCATCACAGTTTGAGTGCTTGCTTGGGAATGATTGGGTTTGATTAGGAAGGCAAACCTTTCCCTCTGAAAATGTGTGTGATTGTTGAAACATAGTTTGACTATAAAATTCCTCTGTTTCACATTACTATAATTGACTATTATCTCCAAATTTTGTTGAAATAACTCTTCATAGGACAGTTGAATTTTGTATTTGACCTTTTAGTAAAATATTTAATTTGTACAGAAGAAACAATTTTTTTTTCCATTTCTTTCATTTCCTCTGACTGAAACACCATGGTTCTCACAAACTTCAGACTGTGTGCGAATACAAACACACATTCTGATAACAGCTCTGACACAGACTACAAACTTCCAATTGCTCCCACAAACAGCCACACACTTACTCCTTTAACCAGACAAGTGACTCTGTCTGAGTGCATATAATAATACTTAAAACTAAGTGCCTTACCAATATTAAGCTTCACAACATCCTCTGAGCTAGATAAACTTTATTAATAACAGAGCTCTCTCAAAGCCTTAAAGGGTAATGCAACCACTATGATGTAATTTTTGACCTCCGTGCATTCAGTTCCCTGAAAGTTTTCCTGTTCCTTTAAGCTTTAATTGTGTGTAAAGTAATAGCAAAACCAATATTTTTAACTGTATTTTTAATTTTTTCCAGCTACCTTAGTTTTGGGTGACTAATGATGTGTTGGCTTGTTTCCACCTGTCTCTTAAAATCTTAGGAGGGAACCTGATACCCATTTTGCAGTTAGGCAAATTGAGGTGCAAAAGATAGGCAGCATTCTTGAATATCACAAGGAATTGGTAGCAGAGTTGGAAATAGGACCCAAGTTTCCTGGTTCCCATTTGTCTGCTATAACTACCAGACCTCATTTACTCCCTATATGTAATATTCTTGCTAGTCACAGATTACTACTATATTAATTAAAAGAGAAATTTGGGCTTGACAAGCAAGATAACTTTTTGCTGCTCAGGTGTTCACAGTCAATTTTATTTTCTTAGTGAGATCTTGCTGTTCATTACGTGTAGTGACTGTGAATATGTTCTTCATTAAAATTCTTGTGCAAGAGACCAAATAAACCTCTTTGGTTTGTGACCACTCAAGCAGTCCCGGCAGATGCCACTATCAAAATGGCAAGACACTAATGTGATCCTAGTGGAGGTGGTTTTAATATGAACATTTTTCCATTTTATTTTTGTGTTAACTAGTGGGAGCACAGTTTTCGTCTTGAAGAAAATCCTGGGAGAGGAATGGACCATATTCTCATGAAGTTAATACCTGTGATCCAGGAATGTTATAGAGGTCAGTGACTGGGACGGGGAAGGGAAGCTGTGTATGTTTAAAAAGCTTTTGCTAGAATTGCTTTGGATTTGTAATTGCCACAAGCTGTTGTTTGACTGGTTTTGCATGCAGCCTGGAGCTCTGAGGACTTTGTCTGTCTAGAGAGAAGGGAAAAGTGTATCAACTTCAAACACAGAAGATCTAAAACTGGCGTACCAAAACACTTAAGTAAGGTTATGGTGCTAATTTAGTCCTACAAAAGCATAAGAAATGAATAGTTAAGTCTGCAGTGATTCACTTAACATATTACACTGCGTTTAAACTTATACATGCTCAAAGCCAGTGATCCAGGGCTGTTGGGTTAGACTCTGAAGTTCTTAATTGATTGGCAGCAATGCTAATGGAATACCCTGTGGACACGTGGTATTGTTTTATCAGCCTATCAAGTTGTACTCCTAATTTTGAGAAGTTTCTTCTGCTCCTGTCTATAATAATCTATATATAAAGAAAAGAGAAGACAAGGAATGCCTATACTGTGGGAATCTCAATATGACTTTGATATATCTTCTCTTTGACTTAAGGAGCTTGGTTTTTATTTAGAATCATTTAAACGTAGGGCTGGAAGGGATTTCGAGGTCATCTGGTCTATCCACCCACGCTGAGACAGGACAGGTGTTTGTTTAACTTGCACTTAAAAACCTCCAATGACAGGGACTCAGCAACCTCCCTAGGTAATCTATTCCGTAGTTTATCCTTACAGTTAGAAAGTTTTTTTCCCTAATATCTAACCTAAATCTCCCTTGCTGTAAATTAAGCCCATTACTTCTTGTCAGAGGACACACAGAACAATTGATCATAGTCCTCTCCATAGTAACGCTTTAGAGGGCTGAAGACTCTTTTCATATCTCATCTCTAGACTAAACATGCCCAGTTCTTTCAACCTTTCCTCATACACCATATTTTCTAAGGGTATATCTACACAGCAAAAAGAAAAACCCACAGTAGCAAGTCTCAGAGCCCAGGTCAACTGACTTGGGCTCATGCTGCAGGTCTAAAAAGGGTAGTGTAGACGCTTGGGCTGGAGTCTGGGCTCTGAAACCTGTCAAGGGGTGAGGGGTTTGGAGCTGAGCTCAAACATCTATACTGCTATTTTTAGCTCTATGATGTGAGACGAAATCAGTTAACCCAGGCTGAAACTCACTGCTGCAGGTCTTTTTGGTGTTTATGTATCCCAAACCTCTTGTCTCTCTCCTATGGAGTCTCTCTAATTTGTTCATATCTATCATGCAGTGTGGTGCCCAAAACTGGACATTGTACTTCAGCTGAGGTCTCTCCAATTCTGAGTAGAGCAAAACAATAACCTCCTATGTGTTATGTACGACATTCCTGTTAACATACCCCAGAATGACGTTGCCTTTTTCTCAACATCACACTGATTGATACTCAGTTAGTGATCCACTGATCCTTTTTTGTTGTACTGCTGGCTAGCCAGTTATTCTCCATTTTATTTTTGTATATTTGATTTTTCCTTAAGTATTGTCTTTGTATTTGTCTTTACTGAATTTCACCTTGATTTCAGACCAATTCTCCAGTTTGTCATGGTCATTTTTTAAATTTTAAAGGGCTTGCAGCCGCTCCTAGGTTGGTATTATCTGCAGGTTTTATAAGTATGCTGTCTACTCCAGCATCCAAGTCGTTAATGTAAAGGTCCCATTGGATTAGTTTCCACTGGAATTTTGTGTGTAGGTCTCAATTTCTTTGAATTCGTTGTAATATTGCTAGACCTTTAATGTGGATTTTTCTTATTATTCACATAGTCCTAGTACAGGGGTCGGCAACCTATGGGACGCGTGCTAAAGATGGCACGCGAGCCAATTTTTAATGGCACGCGGCTGCCTGCTGGGACTCCGCGTGTCATTAAAAATCCTGCCGACGCAGCAAGCCATGGGGTCCGCAGTCCCGGGCTGGAGTGCCGGCCTGAGTGCAGCAAGCCACCTCCCTGGCCTTCCTCTACAGCGATGTTGCCGCGCGCGCAGCGCTCTGGGGGCTGGAGCTAGGCGCTCCCACAGGGCAGTGTTTGGCTCTGTGGGGAGGGAAAGATTCTCCCTGCTCATCCGGAGCCCTGCTGCCATGCGCACAGCGCTCTGAGGGGTGGGGCGGAGCAGGGCTGCGTGCGTGGGGATGGCGATGGCAGGGCTCTGGATGAGTGAGGAGCTTCATGGTAAGGGGGCTGGCTCCGGGGCCGGGGGTGTGTGTGTTAAGGGATGGGGGCAGTCAAGGGACAGGGAGTAGGTTGAGTTGGATGAGGGGGTGGTATACTGGGAGGTGGTTAGGGGCGGGGTTCTCTGGAGGGGGCAGTCAGGGCACAGGGAGGATTAAATGGGGCATGGGAGTCCCGGGGTTTGTTTGTGGGGTGGATAGGGGTCAGGGCAGTCAGGAGACAGGGAGCAAAGAGGGTCCTGGGGAAGCAGTTAGAGTGGGGGGGGGTCTCTGGAGGGGGTGGTCAGGAGACAAGGAGCTGCGGGGGTTGGATGAGTCGGGAGTTGTGGGGGGACTATCAGGAGGTAGGGGTGTGGAGAGGGGTTGGGGCAGGCAGGGAGTGGGAGGGAGGTTGTATGGGTCCTGAGTTCTGGGGATCCTATCAGGGGGTGGGGAGCGGTTAGATAGGCATGGGAGTCCAGGAGGTCTGTCTGGGTGCGGGGGTGTGGATAAGGGTTGGGGCAGTCGGGAGATAAGGGGCAGGGAGGCTTAGATAGCGGATGAGGTCCCAGGACGGGGTAGTCGGGACAAGGAACGGGGGGAGGGTTGGGGATTCTGGGGGGGGGGTAGTCACCCCAGCCCTCTGCCCTGAGCCCTGACACCCCCCCCACATACACACCCCCAGGCCCCTGCCCTGAGCCCTGTACCACCCAGCCCTCTGTTGACTCCTTCACCCCCCCCATGACCCTAGCCCTGACTGGGACCCCCACACATACCCAGCCCCCTACCCTGACACCTGCACCCCACTCACGTGCCCCCAGCCTTCTGCCCTAACTCTTGCACCCCCCACATGCCCAGCCCCCACCACATCCCATGCACCTTGTACATCCCCATCCCTACCCCCACCCCCACCCTGAGCACCAAACGGGAGCCCCTGCATCCTCACTCACATTCCCACCTGCGCCCCTCACACCACATGGGAGCTGCCTAGGTAAGTGCCCCCACACCCAAATCTTCTACCCCAACCCTGAGCCACCTCCTTCATTCTAGCTCCTGGCCAGACCCTTCACCCCCAGCCCTGTGCTCGATCCACTCCAACTCTCAGCTCAGTGCAGAGAGAGGAAGAGAATGGGCCAGAACCAGAGAGAAGGTAGGTACCCACTGTATGTGGGCAGGGCTGGGACCCCAGACCGGCACTGGGCTGAGCAGGTCCGGCAGCCGGGATCCCGGCTGGCAGGAGCCGGAGGATGGAACCCCTGAACGGCAGTGGGCTGAACCCACTGCCAATCGGGGGTCCCGGCCACCAGCCCCACACACCAGCCCCGCTGCTGGTCTGGGATTCTGGCTGCCAGACTCTTCCCATCTGGGGTCCCGGTTGCAGGCCCCACTCAGCCCACTGCCGGCCTAAGTGAACAGAACCCCAGACCAGCAGCGGGCTGAGTGGGTCGGTGGTGTAAGATCAACATTTTAATTTAATTTTAAATGAAGCTTCTTAAACATTGTGCAAACCTTGTTTATTTTACAATACAACGCTAGTTTAGTTATGTAATATATAGACTTGTAGAGAGAGACCTTCTAAAAAACATTAAAATGTATGACCGGCACGCGAAACCTTAAATTAGAGTGGATAAATGAAGACTCGGCACACCACTTCTGAAAGGTTGCCGACCCCTGTTCTAGTGCAAATAGGATAGTTGACATAATGGCATCTTTTAAAAAGCTGAATATTTAGCTAGTGTAATTTACACTTTTGAAATACTAAAGGGGATTTAATGGATTTTTCACCTGATAGATTTTTCTTAGCATGTGAAGCTAAAGAGGAGTTTAAATAAGCATCTAACTCAGTAAAACTTAATTTTGCTCATGTAAATTAAGTATGGCAAAACATACTTGTTGGGAACCTGGTAAATAAAGTAAAGGAAGTGTGTAATAATAATAAAATGTTCCTGGCCAAATAATTGAATTTTTACAGCGTTTATAAAGGACATGCTGAGAGCCACTATGGCAGCAATGTTAAAATAAATGTCACCACTTTTATTGCCCATTGGTTACCTTACTCCAGTCAATGTGTATTAAATGTTACAAATGGACTAAATTAATATTCCTTCAGCACCAGTGTTACTGAATGTTATAGATATCAAATAGTAACTGCCAAGGCTCATAGGTGCCATGTGTGATACACAGATTCTTTGCTGATCAAAAGAAGAAAACCTCTCTTACTACAGAATCCATGTGATATGCCACAGTATGTGACACTCTTCTACCTCACAGAAAAGTGATGTGGCATACTGGAAAAGACCAAACAGCAGGGAAAACCCCCATTAGCCCAAATTTGCAGCTTTACAGGATTACACCAGCACAAAAGAACTGCTTCTGTTAATGGTTGTCTTTTTATGGTACACTTTTTTTTTTTTTTTTTTAAAAAGAGGAGGTATTTATACATTCCCAACATCTTTCCTGAACTGGACTCAGGTGATCAAAGCATAAATTATTTATTTAAAAAAATTAACAAAACATTTTATGTTAGCAAATGCTTTGTTTAAGGTTATGGTGTTGCTTTCATCATGTGTCTTCCCCACTTCCAGCAGTGATTTGTAAGCCTAGAAATATTCCTGTTTGGGCAAAAGCCTTTTGTTTATTGTCTCAGCCAAAAGATTATTCCATTTTGGAAAACAGAATGATAGTTGTGTTTGAGTTACATGAGGATGAAATAAATACTTTCTGCAGTGTTTATAAAAAGGCTAAAATAATTAAAATGAACTTTGTATATGTTGAACTTGCACGTGTGAGGTACTTCTTGCTAATATTCTGAACTGTGGTTTTAATATCTGCGTAGAAAACTCTTCAGAGGCAAATACCAGTGTAGAAAGTGTATTTTTTTTGGTGTTGGAGACTGTATATAATGTGATAGAATCCTTGTTGTTTATGAGGAATTTCAAAATTCTGCACACTTTGATCCCTGCTTGTACAGAATTTAAAAATCCCGTGTGACTTCTAAATTTATTACCTTGTCATATAGGTAAAAGTGTGCTTAAATGCCTTAGGTACCCTTTTTTATTTTTGTAGATGTAACCCTTCTGCCCCTCTGAGTTGGCAGCAACAAGGGCCAGGTTCAGTATCCAGGGGTTCCGTTTCAATAACACAAGGCATAACCGGCTCGAGCCCCCACCCAGTGACCTGGGACACTTACATACCATACCCTCCTGGGCGCCTCTAGGACGGTTAATACTCCTTGATCCGGCGTCGCTTGCCCGGAGATCTGAGTATGCTTAGCGAAATTTTTTAATAAAGGAAGGAATCAATGCGGCATCCCATTGGAGACGACACCACAACAGAGTATATAACATACAACCATAACCACCTATCAAGTACATCTTGGCAATGTCTTTTTCCCCTTAGGGTCTTGAAGTCCTAATCACTCCAACGTCCACAACCCAAACGTCTTCTGGTCGTGCACCCAGATTCAAGAGTCTATCTGCTAAGGTTCCTCCCC
>NC_133773.1:19555142-19578882 GCF_003597395.2 Chelonoidis abingdonii | reverse complement strand
CCCACAGCTCGGCAGTCTGGGATGGGTTAGGCGTGCCTATGCAAATATTTGAGATTTTGCATTCCAGACATTCTTTCCACACTTCCCATACTTCACCACCAGATGTCAGGGTACAGCTCATCCTGACTCTGCTTACATCGAAAAATGACAAAAATTAACTAGGAAATTAAACTTGAATGTAGTTTTAAGGATAATATTTTGCACTCAAGTCAGGAACTTTTGAGCCATATTAAGAAGATAGCTACAGCTTTGTGAAATGTGTGTAAAATATTGGATTTGAATTTTTCTTGAACCAGTGGGGATCAGAAGAAAAGAACAGATAGCTGGAGCTTAGGCAACTCTGCCCCTTGGAGTTCCAGCAACTCTAAGGCTGGCTTCCACCTCTCTCCAGGTGCCCCGTACATCTCATTAGGCAGTTCTGTCTCCTTCCCCTGAGCACCTACAGCAACACTGCCTCTATCCCAAAAGACCAGAGCAGGCTGCTGTTAGTACCTTTTTCCTCTTGCATTTCTGTAAGCACAGAACAGTATCTGCACCTCTTTCTAAATGGCAGCTATTTTAGTTTAAGCAAAACAAAAATAAATCCTCCATTTACAGGCTCTGCTGTGTGATTTCTTCTGTGCCTTACTGCAGACACATTTGAGGAAAGAAGTGGCTGTGTTGTGTCCCCATTCCTCGCTTACTATGGAGCAGCCACAGTTCCCTGATGCAGGAAATATTTCCTACCAGTGCCATGTTTTGGACCTTACTCTTAACTCCACCTCCTGGACAGTATTTCCTCCATTCCCTCACAGAGAAAGAGCTGACAAACTTCACACAGAGAGGCAAAGAGACAGCTACTCATTGAGGCCTTGTGTAGACTTGGATTTAAAGTATGACGTTAGCTAATGTGCTGACTAAGGGCTGGTCTACACTACGGGGTAAAATCGATTTTAGATACGCAATTTCAGCTATGTGAATAACGTAGCTGAAGTCGAATATCTAAAATCCATTTACTCACCCGTCCTCACCGCGCGGGATCGATGTCCGCGGCTCGCCATGTCGATTCCGGAACTCCGTTGGGGTTGGTGGAGTTCCGGAATCGATATAAGCGCGCTCAGGGATCGATATATCCCGTCTAGATTAGACGCGATATATCGATCCCCGAGCAATCGATTTTAACGCGCCAATACGGTGCGTAGTCTAGACGTGGCCTAACATTTTAAAAGTTTAGCATAGGCAAGGCACAGTGTCTTAGCATGGTAAAGTGGTTGAATTTAAGTTTAGTGGGGATTCAAGATGCCACACGGCAGTCATTCGTCTATGCAGTGTACAACCACAGAGCAGATGTCAGATTATTACGTAAGTTTGCCAAACTCTCTAAAGCCAAAGAAAAGCATTGAAAATTTGCCATCATGTTACCTTGTCTAGAATCAGAATTGTCGTTCAAGTGAGACTCCACTTTTGATATAACTAGATCCACATCTAGCTTGAGGGCAGGCTTATGCTTCCAGAGATGGTCAGCAGAGCAGACGATCCTTTTTCTTTCTTTCCAAAGGGAATATCACATTTGTATTAGTGCTCCAGAAAGTTCATCAGTCTTCTGCAGATACAAAGAACCTCTAATAATAATAATAAATACATATATCTCCAATTATTATTTACCTCCTAAAACTGGAAGGGACCTTGAAAGGTCACTGAGTCCAGCCCCCTGCCTTCACTGGCCAGGACCAAGTACTGATTTTTGCTTTAGATTCCTAAGTGGCCCCCTCCAGGATTGAACTCATAACCTTGGGTTTAGCAGGTCAGTGCTCAAACCACTGAGCTATCCTTCTCCCCTCTGTTCTCCTCATTATGGACTACTCAGGTGGTGGTTTTTTCTTAATTCCCCAGTCAGTCAAAACAGGCATGGTTCTTAAGGAAAGAAGGCGTTCAAGAAGAAATAGATGATTTGGTATCTAAAAAAACAATAGCAAGGGCTCTGGATAATACTTTATTCTCTTTTGGGCTGTCATGAATACAGGCTGGCCACTGGATTTAGGATGAGGAAGGCAGTAGCATCAGCTGCTGCTGCTGTGTACGACCCTATGATGTGAGATTTCATAAAGATCAGAAGATAGACAATTGTGCAAGATGAAATAGTGCTACCTAGCTATTGTCTCATGTTTCATTGTTGGAAATGTTTAATGAAGTTCTTGCAGTTGTAATTTAAAAAACAAACAAACAAAAAAAACAAAAACAAAAAAGGGGCAAGCATTTTGAAAGCAGACAAACATACTCTGTTTCCTCGCTAGCAAAGAATCTTCTTGGCAAATAAACTTCAGGTATGTCCTGGAGCAGGGGTTCTCAACCTTTTTCTTTGAGGTCCCCTCCCACCCCCTAGCATGCTATTAAAAATACAACAGCCCACCTGTGCCACAATGACTGTTTTTCTGCATATAAAAGCCAGCAGGGGCCTTAGGCGGTAGGAAGCAGAGTAATTGCCTGGGGCCTCACAGCACAGTGGGGTCCCATAAAGCTAAGTTGCTTAGGCTTTGGCTTCAGACCAGAGTGGTGGGGCTTGGGGTCCTGGGCTTCAGCCCTGCGCTACGGAGCTTCAGCTTTCTGCCCTGGACTCCAATGAGTCTAATGCCATCCCTGCTTGGCAGACCCCCTGAAACCTGCTCGTCGTCCTCTCCCCCGAGGGGCCCTGGACTCCTGGTAGAGAACTGCTGTTCTGGAGCATGAACTGATGACATTGTTCACCTTGTTCGTTCAAATGAAGGTCATAGACATGCTGTCCGCAAACATTTCTTTGTCAGCTTTCGCACTCCAAGACAATCAGACATGCTTAACAATAGCTGGACCGGCAGTGGACGTTACTACAGGCAAACTTGCTGATTTCAAGACCTTAAATAATCTGTTTATCCACTTCATTGCTTTGGTGCTGCAAGCTGCTCCATTGTTCTACAGAGCTGATATCTTTTACAGGTAGTTCCTCCTATTGCAAACCATGACAGCCTGTCTTGGAGAGTTATGACTGACTGACTGTTTTAAGAGAAAGGAGTTGAAAAAGAGTATTCATGACATAGAGGTGCACCAGAGCCACTAACTATTGTATTTCAGATTATTGTTCATGGTGTAGTCATTGGCTCTACAACTGGTTAAATTTTAAGTTAGTTTTAACTGAGATTAAAGCAGATCTTGCCAGATTCCTATATGTAAACAAACTTTCCCACACACCATACAGTGCAATTATACAAGAGAACAAGAAGTTCACTGTTTCACTTGAATGATCTCATTAAGAGCAATACATGCTAGGGCTAATTTAATATTTGCAATTCATTTGTAACTGTATTTGTCTTCTGATGGTGTCACATTTTAGATTTCTTCTAATCTGTGGATGACAGGTATAGGTACAAAAAATTTTTCTATTGAAACTTATCGTCAAGAACCTGGTCTCTGTTTCTGAAATCTCAGCCCCAAGTCGTCCTAATTTCTTTTCTATTCCTAGAACAAATACTAACAAGAGAAATAGGATAGGAGAAATTGGCGTTGTGGAGACAATATATTTCAGTAAATATGATTATTGAGAAGTAATCTTTTTGGGAAATCTAAACACTTAAGTTGTTCTCTTGCAGTGTATACACAAGTTGGCCTTAACCAGCTATTTTGTACATGAAGTTGATATTGCAAATTTAGGATGAATAAACCCTTTCCTTGGCTACATCAAAAATTCACAAACCGAATTTGGAACACCTACACGGATTGGTTGCCTTTTTGTGTACTTTTCAGAGTAATTTGCTTTAAAAAAAAAAAATCCTTTAACTTCCTGGTTTTTAGGGGGCGGGGGAAGGTCTTAAACTTTATTTGTAAGCCTTACCTTGTAAAACTCAACTGCAGTTAATAGTTGTAATGTATTTTTACACTATTATAGGTTCTTAATTTTTCTGTCCTCTTACTCCTGCTTTGATTTTTTTTTTTTTTTTTTAAACAAACCATTACATTAATCGCTATGGCTTGGATGTTATGAAAGCAGAAAAAGGACGCCCTTACCTGTAGCACAGATGGTTCCTGTTCCTTTCTTGTCATGTGGCTAACGAATCCTGCACTAGTGATGGGTAGATCTGCTGTGCCTCTCTAATCAAACCAGCCAGTGCACTGGTACAACAGGCTCCTGGGGATCACAGTGCAAAGCTCTGAATTTGCCTGACTTGCCAGAAGGATATTTACTTAATGATGGGCTGGCAGTGGCTTGTAGGCACTGAAGATCTATGTAATGCTTTTTCAGAGGAAATAGTCTACTGTTATTAATGTCTCATAAAGAGAGGATTTGAAATGTAAGATGCTTGCAGAGAATTTGAAAAATACTAGATAGGATAAGACATAAATAAGTACAATCATTCTGTTTTTCTTTGCATGATATTTTTCTGGAACTTGACAGTTAATATTTAGTACATGAATCACTTTCTTAAACATTATTTTCTGGTCGATAGGTACATCTTTTGGAGCTGTTTCGGCTATTATGCAGAACAACAAATTGAGATGTACTTTGTTACTACTTATCTTTTTATGCATGTTCGTAGAAATATGGGGGAAGTTTATAAGTAAACTAGATTTTTTCACTGATGCTCACAATCCAAGGGAATTTATAACTTTAGTTTTTCATATGGATTAGCTCTAAACTACAGGAAGAACAATTCAGTTTCCTAAGTACTGTGACTCTGGAACCAAAAGGTGCTTCAATGCCTACTATTAAGACATTATTCCTTAAAGAGAAGCACCGCTGAAAAGTGAACATTTATGTACAGATACATATTTTTCAAAAGCCATTTCCTGTGCCTGCTTCTTAATGCTACAGACTTCAGTTTTGTTTGAATAAGAGAGAGATCCTTCAAAATTTCTTTGGTTTGATCCTGCAGTGAGCACCATAAACTTTTGTTTGATATCACAATCCTTTGCTATGGAACATGATTTCCGTTTTGACTTAGCTTCATTATTAAGCAGGAGAAGAAAATGAGCAATTAGACAACTAACCCAGTTGTAAAAATTGGTAGCTGTGGTAAATAGCAGATGTAACAAACTAAATTATTAAAAATAAAAAATAAGTTAAATGGTTTTCTGATTAGCCATATAATGTTTGGGGGAAGGCAATGCCATTTTCAATATGAAAATCTTCAATTTTAATGTTTTGAATATTTTGCATTCAGAAGGAATCAATGATTAAGGGATGAAGTGTCAAGTTGCTCTCACGGGCCATTGTACTCTGCATTAAGGAATACTTTTCTATAGGAAATCAATATCAATATAAAAGCTGTACATCTACTTTTTAGACTTTTATCAAAAATGTTACCATTTGTCTCTGAAACTGACAGTCTTAGCCTGAAAGCTTGTGGTTAAGCTTCAGAACTCTGAATCAGAAGACCTGTGGTCTAGTTTCAGTTTTGGCCCAAACAGTCTATCTAAGATACAAAAAAACTTAACCTCTCGATATGGTAGTTCATCTACTTGGTATTGGCGATCATAGCACCTACCTCACAGAAGTATTTCTAAGGCTAAAATTACCTGTAAAACACCTGAAAACTGTTAGAAAGCTAAGTGGTATAATTTTTTTTCCCTTAGAACGGCATATTAGGCGCATGGATACAAGATTTCCAGCAGTGCTGTGTGAATGTTCTTTAATCCTAACCTAGGTGTGGCATGGAGATAGAGACTTTTTCAGTTCTTGGTGTCTCTGAGATTACTACTAAAAACATGAATTGATATTCTTATTGGCAATTTTTCTGATGTGGATCCTGCCTGTTACGAACAGGACTGAAACCAGCAGTTCATTTCACTAGGCCAATCTCTCATGCTGTTGAAGTGTTGACACCTGTCTCCAATTGGTCAATGATGCTGGCTTCAATTACCCACTTGTTAAACAAGTCCCTTTGTGCTTTGTTCCATGCTGTCTCTCAGTAAACTACCTTCTTGTGCTCCTTCAGTGGCTCCTTGGAACTCTCCTTTTCTGTGATGCCTGCATAAAAACGTTTCAGGCAGTTGGTCTTCCAGCACTCCTGCTTCTCATACTAACCAATATTGTCTCCCTGTGTCCTGTGCATCTCCATCTGTTTGTATCCACCTGTTGTCTCTGGTCTTTTATGCTTTGATTGTACGCTACTTGGAGCAGGGACTTTTTTCTCTATTTGAACAGTGACTAGCACAATGTGATCCTGGTCTGTGCCTGTCCTCCTTGAGACTACAGTAATACAAACAAGTAGGCCACCAGACAGCTGTCTGAGGGCAACAATTTCTGGCCAGTAATAACCCTGGGCTGGATTTGTAGTAATCCCTCAGCTCTGTAGAAGGAAAAGGTTCTTGTTGCATTGCTCAACACCCATTACTTTTTTTCTCTTTTCTAAGGCTGTTAAGTGAGTTGAGTATATGGTGGGCTGTTCTACCAGCCCAGGTAGGAACACCCAAGGCCGTTAAAGGCCCTTGCCTCAGGACACGATTTATTATTTAAAAGCAAAGGACATAAAAACACAATATAAAACACAGCCCAGGAATTCAGGTTACAGACCCCAAAGGCTTCCCCCACTCCTTTTGCTTCCATCAGCCAGCGTGGTGAAGAGGACATTCCCTTCCCCTGTGCACCTGGTTTCCTTTTCATTGTATAATCTGCCAAGCCACATGATAGACAGGGTCCCTTAAACTTTTCCAGGCTGCTGCTGCTGCTGCTTGTCACATTGAGTTTGAGGTAGATACATTTAAATCTATGGGCAATCCTCTATTGTGTGATTTTTAATTTACAGAAACGGTATCCATTTGTAGATTGTGCCAAGCCAATGCAACTGAGCCAAGATAGTGAACCATGGTGGCTTGCAACAGTTGTATTTTAGAAATCTGAAGCAAGAAGGAATAAATCCCATGAGCATTTTATCCATTCCCTAGAAGTTTAATAGGCTGTGGATTATTGTAAACATTCTGGGCTCAGCCTGTCTATACAGATGTTTAAAGACACACTATTAAATACCATGGCATATGTTGATAAGGTTCTTCAAGCTACTTAGAGATGCCTCAAAATGCTATGGGGCCTCTGAGGTGTGGTGATATTGGATTCGGCAATTTTTTCTTTTTGTTGTATACATGCATTGGAATGTTGGCATGACTAAACAAGCTGATGACTGAAAACTATTTAGTATTTTATAATGTTAGTTCAGCTATTTTTCCACCATTATCTTCTTTCACTAAATTTAGGGGGAATCTGAATTTGTAATATCTTAAAAACGACTTAGCCTCTGAGTCAGCCACCATGGTTCACTGTTTTGGCTCGGTTGTCTGGCTGTGGCTTGGTACTATCTAAAAATTCCTTTATGACTAGGGATTTAATTTCATTTTTATCTTGGATTTTCCATCCGCTGGTGTTCTTTCTGATGGAAAAAGCTACAGAATTGTAGTAGCGAGTGGAAATTGATTATTGTGACAAGACATGGCAGTAGAATTTTTATCTTTTGTTCTTTTCACTGCAGGTAGTATGACTTTTTTTTCCTCTGGTGTTACTACATATATTTTGACCAGTGACAGACATGATTTGAATCTGAGGAGGAGTGTGCACTTCTTTTGGTGGGAGGAGGGGGAGGAGCAATTGCTGTTGCTATCCTAGGAAAAGGTCTCATGTATAGGAGTGAATGGTTTTGAAGAAAAGTGTTTGTGTGTTGGAGAAATGGAGGGATATTGAATTCTGTAATCCTGTGCTCAATTTAAAGAGCTGCTTGCCTTCTTAGCAGACATACTGCAAGTAGCTGAAAAGAAAATATATTTTGGATAGTGTACATACTGTTTGACGCAAACCACAGTTAACATAACTCTTCACCAGTATTGAGATAAAATTATCGCATCTTCAGAGTTCACATATTTTTCCTCTGATTACTTACTTTTGTAGACCACAGCATAAATTCCAGTCTTCAGTAAAAGTCTTATTTTTCATGCTAGTAGAATAATTTCTGGCTAAGTCCTGTTATTTCTGTTTATTGCTGTTGTAAGAACTCCCTGTGAAAGCTTTATTTCTTCTTCGAGTGCTTGCTCATATCGATTCCAATTAGGTGTGCGCGCGCTGCGTGCACGATCGTCAGAAGATTTTTACCCTAGCAACAGTCGGTGGGTTGGCTGGGTTGCCCCCTGGAGTGGCGCCGTTATGGCACCGGATATATACCCCTGCCAATCCAACGGCCCTTCAGTTTCTTCTTACTGCCCGTGACGGTCGTTGGAACTGTGAAGCGCGTCTTAGCTGATCTCCACATCCCTAGCTTTCCTTGTAGTTCTTTATAAATAGTTGTTGATAGTTCAATAGTTTACAGTTATAGTTCGTTCTCAGTCGTTTTTGTATAGGTAGTGTATATAGTTGTTGCGGGATCAGAGATTCCCCTTTTCTCCACCCCAGTGCTGGGGCTCATGCCCAGGTCACTGGGTTTCAAACTGTGCTCGGCGTGCCAGAAGTCGATGCCAATGGGAGATCCCCATGACTTCTGTCTCAAGTGCCTCAGGGAATCCCACCTCCTGATAAGTGCCACATTTGTAAGTCCTTTAAACCTAGGACAAAAAAGGAGCGGGACTTTTGTTCGAAGCAGCTCCTCATGGAAACAGCACTTAGTCCAGCGCCCTCGGTACCAAGCGCGGGACAAACTGCATCAGTTCGAAGAGCTCCTTCAGCTCCAGAGCTCTCTGGTACCATGAAAGACACCCGACACTGGGCCCCTCCGGCACCAATCCTTATCTCCGTGTCCCAGGAAGCAGCACAAGACTCCTGCTGCCTCAGCACTGTCAGTACTTCAACTGGAGCAGCAGCCCACGTCAGCTTGCCAGGCTAAGTCTTCTGCCATGGCACCGCTGGTAACGGCACCGTTGATTCTGGTCCTGCAAGGGTCATTGAGTCCGATGCCCCAAAGCTTCCCAGTGCGCACCGTGATTGAGCTCGGTCTCCCATCAACCCCGGAGACTTTTTCCACAGCGCTTGAACTTATTGCGCTTGTGGAGCCATGTCTGCCTCAACCCCTGGCAGTCCATACAGTCCATAGGCAAGCCTGCCCTGATGAGGCCGCCATCCGTGGAAGTAGCTGAGAAGCGTCGATCCCGCCGATTCCGGTCTCACCGCCGATCCCGGTCCCGACGCCACTCGCAGTCCCGGCACCGCTCTCCATTGCGGTCCCGGTTGCACTTGCAGCACTGCTCAGCCTCTTGTTCGCCTGCCCAGTACAACTGGTACCGATCAGGCTCCCAGCACCGTTCCTGGCACCGCTCCTTCCGCAGCCGTTCTCAGCGAAGATCGAGGCCCTGGTCAACCTCCCGGCACTGCTACAGTCGTAGGTCCCAGTCCTGATCACAGTACTGATATACAGCTCACGGTACCATTCCCCGGTGCCATCCCGCGACCTGCCAGCTTGGGACATGGCGACCGCTCAAGGACTCTCAGCACCACCTTGAACTTCGAGACACACTTCAGTGTCGTCTCAGGCCGGTAGCGGGTATTAAACACGGGGTCGTGACTCGGAGGCAGCCAGCCACACCTTTCCAGAGGACCAAGGTCATGACCAAGGTCCCACCCAGTGGTCCTGGACACCTTGGGCATATCATCAAGCCCAAGGTGTTCCCCCGGCTGCACCACGATCTGCAACCTTGTAACACCGCATGCCAGAGGCGACTGTAAGCCGGCCTCCTCCAGTGGGCACGGATGATGCTGCTGAACCACCTGCGGATACCTAGGCCCCACCTGCGTCTGATACCAGTCCCCAAGAGCAGGAGCCCCCACAGAACCCTCTCGTCCCTGGCCGCCGCCGCCTCCTCACCCGATGAGGCGGTGGCAGGCACATCCTCCTCTGGCCCTCCCCCAATTGACCTGAGGGCTCATCAAGACCTTCTGCGAAGGGTGATCCAGAATATGAACTTACAGGTGGAGAAGGTCCCTGAGATAGAGGACACAGTCGTAGACATTTTATTGGCAGACATCCCTACCAGGGTGGCACTGCCCTTTATCCACACTATACAAGCTAACGCGGATACGATCTGGCAGTCCCCAGGCTCCATTCCTCCCGTGGCCAGAGGGGTTGAGAGGAAGTACATGGTACCTTCTAAAGGGTATAAATACTTTATATGTGCATCCTCACCCTTGCTCCTTAGTGGTGGTTCTATCCAGGCAGGCTCCCTACCTGCCCTGGCTCTGTGCGGCTCCTTGAAGTGGCCAGCATCTCCAGTTTCTAGATGATATATAGATGTTAACCAATAGGATGACCAAATGTTTTGCATTTAATTTTTAGCTTCAGGGCTTTGTTTTCCATATTGTTAGCTGAAGCTGATGTTGCCACTGATTTAAAACCTGTTGCCTTCCTTTGACGCGTGGGGCATGCGTCACTTGCCGGAGGATTCTCTGTACCTTGAAGTCTTTAAACTCGGATTTGAGGACTTCAGTAGCTCAGACATAGGTTAGGGTTTTATTACAGGAGTGTGTGGGTGAGATTCTGTGGCCTGTGTTATGCAGGAGGTCAGACTAGACGATCGTAATGGTCCCTTCTGACCTTAAAGTCTGTGACTCTATTGCTTTTGCATCATATCTCCGACTCTTAAGGGAACCACATATGATGAAGCCTGCCCTGATATTGCTGCCCAACATTGCTCCTAGAACAAAAAAATGTCCTAAGTGTTAAGTGGAAGCATCTAAAAGGAAGCCCGTGCAGGCAAGAATGGCCCTAGTCAAAGAAATGGAGGTAGCAAAAGCATGCAAGGGCAAATGAAGTGGCTTCAAAAATTTTCTTCTCAAATAGGACTTTGTTTTCCTGTCAGCCACATCCTTTCAGTGGGAGTTAACATCTCTTGATATCACTATGTCTTTAACCATGAAAGAGAGAGCTGCGACTACTTTCAGAAGTAGGTCAGATGTAGACGTGTATATTAGTGCTTTTTTGTTAAGCTCTCCAAATGGTGTGTCTGCTGGATTTTCCCACTCAGTTCTTATCAGGTCAAGAAGTATTATAAAGGGGGATATATGGTTCTTATTTAGATTCTGAGAGCTGTGTTAGCAAGTGATCTCATGGCACTTTCTCCAAAGCATCTTCCTTGAGGGAAATCATCTTGGGGACTATATAATCTTTATACTACTCTTTCAGGAACAGTTTCAAAAATGCCCCTCAAAAACTTATTCTGGGGACTGACTTCCTATGGCTCTGTTTGAGAGTCTCCCATAGCAGCCCTTCCTCCCAGGAAGAGTCTTCTAAGAACACCAGACACTGTAGTGGTTTTTAAAAATTTCATTCAAATGGAGTAGGAATCATGATGTTAGAGATCAGAAATACCCATTAAGTCATGTAATCCATTCTCATACTGGTGTATTTTTGTTCCCTAGAGTTAATGGTTCTCATACTGCAGTTCACAGAGCTATTTCTTATTGTCCATGGATTCTTTCTGGTGATCCATAAAAACATTGGTCGAATATGCTATAAAATATTGCTTTTTAGTGCTGTCTCCATTCTAGTCTCAATTAAATGTCCTTAAATGAAGGAGTTCCTTGACTTCTGAAGTTTTGTAGTCTAGTAGTGGATTTATATATATAAAAAAACCTTTCCTCTCTAGATTATAAATGTAGCTAGTTTTGGACACACACATGTTAAGTTACATTGAAAAAATAAAGAACTACCTTTGTGGTGAATAGCATTTGGTGTAAGATTGTAGTTAATTATTATTTACCCAATTATGAAGTTTTAGATTTTGTTGGACTGCAACTTCAGTCAGATCATACATCTTAATGAGTGTTGTTTTACATAAACTTGAATAGGTATAATTGGAAGTCATCTATTTGAATAGCTGCTAGACAGGGATAGCTCAGTGGTTTGAGCGTTGGCCTGTTAAACCCAAGGTTGTGAGTTCAGTTCTTGAGGGGGACATTTAGGGATCTGAGGGCCGTGCATATACACACAGAGCACCTGTCAGGAACAGTACTTGGTCTTGTTAGTGAAGGCAGGGGACTGGACTCAGTCCCTTCCAGTTCTATGAGATAGGTATATTGCCATGTATTATTAATTGCTGAAATTTTCAATAGAGAATCAGTTTTTATTATAAAAGATGGAGATTGTATGGCACTAGTTAGGAGTGCAGGGCTCAGAGGGAACTATGATCTGGGACACTAATGTTCTGCAGGAAAAACCCTAGGAACAGAAAAACATGGAATTGAAATTGAGGCTTAAGTTTGCAGTGATGCTGATATTTAAATTGGTAAAAAAAGTCAGACCCTAGGAACAGGTGCAATTGCACCTGATAGTGTGTGAATGGGCTGTTAAGAACAGTGTGTAGATTCTCAAACTTTTGTACTGGTTACACCTTTCACATAGCAGGCCTTTGAGTGCAACCCTGCTTATAAATTAAAAACACTTTTTAATATATTTAACACCATTATAAATTCTTGAGGCAAAGCGGGATTTGGTGTAGAAGCTGACAGCTCACGACCCCCCACATAATAACCTCATGTCTCCCGAGGGGTCCTGACACCCAGTTTGAGAACCCGTGTGCTAGCAGCTACACTTTCAGTTTTTCTTCCATTTAGGAAGTGTGTGAGAAGTATTTTGTAAGTAAGGTCTTAATTAAATGGGTATGCAGATGTTTCTGTTACCTGGTTTTCTTTCAGTTCTGGTTTTAGATCTGGTTTAATATAGGCAGGACTGGTAGCACTTCCTATTTGCCCAGCACTTTTCATTTTAAGATTCTGTTTTCAGCAGCTTATAACTTTGCCACACTTTAGCCATGTGGGTTGAAATTCTCCATGTATGTGCCTCACGCTTTTTTTTTTTTTTTTTTTAACTTCTGACAAAATGGTTTAGAAGTTTCCAGGCAGGAGGCTAGGAAAAAAATACATTTAGTTCATGTTAAAAAAAATTCTATTGACCTTTTTTTATGAATAGCACTGGTGTTCTTATGCTGTGGAATAGGGACTAGAAACATGGCAGGGACATGCCCTTTTTTGTTAGTAATGTGCCTTTTGCTGTCACTGTGAAAATCTGCCCAAATATAGCTAAGAAACCTTTGAAAAAGTGCACTGTGTTCATGCTCAATTGAAATTTAGAGTTTACCTGGTAAATTTTCCCAAAAATTCCATCTCTACTAGGTATACTCAATCCCAAGGTCGAGCAAGACTCTTTCTGCAATTATATCTCTGAGCAGTTGCAGGCCAAGCTGAGTCAGGCACATGAACTGAGAGCAGGGATACTCCATTCCTGTACTGTCAGGGTACATCTACACAGGGATAAAAGCCCCACAATACGGCTGTAGCTGGCCCAGGTCAAGTGGCTTGGTTTTGCAGGGCTTGTGCTATAGGGCTAAAAATAGCTGTGTAGATGTTTGGGCTTGGACTGTAGCTTCAGGTCTAGGATCCTCCATCCTTGAAGGGTCCCAGAGCTCTGGGTTCTGCCTGAGCCCAAATATCTGTACAGCAATTTTTCAGCCCTGAAGCCTGAGCCCTGCAAGGCAGAGTCAGCTGACTTGTACTAGATGTGGGTTTTTTATCCCCGTGTAGACATACCCTGAGTGAGAGCCTGGAATAGAGTTGCAAGATTCCTGATTCTCAACATTCCTCTGCTCTCATCAATACTTGTGCAACCCAATAGCCAAGTGTGTGCTTTATCCCCATAAAGGATAACAACTAGAGCTGTCAAGTGTTTAAAAAAAAAATTGTGTGATTAATCACACTGTTAATAATAGAATACCATTTATTTAAATATTTTTGGATGTTTTCTACATTTTCAAATATACTGGTTTCAGTTACAACACAGAATACAAAATTGACTGTGCTCACTTTTACATTTATTTTTTATTACAAATATTTGCACTGTAAAAAAAAATAGTATTTTTCAATTCACCTAATACAAGTACTTTAGTACAATCTCTTTATCATGAAAGTTGAATTTACAAATGTAGAATTATGTTTCAAAAATAACTGTATTCAGAAATAAAACAATATAAAACTTTCGAACCTAAAAGTCCACTGAATCTACTTCTTGTTCAGCCAATCACTCAGACAAACAAGTTTACAATTTGCAGGAGATAATGGTGCCCACTTCTTATTTACTGTGTCACATGAAAGTGAGAACAGGCGTCCATATGGCACTGTTGTAGCCAGCGTTGCAAGATATTCACATGCCAGATGTGCTAAAGATTCATATATCCGTTCATGCTTGAACCACCATTCCAGAGGAGGTGCATCCATGCTGATGACACATTCTGCTTGATAATGATCCAAAGCAGAGCGGACTAACGCATGTTAATTTTCGTTATATGAGTCAGATGACACCAGGAGAAGATTGATTTTCTTTTTTGGTGATTCAGATTCTGTAGTTTCCACATCAGAGTGTTGCTCTTTTAGGACTTCTGAAAGCATGCTCCACACCTTGCCCCTCTCAGATGTTGGATGGCACTTGAGATTCTTAAAACTTGGGTCGAGTTCTGTAACTATTTTTAGAAATTTCACATTGGTATCTTCTTTGTGTTTTGTCAAATTTGCTGTGGAAGTGTTCTTAAAACCAACATGTGCTGGGTCATCATCCGAGATTGCTATAAAATGAAATGGACGTAAAACAGAACAGGAGACATACAGTGCTCCTCCAAGGAGGTCAGTCACAAATTTAATAAACGTGTTGTTTTTTTTAACAAGCATCATCAGCATGAAAGCATATCCTCTGGAGTGGAGGCTGAAGCATGAAAGAACATACAAATGTTTAGCATATCTGACACACAAATACCATGCAACGCTAGCTACAAAAGTGCCGTGCGAAGGCCTGTTCTCACTTTCAGGTGACATAAATAAGAAGCAGGCAGTAGTATCTCCCACAAATGTAAACAAACTTGTTTTTCTTAGTGATTGGCTGAACAGGAAGTATGACTGAGTGGACTTGTAGGCTCTAAAGTTTTACATTGGTTTGTTTTTGAGTGCAGTTATGTGACACAAAAATGTACATTTTAAGTTAACTTTCACGATAGAGATTGCACTATAGTACTTTGTCTGAGGTGAATTGAAAAATACTATTTCTTTATGATTTTTACAGTGCAGATATTTGAAATAAAAATAATATAAAGTGAGCGCTGTACATTTTATATTCTGTGTTGTAATACAAATCAATATATTTTGAAAATGCAAAAAAAAATCCACAAATATTTAATAAAGTTCAACTGGTATTCTATTGTTTAACAGTGTGATTAATCAAAATTAGTTGACAGCCCTAATAACAACCTATTATTGCTATCAGTTACTTGATAAGCGCAAGCGGCAGAGGTCTGTGAGGAGAACACAAACAACTCTTCTCATTCTTTGTAGTCATAGGCTTCGGACCTACCACTGATGCTAACATCCAAGCTCAGTTTAAAACCATAGTTCACTCAGGTCTAATGTGGGCCTTTATTCCTACAGTATGCATCACAGATTGACTGACCGGGATGTTGAACAGAATCATGGAAGTTGGGCAAGGAAAAACTAGTTTTCCTGATCTAGCTGTGTAGGTGTTTATATGGCTTCCTTCACTGTCATATCAGTATGCCACAAATCACTACTGAATATATTTGCAGAACACCCCTGTGAAGTAGGTAACTTTTTATTATTTCCATTTTATGGATAAGAGTACTGAGGTCCAGAGAGCTTGAGTTACCCAGGACCACAGAGGAATTCAGCTAGAGATGGAATTGTAACCCAGATCTTATGAATCCATTGCCTATTGCCTTAAACATAAATCCAACTACAGAGGTATAGTACATGATTTTTGTCAGCATATCCATATTCTGATGGCTGTTTATATTTCTTCACTCCAGTATCTAATCTTAATCAAGACTTCTGATTATCAAGTTTTTTTGTTTTTATTTATTTTAATCAGCAGGTGAAGTATATAAGAAGATGCAAGTCTTCCTTTTTTGCATAGCATACTGTTTGGGTAGGTTTAACAAGGCAGTTGAGATGGCTTTTCTGTTGGTGTATGCTTAAGGAGGATGTGAAAGGCAACTACTATCCAGTAAGTCAATATGCAAAAGGCCCAAGGTTGCATCCAAATCTGTCTCCCTTATATTTTGCTGTGCTGTTATCCATTAGGTTTGACAGCCTGGACTGATTTATTACTTTGTTTAGAGTTCCTAGTGTTTTGTGACTTCATTTAAAGCAAAGAATTTTTGATGGTTTCATTAAAATGAAATAAATTAGTTTTTCTGTTCAACTGTGAACATTTGGGCCTTTAAAATTTCCTTTTTCAGTTTGAGACAGAATACTCTATTTTGGGGTCTCTTGAGTTTTCACGTTACTGTACTAATGACAGTAATATAATTAAGTCATATTCAAGAGTTTGGGAATAGCTTTGGGGCTCTGAGTAGCACTGACTCCATTTCAATTTGAACAATACTATGTATGAATCACTCTGATTTTAAGTCTTAATAAACTCAATGAATGTATAGACTTCTATGGTTTTGTCATATAACGCCTTTTCACATTCAACGGGCCAATGAGACTCTCCGGCAAGGTCTGACAACTGCTGACTTGTAGATTTGAAAGAAAAGGCTGACTTCTTAAATTTTGACTCTTGTTTTTGTAAATGTTTTATATATTATCTATAGTTCTCCATGTCCACTGAATTGTTTCATATTTCATATAGTTCTCCATATCCACTGAAGGAAGGAAAAGAAGTAATTGGCTTAATCAAGGGAAATTTAGGTTAGATATTAGGAAAAACATTCTAATTATAAGGATAATTAAGCACTGGAATAGGCTTCCATGGGAAGTTATGAAATCCCTATCACTGGAGATTTTTACCAACAGGTTAGATAAACTACTGTCAGGGATGGTCTGGGTATGCTTGGTCCTGCCTCAGCGCAAGAGATTGGACTAGATGACATCTCCAGGTCCCTTCCCACCCTACATTTTTAGAATTCTGTGATTGTACAAAATTATTTGCTGGCATCAGTCTTGGTCCATGCCTGATTTTTGGTCTCTGGCAGCTTGGCAAGTTATTGTGTAGGCCTGGCTTGGTATGTAATAGAACTGTACCATGTTTCCAAGTGTCTGACTAGACTGTAAATTAAGTATGTAAAAAATATTAAGGTCCAGTTTATCAGAAGAATATAGCCGCTTTTTCTGGACTCTGAAATCTTTTATCACTATCTTTTAAGAAGTTAAATACTAATAATACATTCCATTAGAATTATTTTCATATAGCGATGAATAAATTCACATTAGTAATGCGGTGTGAAAATTTATTTTCTAGATTAAAATCTCAAAGTAAAATGGACACTTGGCATACGGTATACTTGTAGGAGTAAAGTACACCTCTACCCTGATATAACACGAGTTCGGATATAATGTGGTAAAGCAGCTCTCGGGGTGGGGTGGGGTGTCTGCACGCTCTGGCGGATCAAATCAAGTTCAATATAACTCGGTTTCACCTATAACGTGGTAAGATTTTTTTGGCTCCCAAGGACAGCGTTATATTGAGGTAGAGGTGTATTGGACTGTTCAGTAGCATTTTAAAGTTGTGACGTCTTAATTCTAAAAGAGCTTATATTTTACAAACAGCAGTACTGAAATGCTATCAACTTGAAGCCTGAAACATAAGATCCAGTTTTCCCCATCTTGGAACACATCATGCCAATTGTTATAGTACATTAAATTATATTGGCCTTTAGGATTAAGTTGGGAAGGTGCATTTTTTAACTGGCTTTATTTTTTTAAATGTGAAAAATATTTTTATGTCATTATTGTATGAGTTTTACTCAAGTAGTTCATTTTCCTTTCTAAACAGGATAGAAAGAGATTTCCAGAATTCAGCAAGATGAATATGGTCAAGAGAATCATGGGCCGGCCACGGCAGGAGGAGTGTAGCCCTCAGGATAATGCTCTAGGGTTGATGCACCTGCGCCGACTCTTCACAGAACTTTGTCATCCTCCTCGGCACATGACCCAGAAAGAACAGGAAGAAAAACTTTACATGATGCTGCCAGTGTTTAACAGGGTAAGCCAGGTGATCTGATGAGACTTTCCTGGTACTGGCTAAGGTCTTGTCTACAGGGGGAGAAAGTCTGGAGTAGCTAATGTGCACTAGCTACTTTGCACTAACTCACTGCATAGACAAATTCACACCCTATCTCAATCCACGCTAATTTCCTTGTGTAGATAAGTCCTAAGAGTATTTATAATCTAAATTTGGTGGAGATTGTTTTCCTTTAGAATTGAAGGGATTGGGAATTTTCAGTGGAAACACAACAGGAAATGATAAATTTTTTAGTTGCCAACATTTTCCTTTTTTGATGTTTAAAGTTAGGAAATCTCTAAGGATGCATAGCAGCCTGAGGTTTTGTTCCCTTTTATTAACTCTTCATTCTAAAATAGGGATCTAAACTAGCTTCTAGATTGTCTCCAAACTATTTTGAAAATCTTGCTTTCACATGAAAGTTTGAGTCTGCATGTTCAAAAGCCCAGGTTATGTTCAGACTCAGAAATGATTCACTTGATGCTGACACTTCTTTCAGTTTCCAGTCCCAGTTGTGATGCCACATTGCACTGGAAAAACCCAAGTCCCCAGCCCAGAGGGGTTTTCTTTATAACACTGGGAAGTCTTTTGTCTCTGTTATTGTGGTACTTTAATATGAGTAGTTCTTTTGAGGACTGTTTCAGCTACTTTGGAAGGCACCGTATATTTCTGTAGTGTAGTATTATCTATCCACTAGAGAGAGATCTAGGAATGCAATTGTTTGCGTTTTTTGCAGGTATGTGGTTGTATATACTATTAGGGAGGATTGGAAGCATCAATAAATTGAAGATGAAACATTTTAATAAGCAAACCTGAAAAGAAAAGTTATTTATCAAACTCAGAAAATAACCTAAAATTTGCTTGTTAAAGGTTATTTTTTTCATTTTTACAGTGTGATGTATTAAACTAGTTACATGCTGTTTAGAATGATCAGCCAATGTCAAAATATTTTGTTAATGTAGTTTTCTAGGCAGTTCACACATTTGCACCACAGTTTGCCACCATCAACACACTCTTCTTTCAGCAACAAAGGATCTGTAATATTGAATTAACCTATTAAGTAGCGTGATCAAGTAGATAGGTCTCCTGAGTCCCAATCTAGTTCCCTGGGTTTTGTTCCGAGCTCTTCCACTGAACATGCTGCGTGACCTTCGCTGAGTTCTCTCTTTGCCTCCATTTCCCAGCCCACCTTTTATCGTGTTTGTTTAGGTTATAAGCACTTTTGGGGCATGGACTGTGTGTGTAGAATGTTCAACATAATGAAGCTTTGATCTTGGTTGGAGCTTGTAGGTGCTACTGTAATACTTACAAATCTGTGATCCATCAGTAGTTGAGATTTTAAAAGGTAAATAATATCTTATGCACCTGATGAATCACTTAATTGTAAACACACAAGGAAGACTGGCACTAGAAAAGGTTCAGAAAAGGGCAACTAAAATGATTAGGGGTTTGCAGAGAGTCCCATAGGAGGAAAGATTAAAGAGGCTAGGACTCTTCAGCTTGGAAAAGAGGAGACAAAGGGGGGATATGATAGAGGTATATAAAATCATGAGTGAAAGTGGATAAGGAAATGTTATTTACTTATTTCCATAATACAAGAACTAGGAGTCACCAAATGAAATTAATGGGAAGCAGGTTTAAAATAAATAAAAGGAAGTTCTTCTTAACGAAACGCACAGTCAACTTGTGAACTCCTTACCTGAGGAGGTTGTGAAGGCTAGGACTATAACAGCGTTTAAAAGAGAACTGGATAAATTCATGGTGGCTAAGTCCATCAATGGTTATTAGCCAGGATGGGTAAGGAATGGTGTCTCTAGTCTCTTGTTTGTCAGAGGATGGAGATGGATGGCAGGAGAGAGATCACTTGATCATTACCTGTTAGGTTCACTCCCTCTGGGGCACCTGGCATTGGCCACTGTCGGTAGACAGATACTGGGCTAGATGGACCTTTGGTCTGACCTGGTACGGCCGTTCTTATGTTCTTAAGAAAGTTCCTTCCTGATCCTATAATAACTAGATTTGATTACTATGATTGTACCCTGTTTTATCTAGAAATTCTATTGCTGATGAAATTAACTGTTGTTTTCTTTTAAAACCAACTGCAGTAATTGTGTGTAGACACAGACAGCAAACTGTCTTTAGTGTCTCTGCCAGGATCTTGCAGACTTGAAGGAGAAAATTAACAAGATCCATCATTAGCTCCTTCTGCTTCTTGTCTCTGTTTTCTCATCTCTCCCTGTAATCATGTCTCCTTTTACACTAGTCATTGACTCCAATCTCTTTGAAAGAAACATGCTCTTAAAATCCATTTGTTTGGTTGCTGCCCTGTCCTCTCCCTCGAATCTCTCTCACTATATCTCAAATGGTTCTCCCTGGCTAGCTGTCTGGTTTTTGACTCCACCCTCATCCTCCTTGGCCTTTCTTAGATAGCGTTGATCACTTCCTTCTCCTGGACATCTCTTTTCCTTTGTTTTCATGGGCCTCTCCTCTCATGGTTCTCCATTAATTTTTCTGATTGCTCTTTCAGCCTCATCTTTGATAAGGCTCCTCTCCTTTCCTCTCTGTATAAATCTCAGAGTTCTGCCTGTGTTCCCCTTGCTTTCTCATTTGATCTTGTCTTCATCCACATTTTGTTACTTCTGTGCTGAAGACTCATTAATTTTCTTCTGTCTCATAAACTTATTGGTTTCATGTATCTGAGTTCTCAGCTTGTCATATTGTAGGGCGTACTGCTGTGTAAATTCAATCCAGCCATAACTGATCTCTAGAGCCCTGCAAATCCACAGATATCTGTGGATCATTTCTGCAGATCATGAATTGGGTGCAGATACAAATTTAGTATCTGTGCACGGCTCTACTGAGCTCCCTATTTTTTTCTTAACCCCTTCTTTTTTTCTTTCTCTCAGATATTTTTAATCTGTCCTCTTTGGAATCCTCTCTCCCAGTAGAAATCTAGGCTATTGCCAAATGTTGTCACACTTTGTTTACAACCTCTCTAAAATCTGAATCTCTTCTGTCTGTCTTTTAATGTTTGATCTTAATAATTAGTATTTTCTGTTAACTTTAATTTCATATTTCCACACACCATTCTTAATGGTGCAGAAACATGATGTTCATGCTTTGATTTCTAGCTGTATGTTCTGTGGAAACTTTTTTTTTTTCTCTTCACCCCAAACTCTTTAAATTATTAAAAATAGAACTTTGTGATAATGAGGTGGGAGTTGGGAGTGTGCACATTGTGCTAATGAGGTCAAGGAATACTGGTTTAGAGAGAGACCAGCGGCTGTGCCTGAAGTGGAGAAGGTTCTGAGACTTCCACCATAATGCTGAAGCTGGAGCCAGTTTTGGGGGTTCCATATTTGTATCCATGTGACCAGAATTTAATATTGCACTTCAGTTGCTGGAAAGGAAGACTCTGGCCATTTAAAGAAAAAAAATGTATTGGGTAACTGCATAGTCTCACTCTTGAGATATACGCTGACCAGTGCAGCAAAATGGTAGAACTTTCTGTAAACAGTGCCTGATCGAGTCCTTGCTTCACCCTTCCGAACCTCCTCTCACCATTCAAGCACTCTCTGATGGCCGAGCCATAAAAGGAGGCACAGCAGAGGTTTCTGCCTCAGTTCGTACGTGAACCTTCTTCAGATGGTGTGTATTATAGCAGTTCTTGATAAGTGCCTTTTTCTTGTAGCTAGTTAGTCTTTAGTAGTTAGTATTACCGTTTAAGTTTTAGTTCAGTGTCAGCCCCGCATCAGTGACTGATTCAGAGATCAAAAAACACAGATTCAAGATATGTTCATCAGGCTCCATGATCTTTTTTCCATCAGGTGCTCACGCTTGATGTTCAAAATGTTTAGGAGAGGGCCCTTGTGATGAATAAGGGGAAGGGTAGCAAACTTTTGTGGATGCAGTAACATCAAATCCCTCCTTGGCAGCTGTACTGGATTGCCTTATCTGTAAGGGGTTAAGCAGCTCAAATAACTTAGTTGGCACCTGACCAGAAGGACCAATGAGGGAAGAAGAGGCTTTCAAATGGGGAGAAGGGGAGAGGGTTTGTTTTTTTTTGTTCTCTGTATTGTTCCGTCTCCAGATGGAGGGAGAAGCCAAGCAGGTACAACAACATCTGAAAATATACCTGGAATAATCCATCTAAAACCACAGAAACTATGAGTAGGGCAAGGAAATGAGTTAGGTTATCTTTTGTTTGGTTTGTGAATTTTCGTATGCTACAGAGGTAGTTTCATTCTTGTTTTTGTAACTGTGAAGCTGAGCCTAGAGGGGAATCATCTGTGTTTTAAATCTTTTTATTACCCTGTAAAGTTACCTTCCATCCTGATTTTGCAGGTGCGATTCTTTTCCTTTTTTCTCTTAAATAAAGTTCTTCATTTAAGAACCTGATTGATTTCAGTGTTATGAAGACAAAGGGTCTGGTCTCTGCTCACATTGCTAAGGCAACTGGTTGGTATATTATAGGAAAGGGGGGTGAAGGGGCTGCGGAAGTATATTTTGGGGGGGATAGGGATTCAAAGTGACCTTTCCCTGAATTGTGTAAATCACTTGGTGGTGGCAGCAATACCGTCCAAGGGCAAGGAAAGGAATTTGTGCTTTGGGGAAGTTTTAACCCAAGCTGGTAGAATATAAGCTTAGGGGGTCTTTCATATGGGTCCCCACATCTGTACCCTAAAGTTCAGAGTTGGGTCAGTGGGGGGGAACCCTGACAGCCTCCTTCATATTGTACCATCTGTGGCACCTTTTGCCCCACCTCCCAGAAGAAAGAGGCAGAATGGACTTGAAGCTCTCTTACTTCAGGAATCTTTAATTGCAAAACCTTTTGAATTGGAGCTTTTGAAAGTTGCTGAAAAGAAAAATCAGAGGTCCAAATCAGCATCGGGCACTGCCAGATCTAGAAAGCCAAGTGTGTTGAAAACATTAGCTTCTGCACTGTGCTTCAGTTCCAAAATGACCAAGCATACAGTAGCTTAACCTTTGGACTGAGCTATAAGAAAGGTACAGGCTTTGACTGATGCAGTTATGGGGAAAGAGCAGAATATGACAGATGTTCTTCAGATCTGGGACTCTCAGTTCCGAGGAAAAAGAAGGTTACTTACTGGGGTGCCAGGAAGATTGCCTGTTCGGGGATTCTTTGGATCCTTTGGATCAAGAATTCAGTACAGAGCTGAAGTCTTCTTGGACTTTAAGGTAACGTGTTATTAGAATGTTTCCATGCAGTGGTTCCAAGGAAGCTGTCAGAACACTGTATCTCCATTGTTCCTAGTTATTTTATTATTATTACAGCACCAGTACACTTGGATCCACATCATTTCTCAGATCCTTTCAGTTCCTCATCGAAATTGGGCAAATGATATTTGGACATAAAAATCTTTTCAGTTTTCCCCTCCAGACAAGAGACAGAAGGAGCACTTCACCACATAGATCTACAGGTAATTTACATCCACTCTGTAAAACTCCTACTGAGTTGCTGAGGAAGACAGTATCTTCTTTGCAAAAGCAGCAGAGAATCCTGTGGCACCTTATAGACTAATAGACGTTTTGGAGTGTGAGCTTTCGTGGGTGAATATCCACTTCATCAGATGCGGGTAGTGGAAATTTCCAGGGATAGGTATATATATGCTAGCAAGCAAGCTAGAGATAACGAGGTTAGTTCAATCAGGGAGGATGGGGCCCTGTTCTAGCAGTAGAGGTGTGAAAACCAAGGGAAGAGAAACTGGTTCTGTAATTGGCAAGCCATTCACAGTCTTTGTTTAGTC
>NC_133773.1:19546411-19553195 GCF_003597395.2 Chelonoidis abingdonii | reverse complement strand
GACCCTCAGGAGGAGTCCATGTGGAGTTCTTCTTCTTGTGCTGTTGGTGGCAGGGTACCTGTGTATCAGTGCACTGTTCAGTGTTGTCCTGGAAGTATTCTTTGAGTCGTAGACAGCGAAAGTAGGCTTCCAGATTGCACAGAACTGTATCATGTTGGTGGGGGTGGCAGGGCAGAAAGAGAGTCCCTGAGATAGGACAGACTATTCTTCTGGGCTGAGTGTGTAGTTGGATAGATTGACGATATTGCTGGGTGGGTTGGGGTACTACGGTTGTGTCCCCAAAGTATCTTCTTTGTCTCTGCTGCACATCCCTACTTCAGTTGTTTCTGCAATAATCCCTTTGTCAGATCAGATCTGTATTCTGAAGGAAGAGCCAAATTAGATGACATATCCTGAACCACAGCCCTTATCTGTACCTTCTGAGAAACACTTTTCACATACGGCCTTTCCAAAATTTCCTACTCATCATGACTATGATACAGTGCTGGACTAGGGTAATTGACAGATGCCACCCTGGGTGCCATGCCGTGTTGGCCAACTCTGAGGTTTCACTACCAGCTCCCATTAAAATCTACACCTTCAGTTCTGTATCAAGGCAGAAGCACATCTGAGTTGCTTGGATCCTAGACCTTCGTATCCGACAGCAAGGGATTGGTCACCTGTCATTGTCCACGATATACACTCTGAAGAGGAAAAGGAAAGAGATTTACCAGTAGCAGCGTGAACAAGAATTAGAAGGTGACTCCCCTACAGAGGAAAATGTGGCCATTGGATCAGCTTCATCTGTCTTAGAAGACACTATTCAATTTCATGAGCTTGTCAGCAGAATGGTAACAAAATTAAATCTACCATCTGTCGCCTTAGAAGAAGCACCTCATCTAGTCTTTGGATATTCTTGGTACTATTTCTACCAACAAAGTATTCAATGTTGGGAGGTCTGTGGCAGCCAGTGAAATGAGTTTGTAATAACCTACCATTTCAAAAAAAGCAGACAAATTATATCAAATTCCTTATAAGGGTTTTCTGTGTTTACCCACCTCCTAATTTCTTCATTGTTTGTAGTGTGGATGCCTCTGCAAGATCTTGGTATTTACACTCCACTGCTAATGACAGAAAAGGGGAAAAAATTGATTCCTTGAGAAGGAAGCTGGGATTTTGTTTTATTTTTACTTCCTTGAGTATGAGGATTGCTAAGTGTCAAGTGGTCATGGCTAGGTACCAATTTCATCTTGGGGATAAAATTTCACTTTTTATGAAGAATTTTCCTGAAGAGCATTGGAAGTTAGCTAATGTCCTTATTAAAGAGGGACAAAATGAGGTTAAACATGCTCTTAAACGAGCATCCTTCAGTGTCTCGGATGCTGCTTCAAGATGAGTAGCCTCTTCTATAACTCCTTGAAGATGCATGTGGTTACATTCTTTTTCTCTTCACTTTGAAGTGAAATCAGAAACTGATTTGAGACTGATTTCATTTGAGAGAGAGAGAGTGTCAGAATTTTCCATTCTGAAATAAAGTTTTACAGAAAATGAGAGATGAGATCAACAGCAAGATCTTTGCGACTTTGACAGCCTTTTAGAAGGAAAACTCCTACTTCTGCATTTAGGTACGAAAGCCATACTATCTGCCATTTTCATCATTATCTTACTACACTCAAAGAAGATATCAGTATCAATAATGGTGATCGCAGCAGCATCCTTCACAGCAACCTCAATATAGAAAACAATCAGCCAAATCTAAAATGAGACCCAAGAACAATTCTGCCATTTGTTCCTTACTTACTGTTAGACCTCTTTTTTGACATCGAGAGTGAGAGCCGCAAACTAACATAGGACACTTCTCTACCCTTTGGAAGCAGTCTGTCCACTGTCACAGCAAATGGCAGAAGATCTTTATGGACAGATGGGTGCTGGATACAATAAAAGAAGGTTACACCGTACAGTTTCAGACCCTTCTTCCATAACAATCCTGCTCTCTTCCCTTTCCATAGTCTTCTCATGAGAGGGGTTTAAGAGCAGCCGTTCATTCTCTATTATTTTACAGAGCAATAGACGAAGTTCTAGAAAGTCTTAGTAATCAGGTCTTCTATTACCATTATTTCCTTGTTACAAAGAAGAATGGAGGTTTCTGACAAATCCTTGATCTGTAAAAATTAAACAAGTACATTTGAAAGTTCCAGTTCAGGATGTTGACCCTTGATTATTGCCTACCTAAACCCTCACTCACCTATCTAGAGTCATTGGCCAGTCTAGATCTCAAGGATGCTTACTTGTATACAACCCAACTCACAGAAAATACTTTTAGATTTTCCTTGGGTCATGAACATTTCCAGTATAGACCCCTCCTCTGGTCTTTCTGCTGCACTCAGAGTTTTTACAAAATGTCTTTCTGTCGTAGCAGCTTTCTTGAAGATGAAGTTTTTTTTGTTTTCCCAGAGGTAGATGACCAGCTTATGAAAGCTCAAGAAGAACTGAACAGAGTCATTCTTTATAGGACTTCATATAAGCTGTTTGTGGGGTGTTTTTTTTTTTTTTATGTGACTAACTGTAAAGTTAGTATTGTTTCTACTCAGATTTTATCTAGGTGGATCAGACAGTGTATAGAAGAGGTATAGAAATGTTTCACGGAACACGTGCTACTAGAGCAGCTGCTACTTCTACAGCATGCATTAGACATGTTCCTCAAATTGGGATTTGTAAAGTGGTCATCTGGAAGACATAGCTGTTAGGTCTGATGCCCCGTTTGGCAGGGCATTTAATTAGGACACTGTGTCCCACCATCTTTTTTTTCTTATACTGCTGACCTCACTATTGCAAGAGTGGGTATATGCAGAGTACCTATGAAGAAGTAGTAGTGAAGGTTACTTACCTGTAGCTGGAGTTCTTTGAGGCAAACACTGTGTGTTCACACTCCCCTCTTTTCTTTCCCTTGCCTGTGGACTCCTAGTTAATCTAGGTTCTGCATTAGCGGTATAAGGAACTGAAGTGGCAGTTGCTGCTGCTGCTTCTCCTTTTTATAGTCTCACTTTCAGAACGTACTTGAACATTGAGGGGAGGCATAAGAGAGGTGCATGAGTGCTCTAACAGACACTGCTTACAGAAGATTCCACTGTTCTGCTACACTGGTCAGTGCCTGTCCCAAGAGTGTACATATGAAGAGTCCATCTCAAAGAACTCCAGTGCCAGATAAATAACCCTTGTTTTGGGCATCTGAATAAAACTTGATTTTCAGGAGTACTGAACACCAAATACACCCCTTATATTCAAGGGGAAAATCAGAGCATCATTATTTAGATGCCTAAATATAGATTTAATGGCTTAATTTTTGGATGTGCAGTGTACTTGTAGTTCTCATTAGTATCAGTGGGAGGTGCTTAGCAACTTTGAGTAATGAGGCCAAAAGTGTCTAACTCTAGGCATCAAAACTGGAAAACTTTGGCATTTCTAGTTTTCCTTTTGCAGAGCTTACAAACTGCTGGCAGTGAGGAGGATGTCCTCCCTCAAACCTCTGTGCTGCTGCAAAGAGAAGAGGTCTACCCCTTCTTTGCTAGCTTCCGTTTTTCTTGGGTCCTCCTTTCTTGTGAATAACCTTAGTGCCTGTCTCTTCCCAAAGTGCTGCATCATGAAGCTAGAAGAAGAGAAACAGAAAAGAGCAAAATTTAAAAAACTGTATTAGAGTGGAAGTTCTGAGCAGTGTTAAAGATAGTGGAGCAGGCTTAGGAAGACAACACTGCATTGGCTTCACTCATATTTAGAAAGTTAACTTTGCAACCAAAAGGGGTAAAAAGTTAATTTAAAAAAAAAATTGAAGTTTAGATTCTGCGAAAGTTGACAAATTAGGTCTGCTTATTCACTGGGACAGCTGGATTTGTTACACTCTGATCTAACACAATGAGTTGAATTGAAAAATTTCTGTTCAATTGTGTACTAAATTCCTAATGGTAAAAGAGATTTGGTTGCAAGTGGGAAAACTGCGACAAATATTACCACATTACAAACTCTGTTTTCTCTTGTCTTTAGGTGTTTGGAAATGCTCCTCCAAGTACAATGACAGAAAAATTCTCTGACCTGCTGCAGTTTACTACACAAGTGTCACGATTGATGGTGACTGAAATTCGACGGAGAGCATCAAATAAGTCCACAGGTAGTGCTTGGAATGATAGAGTAGGTCTTGTGAGGTGTGTGTTATGCATTCCAGAGAAGTCAGTAATGTGCCAATGAGCTCTCTTCTGTGAGAGCTGTATGGATGCTTATAAAATGAGTATTAGGAGGGTACCGCATGTATTTATACTTTTTTACACTCAGATATGTGTAATTTCTAAAGCACCATAGCTAATTACTATCACAAGATAATAGCAAGTTTGTTCAAAGTAAGACAAAAATTCTCAGACCTAGAATAATGTTGCTATGCTTCTCTTCTGCTCTGTTTGATAAATGTCTTTGCATGGAGGTGAATCTTGTATTGTTCGCTGAACATGGCAAGGCTTGAGCTCTTCTTGCTTTCCTCTGAGAGTTACCTAGCAGGTGGCTCACAGCTGAAAAGGCTCTGCTTCAGTCTTCTGATAGTGTGACCATGTGTTGTCTGCTAAGGCTCCTTTGTATCTCTGGTGGTATTGAGGGAGATGCAGCAGCACAGAGCATAAAGATCTTGTCCATTCAGTATTTTAAGGATGAGGACCTGTATCTCAGTTTGGATCTCGTGGTGAATGAAGAGAGAGTGCAGATGGCAGAGTGCTGATGTTAAATGCTTTTATGGTCTGTGCCATTTATGAAGTGGGGTGATGCATGTTGGACCGGCTTCAGTTTCCTTCTGTTTCTCAGGTAGACTGAGTTACAGTAATCCACTCCAAATGGCTAAGTCCAACAGGATTCCAAGGTTGTGTATTAGAGAGGGTCCAGAGGAGAGCAGTGAAAATAATAAAATGTTTAGAAAATCTGACATATGGGGTAAGATTTTTTTTTTTTTAAAACAAAACAAAAAAACAAAACTGGGCATGCTCAGTCTTGAGAAAAGAAAACTGAGTGGGGACCTGATAACAGCCTTCAAATAGGTTAAGGGCTGTTATAAAAAGGATGGTGATCTGTTATTCTCTGTGTCCACTGAAGGCAGGACAAGAGTTAATGTGCAGAAAGGGATATTTAGGTTACATAGAAAGATTTTCCTAATAACTGTAAGGGTAGTTAAGTACTGGAATACAATACTAAGGGATGTTGAGGAATCCCTGTCATGGTAGGTTTTTAAGAACACATTTGGCAGACACCTGCCACGGATGTTCAAGGTTTGCTTGGTCTTGCCTCAGCATGTAGGGGTTGAACTTGAACTGCTTTCCAGTCCTAAATTTCTAAGATTCAGTGAGTTTTGATGAGTCTGGTACTTCAGTGGATGTTGTGCATGTTTATCTTGAGAGAATTTGGTTTGTAAACATGCTTGTAGATAGATAAAAGCTGTTAGTTGTGTATTACTGTATATGTTATGTAAAAATCTAGATGCTTTGAGGTATGAGAAGAAATGATTTTAAGAGAAATTTGGTGCCTGAAAAGGGAGTGTGAGTGTGTATGTGTTTTGGAAACTCTGTATTAATCTTGCCGTTAGTTAATTGAAATTGCTTTATCTGTTTATAAAAGTTCTGAACAATTGTCTGTATAAATGGAATTTGGCTTATTTGCATGCTACTTGGTTTGTAGATCTTGTATCCAATATTTAATGTTGATTTTTTTCATAAGCAACACAGAATATTATGGTGCATCAGCAAAATAACACTGAACTACGCTAATAACTAAATTAAATGAACAAACAAAAGTGCAAGTAGTAGTTAAAGTATTATATGTATATGCGTATATGTATATGTGAGTGTACTTTACTGTACTATAATGTATAAAAATAATTAATTCTTAGTAATAGGAGACCTCACAATACCAGTCTGTTTATCTTGTGCAAAGCGAAGACCGACATTATTTTAGATGGATTATAAAATGCCATGGATTAGTAAAGCACAGTTATGACATTGTACTGTATTTCTTGCTTTTGTTGAGCTTTTGACCAGCCATGCTAAGTCATGGTTTTACATTCTCATTTTAATTTTGTATTTGGAAGTTCTTTACGGAATAGACTTTGATCTGAAATCTATCATGTAGTATTTATTTAACTAAAGACAGTACAGCTAAGCTCTGCCAGAATTACTACGTCAGTAAAATGCTGTTATTTAATGTTACTTTAAATCTAGAGATTGTGAATTTTGGTTAAGGGTTTCAGAAGATCCAGCCCCTTTTGTGTACATTTTCAATGCATATTTTCGATGATAAAAAATTATATAAAGAGAGTTAATGTGCAACAGTGTGAGGGGGGTGCCTCTAAAAGCAGTCCACTTTGTATTTTCTCTAAACAGTTTTGATGGTTAGTTGCCAGTAAAATGTGGAAAAAATTGTTATCCATGGACAATGCATTACTAGTTCCTTCTTTACAAGTGTTGAAATGAACAGGGAAGTCAGAGTAGGGAAGACTGCATGAAAAAAATAATTTTCAAAATTAGTTAACTAGAATCCTTTGGGTAATGCTGCTGTACCATTTACATCCACACACACAGTCTTTCTAGCCACACTGAGAACACATTTACTTTCCTCTTTTATTTATTGTTATTTTAAAATTGCTGCAGTTTAGTAGTGAACAGGTTCAGAATTGGTTAGTTGAAGGGCTGCTGTGACCCTTTTTCTCCTCACTTTCAGTGTATGTAACCTGTAAATGAAAGGATTTGGTGTTGAAGATTCAGGAGTCCATGTTTTAAAAAAA
>NC_133773.1:19542426-19544348 GCF_003597395.2 Chelonoidis abingdonii | reverse complement strand
CTGCCCCCCGCCCCCCCCCGCCCCCGCCCCTGGTGCTTGCAGAGTAGGGGAAGCTGCCACTGCTGCACAACGTGCTTCCCCTAGCCTGCAGCAATTCAGCCTCCTTGCCTGCTTCATCTCCAGAGCCAGTGGGCTGTGCCTATGTGGGGTAAGGCAGGGGCACCTCCCAATTATAGTACTGTACTGTATGTTTGTAAACACACAGCATGTGCACACTACTCTCCCTCCCCCCAGCGTAGTATTAAATTGCTTGTTTAAAAATTGTTTAAAATGTATATAATGCCTTTTGTCTGGCAAAAAAAATTTCCCTGGAACCTAATTCCCCTCGTTTACATTAATTCTTATGGGGAAATTGGATTCACTTAACATCATTTCACTTGAAGTTGCATTTTTCAGGAACATAAGTACAAGTCTGTCGCATCTTAGACGGGGGTTCCGTTCCACGGTTATCGCGTAAAGCGAAAACCGCGTATAGTCTAAATCCCACCCGCAGCTCCGGCGGCAGGGCTGGGAGGGGAGGGCTTTTAAAGGGCTGATGGAGCCCTTTAATCCCCCTGATGGAGCCCTTTAAATGCCCCTCCAATCTTGCTGCCGGAGCTGCGGGTGGAATTTAAAGGGCTCCCTCCCCCACCCCCGCCCAGCAGCCAAAGTTGCAGGCGGGATTTAAAGGGCTCCACCAGGCTTCCTGCCGTGGTGGGGAGCCCGGAGGAGCCCTTTAAATCCCATCCGCAGCTTTGGCAGCTGGGCTGGGGCTGGCATTTAAAGGGCCCGAAGCTCCACGGTGGCTGGAGCCTCGGGCCCTTTAGTTCGCCCCAAGGGCTAGCAGCCACCTCTTCAGCTGGGAGCCCCCTGGGTGATTTAAAGGCCCTGGGACTCCCAGCCACAGCTGGTGCTCCAGGACCTTGAAATCTTGAGGTCACGCCTCTTCTGCTTGAGGCCACGACCCCTCCCAAACTCCAGGCCTTTCAGCGTAAAGCTGAAATCGCGCATGTTAAATGCGCGTAAGTTGCAAGAGACCTGTACAACGTTAAGTGAGGAGTTCCTGTATTGACACATGCAGCAGATTGAATTTGAAAATTTTGTTCGTTTCACATCTGCCTGCAAAGTTCTGAATCTGGTTGCAGAACAGATGAGTATGATCTGAGTTTCAACCTCTGAAGTTTGGACCAAACTCTGAGCAAGGGCAGATGCATTGGAGCTGTCTCCAGACTCAGAAAGGCAGAACTACAATGGTGAACACTGAGTAACCAAAAGATTTAGAAATGTAATTTTTTAAAAAGGTAGCTGCTTCAGAAGCCACTGCCTTAATGCTATTCCTCTTTAACATCCCATTTTGCTATGGAAAGTGTTCTCTGTGCCACGGGTAAGCACATTTTTCAAGTCCCATCTAATAAACTTTAAAAGTCAACTTTCTTGCAAGTTTAGCTACTGAAATGGCCATTTTCTCCTGCAGGGGTACTCCAAAATTTCTCATACTTCCTTTTTCCTATGAAAATCCTCGTCATCAATAATAAAAATAATACATTTCATAGAACACTTTTTATCTGTAGATCTCAATCATCTGTTTTAAAAAAGAATAAAAGATATCATTATTTTAATTCCACAGAAGGGGAAAATGAGGGTATGTCTACACTACGGGATTATTCCGATTTTACATAAGCCTTTTTTTTAAAACAGATTGTATAAAGTCGAGCGCATGCGGCCACACTAAGCACATTAATTTGGTGGTGTGCGTCCATGTACCGAGGCTAGCGTCTATTTCTGAAGCATTGCACTGTGGGTAGCTATCTCGTAGCTATCCCATAGTTCCCGCAGTCTCCCCCGCCCTTCTGGGAATTCTGAGTTGAGATCCCAATGCATGATGGGGCAAAAACAGTGTCGCGGGTGATTCTGGGTAAATGTCGTCACTCATTCCTTCCTCT
>NC_133773.1:19468500-19537372 GCF_003597395.2 Chelonoidis abingdonii | reverse complement strand
AAAAAAGCCTCATCCACCTCTTCTACCTGGTTAGGTGGCCTGTAGTAGACTCCTAGCATGACATCACCCTTGTTTTTTACCCCTTTTATCCTAACCCAGAGACTCTCAACACTTCCGTCTCCTATGTCCATCTCCACCTCAGTCCAAGTGTATACTTTTTTAATTGTCACACAGCACTGTGCTGTGGATTCTGTATCATAGCCTGGAGATTTTTTTCAAATGCTTTGTCATTTCGTTTTCTGGAACGGAGCTCTGATAGAACAGATTTGCCTCCCCATACAGCGATCAGATCCAGTATCTCCCATACGGTCCATGCTGGAACTCTTTTTGGATTTGGGAATGCATGGCCAGCCTTGCTGATCAGAGCTCCACGCTGGGCAAACAGGAAATGAAATTCAAAAGTTCGCGGGGCTTTTCCTGTCTACCTGGCCAGTGCATCAGAGTTCAGCTTGCTGTCCAGAGCGGTCACAATGGTGCCCTGTGGGATACTGCCCGGAGGCCAATACCGTTGATTTGTGGCCACACTAACCCAAATCCGATATGGTAATACCGATTTCAGTGCTACTTCTCTCATCGGGGAGGAGTACAGAAACCGGTTTAAAGAGCCCTTTATATCAATATAAAGGGCCTCGTGTGGACAGGTGCAGCGTTAAATCGGTTTAAACGCGTAGCGTAGACCAGGCCAGAGTCACAGACATGGAGTGACTTGCCCAAACTCACACAGCAGGTAATTAATAGAGAAGATACCTGATGGAAATATATGATGTCTTCTTGCAATTGTGTTACACACTGTAATTTTAGAAGTTTTTTTAATTTTCTTTTCAAACTATGTAGTGAGAGAGAAATATATTTTGTTGTCCATTTTCAGTTTGCTTCTCTAATCTGCTGTTCATATGCTAAAAGTTTAGTTCAATGAAAATTAGCAATCTGCATATCACATAATGTGGACGTGTAGCCCAGCAGTCTTAGTATTTAGTATTGCCAAGAATTAGGGAAAAACTGTTGATTTTGCAAAATAAATTGTAGAACACATAAGTAGTACGACATAAAGCATGATTGCAAATAATGAGTGCTAAATACCACCTATCAAATCTACATAGTATGTTTTGTGATATATTATTTTTGTGTGCGTACTCACTAATTTGCAAAATTCAGTTTATCATGAAGTTATTGAGTGAACTACTCAGTGTCTACTCAACTATATTTAACCAAAATTATGCCCTGTGGATAAATGCATAGGATATTCCTTCATTAGTTATATCTTTTCTTAATATTTGTTTAATCCTGTGTCTTAAATCCCGTTAATTTAATATGTTACATAGAAATTCTTTTTTCGCCAGAGACCTTTTTTTTTTTTTTTTTTTTTAAGTGTCTAATTTTTTGATTTAAACACAACCCTTTCATTAACCTAGGTAGCTGTAGGAGAGAATGCAGGCAGAAGCCCAGCAGCAGAATGGGGGCTATCTTGTTCATTGCGCTCAGCATAGCATGTATGATTACCTGCCCTGTGGGTGGTAGCATATGTGTGCATTCGGTGCAAGGAGCTCTTGGCCCTCAGAGGCAGCGTTCAGGCTTTGGAGGCCAGGGTGGCAGAACTGGAAGAGCGAAGGGAGGCAGAGAGTTATGTTGATGAGGCTTTCCGGGACACTGTAGAATTGACCCACCTCGGGTTGGACAGCTCCTGCGCTGTTGAGGAGGATGAAAGGCTCAGGGAAGGAGAGCAGTCAATGTGAATAGAGAGAAACCTTCCCATAGTTGGGACCCTCGATCCAGATGGTATTGGGGTATCCTCTCGCACTGAAGTTACCTCTCCGGGGGAGGGAACTCCAGTCACTAGGAAAAGGCAGGCGTTAGTAATGGGACATTTGATCATTAGAAACAAACACTTCTACCCTGATTATAGCACGGTCCTCGTGAGACAAAAAATCTCACTGTGTTATAGGTGAGATTGTGTTATATCAAGCTTGCTTTGCCCTCCCTGTTCCCTGACCGCCCCCTCCAGAGACCCTCATCCCTAATCACCCCCAGGACCCCACTCAACCCGCCTATCCCCTGACTGCTCTGACCCCCACCCACCCCCACTCCCTGACAGGCACTCACTGGCAGCAGCAGGAAGCGGAGCAGCTCGGCCCCAGTCCACTCCACTCTGCCAGCTCCCAGCTGCAGCGCTCCACTTCCTGCCGTCGGTGAGTGCGGGGAGGTTGGGGAAAGGATGCCCCCCGCACTCACCTCCAGTGGGAAGCAGAGCGGCGCGGCCCCAGCCTGCTGCACTTTCCTTGCCCCCGCCCCAGCCGTGTCACTGGGGGATGGCTGGGGAAAGGTTCTGCACTCACCTGTGGCGGGAAGTGGAGTGCCATGGCTGGGAGCTGGCAAAGTGGAGCGGTCTGGGGCTGGGCTGCCCCGCTTTTGCCGCTGCTGCTGAGTGCGGGGGGGATCCCTTTCCCCAAGCCTCTCCTCTGAGTGACATGGCTGGGACCGGAGCAAGGGAAGCAGAGCAGGCTGCTCCCAGCCCCCCGCTAATCCCCCGGGCCACTCTGGGACTACAGGGTCCCCAAAATTGCCCTCCTACAGTTCCTGCCCCCCAGACCCTGCAGGTTGGGGGGGAGCCCTGAACCACCCCCGAGACCCTCTGCCTCTTATTGAACCCCTTGGCCCTGGCCTGGCCCGGCGCCCTTAACACGCTGCTCAGAGCAGCATGTCAGAGCTTTACCATGTTGTATGCGAACCCGCGTTATACTGGGTGACATATATCGGGGTAGAGGTGTAGATAACTGGGTTTGTGATAATGGGGAGAACCGTATGGTGACTTGCCTGCCTGGTGCGAAGTTTGTGGATTTCTCGAGGCATCTAGATAGACTTATGTGTAGTGCTGGGGAGGAGCTGGTGGTCGTGGTACATGTAGGTACCAGTGACATAGGGAAGGGTAGGAGAGATGTCCTGGAAGCCAAATTTAAGCTGCTAGGGAAGAGACTGAAATCCAGGACATCTATGGTGGCATTCTCAGAAATGTTTCCAGTTCCATATGCAGGGCCAGGTAGGCAGGCAGAGCTTCAGAATCTCAGTGTGTGGATGAAACAATGGTGTAGAGAGGAGGGGTTTAGATTTATTAGAAACTGGGGAAACTCTTGGGTTAGGGGAAACCTATACAGGAGGGATGGGCTCCACCTAAACCAAAGTGGAGCCAGACTGCTGGCACTTAACATTAAAAAGGTTGCAGAACCATTTTTAAACTAAGAGATGGGGGAAAGCTGACTGCTGCAGAGAAGCGCGTGGATCGGACAGAGACTTCTCTTAGAGGAGAGTCTATTGATTGAGATTTTCTAGGTTTTAGTCAGGGGGAGAGGATGGAAGAGGGTAAAGCGGGCCCAGATCAGACAAACATTCACATAAAAAAGAATCCGACACATCATAAAAAGGCAGACAAATAAACAGTGGCAAGTTTTTAAAGTGCTTGTACACAAATGCTAGAAGTCTAAATAATAAGATGGGTGCACTAGAGTGTCTCGTGTTAAAGGAGGATATTGATATAATAGGCATCACAGAAACGTGATGGAGTGAGGATAATCATTGGGACACAATCATTCTGAGGTACAGAATATATCAGAAGGACAGACCAGGTCTTGTGGGGTGGAGGGGGGGAGTGGCACTATGTGTGAAAGAAAATGTAGAATCAAATGAAGCAAAAATCTTAAGTGAATCCACATGTTCCATAGAATCTCTATGGGTAGTAATTTCATGCTCTAGTAAGAATATAACATTAGGGATCTATTATTGATCACCTGACCAGGACAGTGATAGTGACGATGAAATGCTAAGGGAGATTAGAGAGGCTATCAAAATAAAGAACTCGATAATAGTGGGGGATATAGTTATCCCCATATTGACTTGGAACACTTCACCTCAGGACGAAATGCAGAGACAAAATTTCTTGGTACTTTAAATGACTGCTTCCTGGAGCAGCTGGTACAGGGACCCACAAGGGGAGAGGCAATTCTCGATTTAGTCACTAGTGATGCGCAGGGTCTGGTCCACATGGTAACTATAACAGGACCACTTGGAAATAGTGACCATAATATAATAACTTAACATTCCTGTGGTGAGAAGATCACCTCAACAGCCCAACACTGTGGCGTTTAATTTCAGAAAGGGGAACTATGCAAAAATGAGGGGGTTAGTTAAACAGAAATTAAAAGGTACAGTGACTAGAGTGAAATCCCTGCAAGCTGCATGGACAAGTTTTCAAAGATACCATAATAGAGGCCCAACTTAAATGTATACCCCAAATTAAAAAAACCCAATAAAAGAAGTAAAAAAGAGCCACCATGGTTTAACAACCATATAAAAGAAGCAATGGGAGATAAAAAAGGCATCTTTTAAAAGGCAGAAGTCAAATCCTAGTGAGGTAAATAGAAAGGCGCATAAACACTGCCAAATTAAGTGTAAAAATGTAATAAGAATAGCCAAAAAGGAGTTTGAATAACAGCTAGCCAAAAACTCAAAAGGTAGTAACAAACTGTTTAAGTACATCAGAAGCAGGAAGCCTGCTAAACAACCAGTGGGGCCCCTGGATGATCGAAATACAAAAGGAGCACTTAAAGACGATAACAGTATCAGTGCTTCTTTGGATTTAGAAGCTTTGGCGAAAGCTGCCAGCTAATTAACATAGACCAGCAGCTTAGCATTCCTGCCGAGATACGACTCCACTGAGACTATTGAAAAAGTTAGTTCTAAATGCCATAGTGTTCTGTGTCTTTTACTAAACTTCAGAAATGTGAGTAAGGCATGAACTGGAAAAAACACATTCCAATACATATTTTAAAGGAATTTAGGGAATGCTTAAAGGCACCTGTTCCTGGAAATATTAATTTGTTAAAAAAATCAATAACAGGGAAAACCCTAGGAAATGTACTATAGGATAGAGTCCTTCATTTCCAGGGTGCATAACTGGAAGATTCATTGAGGGTATTCCATCTCTATTATTCTAAGATTCTGACAACTTCTTAGGGTCTGATTTTTAAAAGAACTCAGAACCAGATTTACTCAGCTCCCATTTAATCACCTAAATAAGGACCAGAGTTTCAGAAGTGTTCAGCCGTCAATGTGCTAAACGCTTATGAAAATTTGGCCCCAATAATCAGTCTGGAACCACGTATAATTACATAGGCACGTTAGTGATAGAAAGGTAAGGGAGAGGTCATTTGATGGGTAAAAATCTACAGAATCATGATTTCAACGATGTCACCATCTGCAGCGTGGCAGGGGGACTTGCTTCCTCCACTTCCCCTCCCCCTCTCCACCATCCCTGATTCCCAGCTCCAGGTCCTCTGATTGTGGGAGTTATGATAAATACAATGTAATTGGGAATTGGTCAAGTGCAAAAGCCCTTTCTCCCACGATCACAGTGGTACCAGACATGACAAACTTAGAACAATTACATAGCTACATATTTAAGAAAATGTTTTAAAATCAACTTTTTAAAAATGATGCTTTAACACAGGCAACTTCAAAAAGATCTCACAAAACTAAGTGATTGGGCAACAAAATGGCAAATGAAATTTAATGTGGATAAAATAACACCAACTATACATACAATATGATGGGGGCTAATTTAGCTACAACTAATCAGAAAGATCTTGGAGTCATCGTCGATAATTCTTTGAAGATGTCCACGCAGTGTGCAGCGGCAGTCAAAAAAGCAAACAATGTTAGGAATCATTAAAAAGGGGATAGAGAATAAGACGGAGAATATCTTATTGCCCTTATATAAATCCATGTTACGCCTACATCTTGAATACTGCATACAGATGTGGTCTCCTCATCTCAAAGAAGATATACTGGCACTGGAAAAGGTTCAGAGAAGGGCAACTAAAATGATTAGGGATTTGGAACTGGTCCTATATGAGGAGAGATTAAAGAGGCCAGGACTTTTCAGCTTGGAAAAGAGACTAAGGGGGGATATGATAGAGGTACATAAAATCATGAGTGGTGTAGAGAAAGTGAGTAAGGAAAAGTTATTTACTTGTTCCCATAATATAAGAACTAGGGTCCACCAAATGAAATTAATGGGCAGCAGGTTTAAAACAAATAAAAGGAAGTTGTTCTTCACACAGCTCACAGTCAATTTGTGGAACTCCTTAGCTGAGGAGGTTGTGAAGGCTAGGACTATAACAGAGTTTAAAAGAGAACTGAATAAATCCATAGAGGTTAAGTCCATTAATGGCTATTAGCCAGGATGAGTAAGAAATGGTACCCCTAGCCTCTGTTTGTCAGAGGGTGGTGATGGACGGCAGGAGAGAGATCACTTGATCATTACCTGTTAGGTTCACTCCCTCTGGGGCATCTGGCATTGACCACTGTTGGTAGACAGGATACTGGGCTGGATGGACCTTTCATCTGACCCAGTACGACCATTCTTGTGTTCTTAGGTTCTTATGTCTATGCTTAAGCCAAAATACCCCTGCATTTAACTCACCATTGTATGAACATCATGAACAGGTGGTTTAGAATATCTTGAGCCTTTTACATAGTAATCTACAGGACGATCATCTGCTGTCTGTTCTGTTATCAGATAATAACTGATAACATTTTCACTATACATACTATTTAATGTTATGAAACTTGTGTTAACTTAGATATTCTCAGTCACTAATGCAGTAGTAAGGTAAAGAGGCAATTTAATATAGTTTCCAATGTCCCTGTTGAATTCCCCAGCAAAATCTGGTGGCATTGCTAATGCAGTGCAAATAAATTCCCAGTTAGACAGATGGCAACAAGGGATACTTTTCTTTTTAGAGAAAAATGGTGTGCCCGGCTGCCCTCCAGTGATTTTATAGGCTCAGTACCTTCAGGTAATTCCACTTCCAAGGCGTTATACCACAACCTGGAACACACCCTTCAGCTGTTAACTGATTCGAGTAGAAGTCCACAAAGTTTAAACCCACCAGTACTTAATTTTAAAATCTCATGTTTCCTATGTATTTCATCCCCATATCCTATGGCAGCTAATATTTTTCTTAATCTACAGTGGGAGAACAGAGAACCTGAGACATTTCATAACCATTCACAATACAGTATAAAACCATAATGCAGTCTCTTATTCTGACCTTACCAGGAGGTCTAGAACTTTTCTCTCTCCAGATCATACTTTGGAGACAGAACTTAGAGAAAAACTGTTGTGTTAACAAGTGAGTGATGGTATAACTCTGTGGTTTTGTATGCATGTATTCCTTTCCATTGGTTTACCATGAAAGATTATGATGATGTCGTATTATCAAATCTAATGCTTATTTGCTCAATTTAAGCATTCTTCATTATCTGTAACTAGCTTTGATTTGGCCCCTTGAAGTCTTCAGAGTGTTTCTTCATGCTGTTGCTAATAGTGGACATATGGCAACCTGGTAAAAGTAGCTAAATATTCTAGCACACATTTAGAGGGAGATTTTGAAAGCCAGTTGGAGTTAGGTACCTAAAAGCTCCTCCCTTAATCTTTAAATGCAAATCAGACTGCTTTTGCAAACAATATTTTTTTGCTATTGGCTTGTTAATGTGTAGTAAAATTCTACTTTAAATAAGTGAGAAAAATCTCAAGAGCGCCTACTTCCTATCCATTTAGAAATAAATATGTTTTTCATTATTTTCTTCTTGGGGGAGTGGAGTGATGCAATGTTTCATCTAGCTAGGGTTATTTTCAAATCCACGTTCAAATATATCATATCGAATCTGTTAATGAAGACTTGTGACATTTGGGCTTTGTCTCCGCTAGAAATACAAATGCCCATATTACAACTGTTTGCATTGGTGGTCTCAGTGTTAGTGCAGACAAATTCTAGGCATTTTTAGCAATCTATAATAATTTCCTCTGAACAAAATTCCAGGATTTGTTGGTGAAAATACTTGCAGCCTGTGTGTGTATTGGTCAGTTGGCACCCCTGCAGTTGCACTGTTGCTTTTAGTTGCTGTAACAACTGTAATATGGATTTGTCGTCCCCCCCCCCCCCCCCAAAAAAAATTTGTCAAACAATCTAATTTCCTTCTTTGACAAGATAACCAGCCTAGTGGATGGGGGGAACCAATAGGCAAGAGATGAGAATTTTAATAAGGCTTTTCATGCAATCCCACTTGACATTCTCGTAAGCAAACTAGAGCTATATGGTCTAGATGAAATTCCCAAGTTGGTGAGTGCACACATGGTTGAAAACCCGTACTCAGAGTAGTTACCAGTGGTTCAGTGTTAACCTGAAGGACGCATCAAGTGGGGTCGCACAGGAGTTTGTCCTGGGTTGAGTACTATGCAATATTTTCATTAATGACTTGGATAATGGATTGGCGAATACTCTTATAAAATTTGCAGGTGACACCAAGAGGAGAGGGGTTGCAAGAGCTTTGGAGGACAGGATTAGAATTCAAAATGACCTTGATAAATTGAAGAATTGGTCTGAAATCAACAAGATGAAATTCAGTAAAGACAAGTGCAAAATACGGCACTTAGAAAGGAAAACTGAAATACACAGATACTAAATGGAGAATTAACAGGCAGCCAGCAGTACTGCTGAAAAGGATCTGGGGGTTGTAGTGGATCACAGACTGAATGAGAGTCAACAGTGTGATCCTGTTGTGAAGAAGACAAATGTCAAGCTGGGCTGTATTAACAGGAGTGTCATATGTAAGACATCAGAGGTAATTGTTTCTCTCTGTTCAGCATTGATGAGACCTCAGCTGCAGCACTGTGTCCAGTTTTAGGCACCACACTTAAAAAAAGATATGGGGAAAGTGGGGAGAGTCCAGAGGAAATAATTTTCTACATTTCTTATTTTTTGTTTTTCTATGAAGAGAGGTTGAAAGAACTGGGTGTGTTTCATCTGGGGAAAAAAAAGTTGGATTGGGGGACATAAGAGTCTTCAAATATGTAAATGGTTGATATTAAGAGGACTGTGATCAATTGCTGTCTATGTTCACCCAGGGTAGAACCCGTTGTATGCAGCTTAATCTGCAAGTGGGAAGATTTACTGTAAATTCTCTTTTTAATCAATACATGAGACTCATTTTGTGAAAAATGCTTTCTCATAATGGAACTTGGTACAAAAAAATTAAACAAAAGATAACAGTAAAACTGGAGTGCTTTATTAAAACCTTGCAGTTTTTATAAATTGTGGAATGAAAAATAAGCAGTCTCTTGAGTTGTCATTAACAGATCAAATAAAAATCATTAACTTTCAGAATGAGCATCAATATTTTCACTTAATTTAAAACTGAAATAGAAAAGACAAATACAAAAAATGTCTTGGCTATAATATGTTGCTTTAGCATTACTTTTGCTGTAGATTAAAGTGAGTATAAACCATATATATTTTGAATTATTGGATACAACGTATACTTGATTACTATAATTGGACTAAACATATTAAAATAAGTAAGGTACAAAAAGAGGTCATTTAGCTGAATAAGCTTTCTACCTCTGTTTTTAACAAAGTCCTTGTTTCAGTGTTTATGTATGTGTACATACACCTTGTACATGTTTAATAACACAGTGTATAGGTATATACATTTATCAGATGTCAATGTCCACATCATCTGCCCACTAATTTATTTCCCTGGATCTTATTCCAATATGCCAGACCTCTGAGTAGCTTCAAACAGACACTTAACCAAATGTAAGATTCCCTCCCAAATTACCCTTCCCAGGGCTCATGTGGAACAAGATTCGGTCTTGACCCAGTAAAAGCTTTTCTGTATGTAATAATGTCAGGACTTTGAAGTGTGTTATGAGGACTGTTCAAGCCAAGGAATGGGAACACTCTGCCATTGAAGAGGGAGATTTGCAACACTTGAAGGGATCAGGACATTGAACTGTACAGTTGTGACATTCTTACATATGAAGATATGGGGTTATTTTGAATCTTTGATGTTTGTCAGTTTATATTTCATTCAAGGCTCAGAGGGGGGAAAAATTGGACTAATGGTAACTAGCCAGACAATATCTCCAATCATTACCTCATCTTCCCATGTTCATGGGAGCTTATATATTTTAAAATAGCAAGAAGCAATTCCAGTGATATCTAGAGACTTTATGTTTGCGATATGGGTTTAGTACAGGAACTTCATTGGTAGGCTCATTAAGTGAGCTCTTCCCTAGTGATGGATCAGAGGTCTGTGCTGAGTTTTCAAAATAATGTAGGAGCTGTCTTTAATACTACTTTAGGAATGATGCCAGCTCTTATCTAGGATAAGTAGTGTGCTTTAGAGTGGCTCCATTTATTTCTTCCGGAGAGATTTTATAGAGTAGTTCCTTGGAGTTATATATGCCATTCCTTGGAGTTATATATGGATACCCCTATTGATCAACATATACATGGGGCCAGCGGATGGATTGAGGTGGCTAGTGAGAGAAATAATGGTTTAGAGTGTCCTTAGTGTATACAGATGCAGCACTATATTTCTCTTGTCTAATCCTGCTGTTGCACTGAATGACTTGTCTGTTGATAAATATGAATTTTTGCATGTGTGAAGGCTAGCTGGCTGAATCTAAAACGGAGTAAGATGGAGTTAATGCTTCTGGGATGGACTCAACAATTGGAAAAAACAATTTCCACCCATTTTATCAGTTTCTTCCATTGATGGGGGTGCCAACTGTTGAAGTTGCAGCTCATGGAGAATGAGACAGCCCTTTTTTTAAGGTAATGTTTCACACAAAAACCTGTTCTCAGTGATCTGCTATTATTGTTATAGTAGTGCCTTGAGTTACCAATCATTACCAGAAGATGTATTGTGCTAAGCACTATACAAACACTTGTAAGAGGCAACCTATGCCCTGAAGAATTTACAGACTAGGAAGACGACAATGTGTGAGAGAGAAGTAGGATTGCAATCCTTGTTTTACAGACGGGGAACTGAGAGACAGAGATTGACTACTAGTTGTTACACTGTTGATATCAGAGTGGTCGTGGTTGTACAGCACCCTTCAATGGGATGGCTCTTGAAATTATTTTAATCAATGAAGTGCTGAATGTTTTGGATCCTGGCTTTTAAGAAATCACTTCTCTCCAAATGGTGCTGTGATTGTTGCAATCATACGAGATGTTTAGGTGTACAACCTCTTGCTTAAGTCATGAAGGGTTTATTAACAGGATGTTCTTTATTATTGGAAATTTTTGACTGGAATGTACTTCCCATGCCACCATATGCCAGATCCGGGGTAGGCAACCTATGGCACGAGTGCTGAAGTCGGTACATGAGCTGATTTTCAGTGGCACTCACACTGCTTGGATCCTGGCTACTGGTCCAGGGGGCTCTGCATTTTAATTTAATTTTAAATGAAGTTTCTTAAACATTTTAAAAACCTTATTTACTTTACATAAAACAATCTTAGTTATATATTATAGATTTATAGAAAGAGACCTAAAAATGTTAACACGTATTAGTGGCACGCAAAACCTTAAATTAGAGTGAAAAATGAAGACTCGGCACACCACTTCTGAAAGGTTGCCAACCCCTGTGCCAGATTCTGGATTTAGTGACCTTCAGCACATGCTGTGAGACTTGAATATGAGGGTGAAGCAATTGGTTCAGTCATGGGGAAGAAAGGAGGTTCTTAACAGACCTGGGAAGGATTTTTCGCTTTTTTGTTTTAAGACTAGTTTTTTAAAATATCATTTTGATATCTTTTATTTAAAGTGGTTCTTAAGTAGGCATCATGTGCCTAGAGAACATAGGTGCACTGAAATTAAATTCTATATAATAGATGTAACTCTGTGTATCATATTGTTTTAGCTGCCTTTTAAATTTAATTTTACTTTGTTTCAGTTCAGTGGCCTCAGTTGGAAGTTCATTTTCTGTAACATGCTTCATGAAATAGTTTAATGCTTAACTTGTTAATATTTTTACTGTACCTTCAGGCTTTTAAACTAGCCGTCCCCAGGATTAACTTTTTGTTGTTTTTGTTGCTCCACTTCACAGAACTCCTTTTTAATTCTATTAATTCCATCAAGTCACTTGAAAAGCATTTTTCCAATGAGGATATTCTTAACTTCTTTAGGCATTGCTCCTTACAAATACTCTGAAACCCTAAATTTAGCATAATTATCCTACATTACATTCATTTTAGGAGGTGAAAACTCTTGAAGGGAAAGATGACTAAAATGGTAAAAGATTCATCTTCAACATGATGTCTAATCAGTGCCTTGTACAGAAACAATATCAGTACTTTTTATGTATACCTCGACACTGTATCTGCCATTTTTTTGAACATAAGAACGACCATATTGGGTCAGAGCAAAGGTCCATCCTGTCCTCTGGCAGTGGCCAATGGCAGGTGCCCAAAGGGACTGAACAGACAGGTTATCGTCAAGTGATCCCTTCCTTATCATCCAGTCCCAGCTTCTGGCAAATAGAGGCTAGGGACACCATTTCTGCCCATCCTGGCTAATAGCCATTGATGGACCTATCTTCCATGAATCTATCTAGCTCTCTTTTGAACCCCGTTATAATATTGGCCTTCATATCATCCTCTGGCAAGGAGTTCCAGAGTTTGACAGTGCGTTGCGTGAAAAAATACTCTCTGATGTTTGTTTTAAACCTGCTACCTATTAATTTCATTTGGTGGCCCCTTGTTCTTGTGTTTATGAGAAGGAGTAAATACTTATTTACTTTCTCTATACCACTCATGATTTTATAGACCTCTATCATATCCCTCCTTAGTCACCTCTTTTCCAAGCTGGAAAGTCCCAGTCTTGTTAATCTCTCCTCATACGGAAGCTGTTCTATACTCCTAATAATTTTTGTTGCCCTTTTCTGACCCTTTTCCGATTCCAATATTTTTTTTTTGAGATGGGGCGACCACATCTGCATGCAGTATTCAAGGTGTGGGTGTACCATGGATTTATATAGAGGCAATATTATATTTTCTGTTTTATTATCTATCCCTTTCAACATTCTGTTTGCTTTTTTGACTGCCGCTGCACGTCTGAGTGGATGATTTCAGAGAACTATCCACAATGACTCCAAGATCTCTCTCTTTAGTGGGAACGGCCAGTTTAGACCCCATCATTGTATATGTATAGTTAGATGATGTTTTCCAATGTGCATTACTTTGCATTTATCAATGTTACATTTCCTCTGCCATTTTGTTGCCCCGTCACTTAGTTTTGTGAGATCCTTTTGTAGCTGTTTGCAGTCTGCCTCAGACTTAATTACCTTGAGTGGGTTTGTATCATTTGCAAATTTTGCCATCTCACAGTTTACCCCTTTTTCCAGATCGTTTATGAATAGAACTGGGCCCAGTACAGATCCCTGGGGGACACCACTATTTACCTCTCTCCATTCCGAAAACTGACCATTTATTCCTACCCTTTGTTTCCTATCTTTTGACCAGTTACCAGTCCATGAGAGAACCTTCCCTCTTATCCCATGACTGCTTATTTTGCTGAAGAGCCTTTGGTGAGGGACCTTTTCAAAGGCTTTCTGAAAATCTAAATGCACTGTATCCACTGGATCTCCTCTGTCCGTATGCTTGTTGACCCCCTCAAAGAATTTTAATAGATTGGTGAAGCATGATTTTCCTTTACAAAAACCATGTTCACTATTTCCCAACAAGTTATATTCATCTATGTGTCTGACAGTTTTGTTCTTTACGATAGTTTCAACCAATTTGCCCAGTACTGAAGTGAGGCTTACTGGCCTGTAGTTGCCAGGGTCACTTCTGGAGCCCTTTTAAAAAATTGGCATCACGTTAGCTATCCTCCAGTCATTTGGTACAGAAGCTGATCTAAATGGTAGGTTAGAGATGACAGTTAGTGATTCCTGCAATTTCACATTTGAGTTCCTTCAGAAATCTGGGTGAATACCATCAGGTCCTGGAGACTTATTACTGTTTAGTTTATTTAGAGAGACAAGGTAGGTGAGGTAATATCTTTTATTGGACCAACTTGTGTTGGAGAGAGAGACTAGTCTTCGAACTTACACAGAGCTCTTCTTCAGGTTTGTTTTAATTTTTCTAAGAACATAAATCCTACATTCCTTCATACTCTGGTGGTGGTTTTACACTTTTGCTATATAGCTGTACCTTTCTTATCAGTGAACTTGATTGCAATTATAAGAGTTGAAGGCTTAATTCTGTTTTAAGTGAAACTTAGATTCCAGATAAGGTAATGATAGTGGCCTAGGAAAGATTGCTACTTACCCTAGACAGGTGGATTTTTTTAAGTCCTGCATATAACTAACCTTTAGTATTCTTTGTAAGTAACATATTTGAGGCTTCCTTCAGCTGTTTGAGAAGTGAAGGAATGTGAAACTATGCAGGATTCTCAATGACAGTGGATATTATCATCATTATGGTTTGTTGTATTGATCAAATAAGTAATTTCTTGTTCACTTAAGAATAAAAGGATACAATAGAAGTATTACTGTCATGTGGCGATTGTGTAAGTCCTTTTTATTTTTATTTCCTTTTTATTGGCGTTTGTTATGAACATTCTTGTGGCTGTCTGTGCTTTTAACATTTTGATTTTGTCTTTACCTTGGATGTTTTGTTTCTTAAAGTTGCTCCAATGACAGTAAATACATAAATCATAGTTGCTTGTCTTCTCACAAGCAACATTTTCATATTGCCCCTGGGTAGATACAGATTACAGCTACCATTTCATTTATTTTGTTTGGGGTGTAAATAATATTGTTTAGGGATTCAGAGTTACTGATGTAAGACCTAAGTCTCAAAATTCACATTGATAGTGTCTAGGCAAATGATACTTTTCTCAATGTCATCACTAAGAGTAAAATTTTCAGAAGTACCTGAATCCCTTAGATTCCTTAAGTCACTTTTATAAATGGGACTTGAAGTGGCTTTTGTACTTCTGAATCTTTTACCCTGTTTCCCAAATACTGCTGATGTCACAAATGATGTAACTGTTGAGTGGTTGGATACCATAAGTTTCAAATGTAAGATAGGTTGCTCTGAAATCTGTATTGCGTCTTCTAGATTTAGCCTAATTATCCCTATGCATCTGCTCAAATGGCTTTGGGTCTACAGTTTTGGGGGACTGGGGAGGGCCATCAGGCTTCTCTAATGCCTAGCATGGGGATTGAACCTACACAGAGCATAATTGAAGAGTATAAAGTCAAGCTTTAAATCACTTTACCTTTTAACCTATTCTTTAAGCCTTGCTTTGTGCTGATGAATCTCACCCCAGGATTTGGCCCGTTGGTTCCTCTCTCTGTCAACAGAAGTTGTGCTTCCAGTAGTGTTTGTACAGAAATTACAGGAACAAGGCTATGAGCCAACAGCTTGGGTAATAGAGTGCATTAGCAGAACAAGTGTGAGCACTTAATTCTTCTATTACCGTTTAAACTCACCATGTCTTTTCATTTATTTTAATTGGGAGGGTGGATATTTAACTGGGTTTGTCAGACTTTCAGGAAAGATGGCTTCTTTGTACACTAAGTGTGGAAAAAGTTGACCGTGGAGTGTTGGAAGTCCTGGAGAGAATGGTTTGTAAGAGACTAAATAGACTTCCAATTCAAAAGTATTGTATATCTTAGTTTATAATGCTCTAATACATGTTGGAGTTTAGTGTTTCATTAAGGCAAACATTTTATGGTTGTATGCGCTGACCTGTTTATTATTTTACTTCTTACTGTTTCGTTGCTGTTAGTTCTAGTTTCTTAGCCTCTTTATTAGAAGTGCGCTGAACCAAAATGACAGATCTAAATATCCCCTAATTTTGGAAGAGTTCATATCCATATCTGAACTTTTCGGCTTGGAACCCTTATGTTTTTCAAGAATTCACTTCTGAAAAATGTTAAAACCAAAAACTTAACCACAAAGAAAAGCTGTCCATGATAACCAATGAGAGTGGGAGGAGAGTAGCAAATTTTAATGAATATGGAAGAAAAATTAAGAGTTTTCTCCTTTTAAAACAAACATAGTTCACACTTGCTAACTTTGTTATTTTGTAGCTTCTTCAGAAAATATAATGAAGGATAGCATTGGATGTTTGTTGTGGTAATTTCTGCTGTGAACAGCTGACTGTGGTCAGAATGTGAAATAAATGGAGTTAATATTTGAAAACAAGACAAGGTGGGTGAGGGAGTGTCTTTTATTGGACCAGCTTCTGTTGGTGAGAGAGACACGCTTTCGAGCTTATACAGAGTTCTTCGGGTCTGGAGAACTTATTCAGGGCAGGTCTATACTTAAAATGCTGCATTGGTGAAGCTGCAGCACTTAAATGAAGATGCTCCTATGCTGATGGGAGAGAGCTCTCCTGTCCATGTAGTTTAATCCACCTCCACAAGAGGTGGTAGAAGCTTGCCCATCGGACATAGCACTGTCTACAAGGGGGGGATTAGGGTCAGTATAACTACATTGCTTGGGGGAGGGAGAGGAGGGAATTTTTCAGACCCCTGAGTAAAGTAGTTACACTGACATAGGTCTGTAGTGACCTCAGAGTATCACAGCTAAATACAAGGTGGAACAGATTGTTTACCATAAATAGTTAACAAATATTTCAAGGGACCATTCAAGATGAAGTGGCCTGTTAATACTCCTCCAGTCATAGGGAAGAAAAGGAGGGAGAGCAAAGCAGCTGTGTGGGGAGTTGTTAGTGAGATTGTTGTAATAAGCCATAAATCCAGTGTGTCTATGATTTTTATTATCTAGCAAAATTATGAATTTAAGTTCCCACACTTGTCGTTGGAAGGTGGTGTTCAGGTTTCCTCTGAAGATGAGGACTGATAGGTCAGATATAGTGATTGCTTTGTGAAAAGTGTTCACCCACGGGTGACATGGTGTTTTCTTTTATCATTTTTATCATCTGTCCAGGTGATGAAAATATCATTGATTGTATATCACATATACCATTGGTTTCGTGATGCATTTATGGTGTATCTCATCCAGTGGACTAAATGTCCCAATAGCAGCTACTTGGCTGAAACCAGACACTCACTACGCTCTTGAATGTACTCACACCAGAAAATTCAGAGTTTAACTTAAATTCTGTGTGACATTTGTAAAGAAAATGTACTTTCCATGCTACATCTGTTCACATAGTTGGCCTTACTTTTTTTTCAACAGAGGCTGCAAGTCGTGCTATAGTCCAGTTCCTGGAGATCAATCAGAGCGAAGAAGCCAGTAGAGGTTGGATGCTGCTCACTACAATTAATTTACTAGCTTCATCCGGACAGGTTAGTTCTTCTTTATTATCATGAAAACCAAAGCAGAAATACCAAAATAATGTTTCCAGATGTGCTGCATTCCTTGTTAAATAGCACACTTGAAAAGAGGCCATGGGAACATCCTACAGTATTGTGATTCCAAAGCTTACAGGTCCTAAATTCCTTTACATCTCCTTCCTATGTTGAGATTTAATTTTATTATAGTGTCTCTGTAGTGATTCTGTAGTTATGAATTGAAGTTGCCTAAAAGAATTCTCTGGGCCTGAAATTTGTGTCTTTTCCTAGCTCACAATTAAATAATTTTTAGGTAAAGAAGTAATAAATCAAAAGTGGCTTAAGAGAAATTTCACAGAGTCTAAAAAGTGCTTTCTGCACCTTAAAATGATTTTAAAACTGAAATAACTCAAAAATTCTTTACTTTAGAAGCAAAAACCAAACAAACCCTTGCGATCAGGTATTGAAGATGTTCTCTTTGGGGACTAGATCTGGTTAAAGATATAAATAACACGAAATATTATTTTTTTTATTTTCCGTTAATGCATCTTTTTTGAATTAATCTCATTTTCTGTGAAAGTTTTAAAATATTCACTCAGTAGTTTGTGAACAAATTTCAACCCAGAAGTTGTTCATGAAGAGTTTGTTTCCCTGCTAATTGTTTGTGGTAGTGCATGACTAATCCTCTAAGGGCTTGTTTGGACAGAGTTAGTTTGCTGCAAGTGGGGGTGTAAATCTGTTGCACACCAGAAGTTCTCTCATGGGCTTTAACCTACTACTGTTTCAAATGGAAGTAGGTCAAAGAGCACTAGGGAACTTCTAGTTCTTATGGACTCTGCTACTGCAGCTAGTTGGTGCCTGGTCCACTAATATTTTAGGGATTTACATCCCAGCTTGCCATGCACTAACTCACCCTCTAGGCAAGCTGTAAGTCACGTGGTGGTGTTTATTCTCCATGACTGGATAAATTGAGGTCAGTTTACACTACACAACAAATTTGGTATAAATACGTCACTCAGGAGTGTGGGGAAAAAAACACCCTGGAGTGGCATAATTATACCAACTGTAACCTCCTGTGTAGACAGTGCTATATTAGCAGGAAACCTTTTCCAACTGACATAACTACCACCTCTCACAGAGGTGGAGTAACTAAGCTGATGGGAGAACTCTCTCCCGTTGGCTTAGAGCATCTTCATCAAAGTGCAGCTGGGCCAATGCAATGTTTGTAGTGTAGACCTACCTTGAGACAATTAAAATAGGAGAAAATACATTTATGGTACGATAAGTTTCGGAAAAAATCTTTTATTTTGAAACCTTTGGAATTTGGAAATATTTTCACTAATAAATCAGCAGTGTGAGCATTCAAACAATTAATAATTTGGCTCCATGAATAACAGTGGAGTGAACTCCTTGGGCTTAGTAGGAAAACTATTTGTAAATCTTTTTTATCATCTAACCACCTATAATGGGGAATGTGTACTTTGAAAAAATTAGTGAGAAAAATAATCGTTAGGAATATTTGAAAAGAATATAATGATCTTTGCTACCAAACTAAGATCTCACTATGAGGATGAAAGAAAAGAACATGCAAGAACCTAAGATATCCATAACAGATATTATTCTTTGAGATGCTGATGACACCTTGACCAACTGTCCTTGTCTCTTGTCCTTATTCTTTATCCTTCCATACTCTTGAATTATGTATCATCATTAAATTTGTTAGCCCTTAAGTACCCTAACTTAGAATTATCTGCTTTTGGTATGCTGATTCCTGCAGAGCATGTGGAATTTGATTTTTTCTCACATGGATATCTTTGCAGGCTACTTGGAGCATCTTACGAGACAAAGAATTTGGGAATAAATAGTACCCCATTCATGGAGGCCACACTATATAAGATAGTGAAGCCAAAGGCAATATGAGCAGTATTATTAAGGCTCTGCTAGCTGCCCTTCTGACATATTGGACAATTGCATGCTGTCTTCTCTCTGCTCGCTGGTTATGTGTTCATATATCTTACCAAATCATCCCACCTACTTTTACAATACCAGACCCCCACTCCCAACTTTTGGATTCTCCTCCAAATGTTTTCGCATTTTTTTCCTCACTCTTCTGTATGCATGAAACAGCATAAAGCCAATACCTTCTCCTGCCAATCCAATCTCACGTCTGTGATGACTGCAAGAAATATCCAACTGACAAGGTCTAGACTGAGGGCCTGAGGGGATTGCTGATTTTTACATTATTTTAAAAAGCTTTATAGTTTATAATCGCTAAGATCCATCAAGCTGATATAAAGTATGCTTTTATCATTGTTTTTATCTTCCATTCCCTTTTACTGTTTGTTACATTAGTTACCGTTAGTCGTCTTGTCTTGTGGTAGGGATTGTGTCTTCCTATGGCTCTAATCCTAATTGGAGCATTTAGGTGCTATTGTCATATGAATAATTAATTATTATTTTATTTCTTCTGATATATTTAGACCTTTCTCTGAGTGTCGTCTTATTTTTCCTCTATTTTTTCCCTGTTTTGTTAATGTTGAAGAATACATGATTCATCATTACTGCAGTTTGGACACTTGTTAAATTTATAGGAAGGAAAAGCTTCCATTTTATGCAAGCTTCTATCTGTGTGACTTCCAGTAAAGGCAATAATTTGCATAATTAAATCATTCTTTCAAAGAATACAGAATGTCTTTAATTTAAAAGAAAATTATGTTGTATTTTAAAAAAATTCACTGTTACAATATGGTGAAATGTTACTGTCTTTTCTGTTTTTCAGAAAACAGTGGACTGCATGACGACGATGTCGGTGCCTTCCACACTTGTTAAATGTCTATATCTCTTTTTTGACCTTCCACATGTGCCTGAGGTAGTTGGAGGAGCGCAGAATGAGCTACCTGTAGCAGAGCGCCGAACGTTACTACAAAAAGTCTTTGTACAGGTAAGAAGATAATATAGGTGTTGAATATGTAGACAGACTTTCTCTCTTTAAAAAACAAGGGCGGGTATGGAAAATGGAAAGAGGAGGTTTTATCAGCTATCTCCAGAAATTGCTGTTGATCTGGGCCAGTAACTTCACACACTGAAGTTTTGTTCTCTGTTTCTTAACAGAGACAACTGTTTGTTAGCAAAAATGAATTTCCCTGCTAGCAGAGTTGAGATTGAGTACTTTTTTTCTCAGAAAATATTTTGTCCTCACAAATGAGTGTGGCACTTGAACTGGGCTGCTTAACAGGGATGACATGCAGACCACCTCCCCCCCACCCCCCCAGTCTTCTTTTATGTCTTTAGCCATGACAGTCATTTGAGTAAGTACAGTAAAATCAGCACTGATATTAATAAGTGGACTATTTAAAAACATGCCATCTTTATTTCTAATAGAGAAATAAATCACCTTCATGTGGCTGGAAAGGGAAGTCACTATTGTGGCTTTCCTGAATAAGTTAATTTAAGACCTTTTCAGCAGAACAGAATGAATCGGTTAACATATTGCAGTTTAGTCTGTGTACTTGGCTTGGAATTTAACTTCACCACTTTAACTGAAATAAATAAATAAATAAAGATGGATGTTACCGCTGCATTTTATATAGCTTATACAATTATCTTTACTCTGTTTGTGAATGGAAGGAAGAAGATAGACAGCATATTTTTTTTACCTTAGAAACGGTTGTATTATGTTAGTTTATAATCCGATGCTGATAGACAATTATATGTCAGTGGATATATCTATTCATGCTAGCTCCAGTGTTCTTTTGTGCAAATCGCTGTGCTCCCTCAACTCGTTTTGGCACACAATACCATTTAGGATTGGCATTATGGGTTTAAATATGTGACACATTAAATACAGTACCTTTTTATTGGTAATAAATTTTGAGTAATTAAAAATGTTGAGATGTTGCACTTAATGAACAAATGTTCCTGGAATATCAACTTTTTGGTGTGCTGTGCTTTATAAATGATACTTCAAATAAAAGGAAGAAGCAGGGGTTCCGTACCTTGTTTATGGAAGATAAAACTGATTGTGTCACTTGGTTGTCTCAGTTTGTAAAGGGAAAGCTAACTTCCCATTTGAAAGAGTTGAAATGTCATGAATACGCCTTTGGCTGTTTCTCTGTATTGTAAACCTCGTTCCTGAATTAAAGTAGTACTTTCTATCCAGACTAGCTGGCATGACTGGGGTTTGAGTTAGAGCCTGGGTTCTGCTTTCACTTGGGCTGGTAATCTACCCACTTTACAGTGAAGACACAGGCTTACATACTAAAATGCCGACAGTCTTCCGATGCCTTCCCATCAGGGCCGGCTCCAGGCACCAGCTAAGGAAGCAAGTGCTTGACGTGGCCAATACAAAGGGTCGGCACGTCCGGGACTTCGGCGGGAATTCAGTGCCAGGTCCCTCTCTTCCTCTTTGAGCTGCTGCTCAACTGCCTCCGATAGGCTTTGTTTTTTGTTTTTTTTTGCGCCGCTTGGGGTGGCAGAAAACCAGGAGCCGGCCCTGCTCACCATAATTCACCTCATGTGCCCAGAAGAACAGAACAAGTTCTCCCATGGTTCATTGTGAAAGAATTGTAGAGTGGCTCCCTTACTGCAGCACTAGAGAAACATGGGATATGGCCCCAGAAGTCCTAGTAACACATACAAAGTAGCACGGAAACTCAGTTAGGGCTTTGCAGTGTGGCTGCTCACTCCCGGCCAAGGCTAACTCAGATGCTCAGACCCGGGTGCTGATCATCCAAGTTAATTCTTCACTGAAGACATATCCAGAAAAAGTAACCTTACCTGCCCCAATGATTTGCCTGCTCTTCACTTGACCAAAGAGGCATGGATACTGCTCCTCCCTTCCCAGCCAATCAGTGCTCTTCATGTATTAGAAAGCATTAGAGTCGTTAGCTTGTTAACGCCTCTATCCTTGTTGCAAGAGTTGAACATGCTGTCTAGGCAACAATTCTAACCTCTGGCAGACAGTACATAAATGGAGCGTATTTAGGGCTCAAACTCTGATCCCCATGTGGCAGCATAAAACACTTAAAGTAATCTGCTAGTTTAGCCCTATTCATTACATTTTAATGGGCCTGAGGGTGGAATAACCATGAACATTTAAAGACCTGATCTTAGTCTTATTTAACATGGATGAAGGTAATTAGGGCTATTCAGGAAGCAATATGCAAGGTGAAGAACTGCACATTACTTTGCTAATGAATATAACAGTTCTAATTGGATGATCTTTTTTTGTGATCAGTTTGTATAAAAGTACCAATGAACAGAGTTCTGCTGTTAAAGATTTTACTGTCCCTGTTCTGTTTTAATAATTTGAATGCCTTATTGTTTCAGATCCTAGTAAAACTGTGCAGTTTTGTGTCCCCGGCAGAGGAACTGGCTCAGAAGGATGATCTCCAGCTTTTATTTAGTGCAATAACCTCATGGTGCCCTCCCTATAATCTGCCTTGGAGGAAGAGTGCAGGGGAAGTACTAATGACTATATCGCGTCATGGCCTTAGTGTCAATGTAGTGAAATACATTCATGGTGTGTATCTTATAGAGATATTGTTTTTATTCTTTTGTTCCAGTTTATGTATTACTCCCGTCATCCTATAGTTTCTGTATATAATATAGCAAAAACTACTGTACTTAGGAAGATTTAAGAGTATTTGTATACATCTGTAGACTTAAGATTAAAATGTCATCAGAATTGTTCTGTAATAAGGTTAGAGAGGTTCTTGTAGATAAACGAACTTCCCATGGTATCTTCTTTGAGTTTTTTTTCCACACTTCAGTTTAATGTTACAGAGCACAGGTTCTCGAATGTTTTCACAATGTGGAACATCTTAGTAAAGAGGATGCTTTCATTAAAAAGTAATATTAAGAAGCTATTTTTGATGATTGTAACTGGTGCTGGTGGCATCAGTTTGTGGCTCCTATTTCCCTCCTGCTTTTTGATGTAGCAGTAGCCCTTTGTGGAGGCAGGCAGGCTAGGTGCTTCTCATTTCCAGCAGCATGTACAGGCACTCTACTTTTAAATAAAGTCCCTGGACATCTGTGAATGCAGCTGGACACAAGGAGTTGGAACCAGTGCCTTGTGTTCCGCAGGCTCTGTCTGAACACTGAGATCCATGAAAGCTGCTGCTGTAGGGTAAACAGTGCATTATTTAAAACAACCAGTGTAATCTCACCAACAAACCAAACAAATACGGAGAGAATATTCAGATGCATCCAGGTAATGAGACAAAGTCATTCCTGCATGTCTCTTTTGGCCTTGTATGAGATAAGCAGCACAAATAATAGCTGTGTTGCCCAGGGAAGTATAATTTCTCCAGATGGTTCCATTGCCCAAGTAGTGATTTCCATGGTTTGCACGCCATCTTCACATTATCCCTAATGGATCTTCAAATGGCAGTGTTCGTGACCAGCAGTGAATGCTGTTAGCCGATCACATAACAGATATGGAATGTACCATATCTTTACCAAACCGTAAAGATTCTCCACTCAGTAGATAGAGTAGTATGCACTGCAGCAGCTGTGAATGCAGATGAACTAGGTAGAAGGATGGACACATGTATTCCCAACATTGAGCTGGTGCACTTTTTTTTTTTTTTTTTTTTCTCCTCCAATATAAAGTAGTTAGTAGTATAAGTACATACTGGTTCTGCCAGTGTTTGGCATTTAAATTATAGGGAGTAGCTCTCAAATGGTATAATCTTTTAAAGTAAATTAAACTTTTAAACTCGGGCAGGAGGGCAGGCACAGCATTTTTTAGCAATCTGTAACATTAAGTTGGTTATGAATACTCCCCGGAGAACGTTGTCTTATTAAGACTCTGTGAAGTTGTGTTGGCAGCTTTTGAAATATGTAACCCTGCTTCCATATATCATGCAACACTACAGGAAGTTTGGTCTGCAATGTTTCTCACGCTAGCCGTTCACAAATTACAGAAGACTCCCAACTCAGCCTAAAAAGAGAATAAAAAACAGAACCAAATGAGTTCCTCATTTTGGTTTCAAAGACCCCCAAAAAAGTAAGGAGCCTACTGGCAACAGTGGTAAGCATTTTCAAATATGACTTTAAAGGGGGACACTTGTTCCCAGTGACATCTTGGATGACATTACACAAAATCAGACATAGACCATAGATCACGTCAGGGCCGGCTCTAGCATTCTTGCTGTCCCAAGCAGCAAATAAATAAATAAGCGACTGCGATTGGCGGCAATCTAGTGGCAGCTCTACCACTGCTTTTTCTACGGCGGCAATTTAGCGGCAGGTCCTTCACTCCAAGAGGGAGTGACGGCCCCGCCACCAAATTGCCACCGACCGGCCGGACGTGCCGCCCCCTTTTCATTGGCCACCCCAGGCACCTGCTTGCTACACTGGTGCCTGGAGCTGGCCCTGGATCATGTACTCCCTTCTGAGAAACTGTCATCTTTTAAACAGGTTTACTGTCATGAACAGGTTCAGTTCCAAAAAGAGACAGTAGAGACTTTTTTGCCTTTTTTTAAGCCTGATACATGATTAACTATTTAAATGATAAAGCACACTGCACTATCAATGTGTCTCTTAATAGACCAACCAGGTTATGTCATGCAACATGCTATCAGTAAAACAACAGACACTGGTACAATCGCAAACTAGGTATCTTCTTTTCCGGCCGCATTCACCAAAAGATGCACATTCACTGATCGCGGCTTGCTTATTTATTTATTTATTTATTTATTTGCTGCTTGGGGCTGCAAGAACGCTAGATCCGGCCCTGACATGATCTGTGGTCTGTGTCTGATTTTGTGTAATGTCATCCAAGATAATACATTAGGGAATGTTATTTCTGAGTGCCTGTCTTGAATGGCTCTCGAGCCCACCTGCCTCCTTGGGTCTGAGCTCTGATTGCTAACCCAAGTATCTATCAGAGCCACAATGTTCACACCACTATTTTTAGTGTGCTAGCTTGAGCTCGGCTAGTGTGAGTCTGTCTGCCTCCCAGCTGCAGTGTGGATATACGCACCTAGGAAGATATTCTGTATCTGCCAGGTGATGGTGAGCTAAGGCTTGGCTAACTGATGCAAGGCGCATGAAATAAAGAATGTACCCATCAATCTAGCCACAAATATGGGGCAGCTGTTAGTCGAGTTTTGTCCATGTGACAAGTGAACATGGATTAGTAATACCCAGATCTACGTCACTGCAGGATGGGAGCTGAAATAAGACTTATTGCCCTGTTTGTGTTCAAGGATCCTTGGCCATGCAGAAGGTCCAGCTTCACTAGTTCCCTACCAGAATAGCAATATGAAAGAAGACATAGGATGCTGTATCCAAGCATATCGCAAGAGACAACACTAAGGGTTTTCCCTTGAGTCAGTGAAATAGTAGACAGTGGTGTTTTTTAATAACCTAAAGGAAGGGAGATATTTTGTAATTGATTTATTGTAATTTGTCAGGTTTCAGAGTAGCGACCGTGTTACTCTGTAGCTGCAAAAAGAACAGGAGTACTAGTGGCATCTTAGAGACTAACAAATTTATTTGAGCATAAGCTTTCATGGGCTACAGCCCTCTTCATCAGATGTATGCAGTGGAAAATACAGTAGGAAGATATCTATATTTATATATATCATATTTTCCTACTGTATTTTCCACTGCATGCATCCGATGAAGTGGGCTGTAACCCACTAAAGCTTATGCTTTAAATATTGTGTGATGATAAACTGTTACAGTAACTGATGCTTCATTTCTAAGTATATTTTAATAATCAGAAATGATACTTTAAATATGTATAATGATGGGGAAAAACTGTTTCTTAATTGTGTCCTTACAGAAAAAGAATGTTTGTCCACCTGTGTTCAGAACATGCAGCAATCTGATGACCTTTCTCCCCTAGAAATAGTTGAGATGTTTGCTGGGCTTTCTTGCTTTCTCAAAGATTCCAGTGATGTATCACAAACACTGTTGGATGATTTTAGGATATGGCAAGGATATAATTTCCTCTGTGATCTCTTGCTCAGGTATGCAAATAATATTTTTTCTCAACAGATTCTCTAGCAGATGGAGAGTATATTAATATATCTGAACGCATTATTAGGATCTAACAAAATGCAGTGAGGATATTGTAAATGATAAGGTTATTCAAAATGTGGATAATGATCCTGACACTGCAATGAGAGTATGTCAAAGTGCGTTACAGAACTTTTAGTGCTGTAACAGTGTCCATATGGAACATTACTGTACAGCAAGTTAGTGTGCTGTAAATTCACACTGTGGCTTGGTGCATGCTAACATCTCATGTAGACAAGCCCTTATTTATACGATGTTATTACGGCATCTGTTAAAATCTTTACTAAGAAGTTTGGACAAGCCAGCAGGTTTGGGGATGCACGTTATGGCTTGTGCAAATTAGCTAAGCAAATAAATAGGAGTGAACAAATAATACATAAAATAGTTTTCTATTTCATTTTCTCTATGTTACATTCTAGTTAATCCGCAATGATAGTAGAACCTTGCAGGACAGAAAGCTTTAACAGCAGAGTGCTGTCGTGAAGAGTCTTGTTACAAAATAAACTATGCTAACTTTACTAGTACATTAGAAGGTTTTGTCATAAAACTAAAACTAAAATTGTCTATAGGAACAAAATTTTATTATGAACCATGATGTATCATTTTATTTGCGTTCATATGTTCAGTCAGAAAATTCAGAAATCAGTAATAGCTCCCTCAGTTGCCAAAGCATCTCTGTTTTGAACGCAAGCTCCACCTATTTTGCCAATCTATATGGCAGTTCAGATTGTAAGAAGCATGTATTACCATAAAAAATCCAAATCTATTTGAAAATGAAGGCTACAATTTTCAAACTTGGTGCCTGAAGTTAGGCACTAAAATCCATAATTGTGTATCTAAATAACTGTCCTGATGTTCAAAGGTGCTAAGCAACCAAGCTCCAGCTGATTTCAGTAAAAGCTATAGATCAGGGATCGGCTACCTTCGACATGTGGCCCATTAGGGTAATCTGCTGGTGGGTCGCAAGACATTTTGTTTACGTTGACTCTCCGCAGACATGGCCCCCTGCAGCTCCCAGTTATTGCAGTTCGCCGTTTCCCACCAATGGGAGCTGCGTGAAGCGGCTGTCAACATCTCCCAAAGGTTGCCAACTCCTACTGTAGATGCTAGCACAGGGATGGGCAAACCTTTTGGCCCGAGGCCCACATCTGGGTATGGAAATTGTATGGCGGGCCATGAATGCTCATGAAATTGGGGGTTGGGATGTGGGAGAGGGGTAAGGGCTTTGGCTGGGGGTGCGGGTTCTGGGGTGAGGCTGTGAATGAGGGGTTGAGGTGCAGGAGGGTGCTCTGGGCTGGGACCGAGGGTTTCAGAGCGTGGGGGGGTGGGGTGGAGGGGTCAGGGTTGGGACAGCGGGTTGGAGCACAGAAAGTCGTCAAGGGTGCAGGCTCCGGGTGGTGCTTACTTCAAGCAGCTCCTGGAAGGAGTAGCATGTCCTTCCTCTGGTTCCTATACAGAGGTGCAGCCAGGTGGTCCTGCGCACTGCCCGGACCGCAGGCACTGCCCTGCAGCTCCCAATGGCCATGGTTGCCAGCCAATAGGAGCTGAGGGGGCAGTGTGCAGAGCCCCCTGGCTGCCCCTACACATAGGAGGCAGGGGAGGGGGACATGCCGCTCCTTTCTGGAGCTCCACAGATCTCCAGCATGCACGGAGTGGGGCAAGCCCCCGCCCTGGACCCTGCTCCCCGGCTGGAGCTCGAGGGCTGGATTAAAATGTCTGAAGGGCTGGGTGTGGCCCCCAGGCCGTAGTTTGCCCAGCTCTGTGCTAGCACTTCACTTAATCAGGCCCATTTATTTTAGGTACTTGTGTAGAGATATAGTTCTCAAGCTTTAGCCACCCAAAATGGCAGTTTTGGCTGACGTTTTCAGTTACATTGGCTATTTCTGCTGCATGAACTTGCGCATCATGCAGAAGTTATAGGCTTGTTTGTGACATGTTTAGGCCCAATGAAAGAATCAAAAAGCTGTCAACCGTGCAGCAGTGCTGCTAACTTTATGCCTTATGATTGTTGTTCTAGCATAAATATTGCTTTTGAAAATGTCTGATCATTTCCTTTTAACCCGCCACATTAGCAGTATCACAAAATAAATCCTTTTCAGTAGATTCAGTCATAAACAGAGTCTTAGAAAAGCCCATTGCAATTAAAAACTTTCTTCTCAAATACGCTTAATTTTCAGTGAAACTGAAGTGCAGTTACATCAGAAAATGATTACATAAAAATGGCAGCATCTTATTCGATAGATTTGTCATTCTTCCTTGTGTATATTGTCACATCTGCTTTCTTTTCTAATTAAAACAAAGCATTTTAAGTGCTTTTTGCTTATTAGCACTGCAGAGCTAGTGCAGTTGTGACAAAGAGTTGGATATTTTCCGGCTGGCACACCGGCATTGTCTGCCTGTTTTTATTATGAGTCTTTATTAATGATGTTATGATATCCAGAAAAAACTCAGATTAACTGTTAGATTCCACAATGACTTTTCAGTACTGAAAGCTCAGTTTAGAAAACAAAGAAATAAGTTAACTTGATAGGGAAGTCACTGAAACAAAATAAATGTTAACAATCCCAACCTCGTCTTGTGATGCTATTAAATTTCATTTTTCAGTGTAAAACACACTTTTAGATTGTGATAATTTTCCTTTTTGAAAAGGAATTTCAGTAACAGCAAGCCTCTTTCTGCTTGACCACACATTCTCTATATGGTCCTGATTGTGTGATAGGGCTCCGTTGTCACTGAGGAAGCAGAGAAAGAACTGACAGGAAGAGGATTGCAGTGCATGACAGTTTTTAGCAAGAGTCAGGCTAACTGTAACCCTAATAACGCGAGATTTGTAGAAGCGAGGATTGTGTGAAGTGAGTAGAAAAGAACTGTGTGAGAAGTTGTTTCGACCTTGTGTAGATAATGCAAAATGTAGACTGGAGTCTCTTAAGTGAGAAAAACAAGATATCAGGATGACCTATGTATAAACAAAATGCAGCTGTTGCTTTTTATTGTCTGTAACAAAAGTATAAATGCTTGCTGTAATTGTTTACCTGTTGAGAGACCTGTCTAGGAAGGAGAGACCCTATGTCCTAGTGCATTCGCTCCTTACCGTAGCTGCTAAACAGAATAAAGTATCTGACTTTGCTGTACCCAAACAAATAAGTGAGAACTCTGTTATTCTTCGACATCACTGATGCTCCTGATCTCTAATCTTAACACAATGACACTGCAGCTTGTTCCTGTATCAGAGGTACGGTTCGCAGATCTCTTTTGTCTTCAGTCTACTCAGGTTCTGGAAACAGTGCCTTAGTTGGATCATAAGAGTTAGTTTCTGAAGAAGACGAGCAAATAAGCCACATTTTCTTTTCAACTTTTTATAGTCATGAATCACAAAAATACTTTAGAATCACTGCTACCAACTGATCTATGGTGTGTTCCTGGAATTTTTGTTAGGTGGAGGAAAGCAGTCTGAAAATATTTCACTTCAAAGAAATTTGATAGCTTGAATAAGAGCAAATTAATAAAATAGGTAAACTGGAATACTAGAAGAGTGAAGAATGAATGAAAATATTTGCTTTCTACTTTAACACAGTTGGGGTGAGAGAGATGGTCTGTATTCTTTTTTTTATTTGTGTGTGGTCTAACAGGAGAATGAGTGGTTTTCATTTTTAAATTGTTAGCATTAACCATTATTGAAATTAAACAATGTGACTTCTACCCTCTTACATCTTGCATTAAAAGAGAAAATACTATAATTCTGAATAGTGATCCTAAAATAAATAATTAATTATGAACTTAAACTCAAGATACATTTCTGTTGTTGTGATATAGTAGTGACTGTTACTGAGGGCAGGTCTACACTAAAGACCGATATCTGTATAACTACATCACTCCACGGTGTGAAAAAGTCACACCCCAGAGCAACATAGTTATACTGACCCAACCCCCTGCGTAGACAGTGCTGAATCAACGGGAGGACTTCTCCCACAACATAGTTACTGCCTCTTAGGGAGGTGGATTAACTATATTGATGGGAAAATCTCTCCCATCAGCATATTAGTGTCTTTCCCTTTGAGACCGGCTCTGTTCAATATCTTCATCAACAACTTAGATGTTGGCATAGAAAGTACGCTTATTAAGTTTGCGGACGATATCAACTGGGAGGGATTGCAACTGCTTTGGAGGACAGGGTCAAAATTCAAAATGATCTGGACAAATTGGAGAAATAGTCTGAGGTAAACTGGATGAAGTTCAGTAAAGACAAATGCAAAGTGCTCCACTTAGGAAGAAACAGTTTCACACATACAGACTGGGAAGAGACTATCTAGGAAGGAGTATGGCAGAAAGAGATCTAGTGATCATAGTGGACCACAAGCTAAATATGAGTCAACAGTGTGATACTGTTGCAAAAAACAGCAGGCGTGATTCTGGGATGCATTAACAGGTATGTTGTAAAGAAGACACGAGAAGTCATTCTTTCGCTCTACTCTGCGCTGGTTAGGCCTCAACTGGAGTATTGTGTCCAGTTCTGGGCACCACATTTCAAGAAAGATGTGGAGAAATTGGAGAGGGTCCAGAGAAGAGCAACAAGAATGATTAAAGGTCTTGAGAACATGACCTATGAAGGAAGGCTGAAAGAATTGGGTTTATTTAGTTTGGAAAAGAGAAGACTGAGAGGGGACATGATAGCAGTTTTCAGGTATCTAAAAGGGTGTCATCAGGAGGAGGGAGAAAACTTGTTCACCTTAGCCTCTAATGATAGAACAAGAAGCAATGGGCTTAAACTGCAGCAAGGGAGATTTAGGTTGGACATTAGGAAAAAGTTCCTAACTGTCAGGGTAGTTAAACACTGGAATAAATTGCCTAGGGAGGTTGTGGAATCTCCATCTCTGGAGATATTTAAGAGTAGGTTAGATAAATGTCTATCAGGGATGGTCTAGACAGTATTTGGTCCTGTCATGAGGGCAGGGGACTGGACTCGATGACCTCTTGAGGTCCCTTCCAGTCCTAGAGTCTAGAATCTATGAATAATACAAATAATAATGCTTAATCAATCAAATACTATAAAACTTAGAAGAGAGTTTAAAATATGGAAATGTGGTGAACTCTAGCCTTTGGCTTCAGAATTCTGAGTCACTAAATCTGTGCCTCTAAAATTAACATCTCTCCTTAATTTAAGAAAAAGCAAAACTAACTAAATAAATAAACCTCAGATGAGTTTGAGTGGATGGTTTGTTAAAGTGAATATGTGCTAATATGATCCCTTGTACATATGTTCTTTAGATTAGAACAGGCAAAAGAGGCGGAATCCAAGGATGCTTTGAAGGATTTGGTTAATCTGATAACTTCACTGACAACATATGGTGTCAATGAATTAAAACCAGCTGGTATTACTACTGGGGCACCTTTTCTGTTGCCTGGATTTGCAGTCCCACAACCTGCAGGCAAAGGTGAGTTTACTGTTTGTATCTCACAGAGCAGAAGTCTTATTGGGAGAGAAATTTCTGGTATACTACAGAAACCATATACAGTTCATGTTTCTTCTAACATCAGTAATTAAATGTTTAAAAGGTGATTTTGCTTAATTACTAGTGTCCAGATGAAAATAAGGGAGGCAATTTCTCCTCATTTAGCTCCAAATGCTGAATCACCCCTCTACAAAGTACAGATTAAATAGATCCTCCATGCAAATCTTAAGAGTTTGTATACATATAGTTTATAGCGTGATTTTTGTTAAACTGGTACGAAAGGCTTTGTGGATACTGTTTGGGTTTTTTTTCATTTTAAAGCAAGTTTGTTTCGTTTTAGCTTAAGTCAATTAGAGAAATGTATACTAAACTGAAATCTTCTCTTAAACAGAAATAAATTGTCCCCACAGGGGTTAGTATTAGTTTAACTAAATGAATATGAATTTGGAAACTAAGTTTTAATAGTAGTAGGAAATTAAAGGAATATTCTCTCTTCTTTCTATCTGTCTGTCTATCTAGACCTAGATTTTATTTTTTATTTTTTTTTATATATATATATATATATATAGTCTTCATTCCAAGACCACTAGACAAAGCTTGTGGGAGTTTTGAAATAGTGCTGTCCATGAAAAGTAGAATTCCATCTGGCAGGAAATATATAATGCATACATGGTGAACAATGTAAATATTTGTGTAATATATTCCTAAAAGGGGATAGAATGTATTAGAAGGAAGAGCACCTGTAATAATGAGGGGACTGTGGATGGACAAAAGACCTACATCCACACTTACTGAGAAACAGCTAGTTACCCAACGCTTCAACATAGTAAAGAGGAAGCTGCTCTCACAGCTTGAGATAGACCAACTCCACATTACATCCCAGACTCAAGAAGACCTGGAAGAAAGTGGATGTGCAGCCCACACCTGAAGCTGAAACTTCACTGCCACCCCCCCTCCATTGCAGAGCACAGCAGCTGATATGAGGCATAAGATCATGGAGAAACTAGCTACAGTCAATCCTCGAGACCGATTACCAAGGCTCAGTGGAGAAGTACCATCAGATAGTATGTTAGAAGATGCCAATAGAGCCCTCATGACAATCCCTACTACCACCATAACTCAAACCAATGAACTGGTATACGCTACAGCCTCTGTAATCCTGGAGATGCTTGGCTACACGATCAAGAAGAACAACAGTATGTACCCACCCTGGAAAATGAGGTTGGAGGATAAGATCAAGGCGACTCGGAGAGAAGTTAGTCAGCTGGTGGAACTACAGAAGGGTGTAGAGATTAAGGATAAGACTCGGCTACTGAAAAAATACAAGGGCCTGACTCCATCTGAAGCCCTAGAGACTGCTAAACAAAGGCTCACAGCACTGGCTACCAGGCTAAGGAGATACACTAGAGAAGCAGAGGCCAAAAAAAGTAAATGCCCTGTTCTCCAAAGAACCATCCAAGGTGTACTCCCAACTGCAGTGCAACAAACACAATAACAGCAGAGCCACCAGCAGCAGAAACTGAACAGTACTGGAAGAACATATGGGAGAAAGAGAAGACTCATAACACCAGTGCAAAGTGGCTGCAGGACCTGAGAACAGAGCACAGCAATCTCCCAGAACAGAAACCAGTCACCATCACAGTAGAAGACATCCAGCAGCGGGTCAAGAACATGAAGAGCTGGACAGCACCTGGACCAGACATGATCCACACCTACTGGCTAAAGAAGAACTAACAGCAGTGCATGAACGCCTAGCAGCACAGATGAACCAGCTGCTAGCAGCAGGCTCCCACCCAAACTGGCTAACACAAGGAAGGACAGTGCTGATCATGAAAGACCCCTGCAAGGGACAGAAACCGTCCAACTACCGGCCAATAACCTGCCTCCCACAACATGGAAAGTCCTATCAGGCATCATAGCCGCCAAGCTACAGGACCATATGGGCCAGTACATGAGCACAGCTCAGAAGGGCATTGGGAACAACACCAGAGGCTCAAAACACCAGTTGCTCATAGATAGAGCAGTCGCCCAAGACTCAAGATCTAGACAGACCAATCTGAGCACAGCCTGGATTGACTACAGGAAAGCCTACGACTCAATGCCGCACACGTGGATCTGTGAATGTCTGGCGCTATACAAAGTCAACAGGACACTAAGGACCTTCCTCAAGAACTCAATGGGACTATGGAAGACAACACACTGGAAGTCAACTCAAGGCAGCTTGCACAAGTGGCCATCAAGTGCGGCATATACCAAGGTGATGCACTGTCCCCGCTGCTGTTCTGCATAGGCTTAAACCCCCTCAGCCAGATAATCACAAGGACTGGATACGGGTACAGGTTCAGGAGTGGAACTACCATCAGCCACCTCCTCTACATGGATGACATCAAGCTGTATGCTAAGAATGAACGAGACATCGACTCGCTAATCCACCTGACGCGGATCTACAGTGAGGATATCGGGATGTCATTCGGACTGGAGAAGTGTGGCCGGATGGTAGTGAAGAGAGGGAAGGTAGTCAAGACTGATGGGGTGGAACTACCAGCGGGCCACATAGCAGACATACAGACCAGCTACAAGTACCTTGGCGTCCCACAGTCACATGGAAACCACGATGAGGAGGCAAGGAAGACAGCAACATCCAAGTATCACCAAAGGATAAGACAGGTCCTGAAGAGCCAGCTCAGTGGGAAAGAACAAGATCCACGCCATCAACAGATACGCCCTGCCGCCGTCATCAGATACCCTGCCGGTATAGTGAGCTGGCCAAAGGAGGACATGGAGCTGCCGATGTGAAGACCCGGAAGCTCCTCACAATGCACGGAGGTTTCCACCCCAAGTCCAACACCCAGAGACTGTATACCAGCCGGAAAGAAGGCGGGCGGGGCTTGGTGAGCGTCAAAGCCACTGTCCTGGACGAAACCCGGAACATCCAGGAGTACATCAGTAAGATGGCCCCCAAAGATGAGCTGCTGAGAGAATGCCTGAGGCAGCAGCAGACATGGGAGGAAGACCAAGCAGAAGAAGTGCCATGGCAAGACAAGACCCTGCATGGATGTACCATCGACAGATAGCTGAGGTGGCTGACATTGGGAAATCCTACCAGTGGCTGGAAAGGGCTGGACTAAAAGACAGCACTGAGGCACTGATCATAGCAGCACAGGAACAGGCACTGAGCACCAGATCCATTGAAGCAGGGTCTACCACACTAGAGAGACCCAAGGTGCAGACTGTGCAGAGAGGCCTCAGAGACAGTCCAACACATAGTGGCAGGATGTAAGATGCAGGCAGGAACAGCATACACTGAACGGCACAACCAAGTGGCTGGCATTGTGTACAGGAACATCTGCACAGCGTATGGGCTAGACCCTCCCAAGACCAGATGGGAGATTTCCACAGAAGATCAGAGCTCTCTGTCCAGAAGAGTGCAGTGCTAGGAACAGCTAAGATACTGCGCAGAACCCTCAAACTCTCAGGCCTCTGGTAGAGGACCCGAGGTTGAGGAAGACACATACCACCCATAGGGGTGAGAGGGGAATTTTATATATATAATATAAAAATACACAAGAAGTTGTGCCCATTTAATTGAAATTGATTTTATAAACAGGTTTAGTTAAAACAGTTCAACACCTTTATGTGGAGACTCTTAAATTCATTTAACCTGTTTAATGTCAGTTTAGTTTAAAATTGATTTCTTACTCAATGAAGCTAAAAGGATACACGCCAGATTTAAATTGGTTTAAGAATGCCCACGTGCGTTTTGCACTAGTTTAACTAACTTGATTTAAAAACACACCTATAGTTAGACTAGTGTAAGTTCTTGTATAAATGAGGCCTAGAACCTTGGTGAGGAGTGGCTGAGAAGCTAATCTGCTTCAGTTCAACTGTCTGTAAGCTTTAGTAATACCTGGGATCCGGACAGGCTTCATGTATTAGGGAGGGTTAGGCTGGTGGATCCATCTAGCAGTAGATCTGCTAATTATTCCGTGTGTGACTTGTCCTTTTCTGCCCAACAGAATGGTGCTTGCTGTGTTTTAATACTTTACAGGCTCACAGAGGAGGGTCTTATTTCTGGTGCTTGTGCTATGCCTGTTTCCTGGATACAGTAGCGGTTTTGCAGGCTCTGTAGCTGTCCATCTTTCATGCACATTTCATGATCTCTCAATTAACTATTCAACATCTTTCATTTTAAAACAGTCATGAAAAGCTAGTAATTTAGAAGAGAAAAATTAATTTGTGGCTTTGCAATGCAATATTGGTATTAATACTCTTTATAGGATGCTTGTTCAGTATATATGGTTGTTACATATTACATTTCAAAAGGTTTTGTTTTCAGTCTTCAAGGAAACAGTGAAATGTGGCATTAAAATAAAGGTCAGTTTTGTTTAGATAAGTGACTAATGGAGCATAACAAATGAAGATTGCATTCAGTGCAAACAATAAATCTCTGTGCTGTCTCTCTTTAAAAATCTAAAAACAAATTACAGCTTGATTAAAACAAATGTTTTCAATTAGTATTTGGAAAATAAAATTTTATCAGACTATTTGAAGATCAATGATGTATATAATGCATAGTAGTTCCAGTTTTTATTTTTAGAACATTTTATGAAGTTCTTTTGGAACTGAATGTTAATAGATGCCGCACTTTGGGATTTCAGTCTTATACTTGAGATTCAGAGCTACAGCTCTCAAACTAAAGATGGCTTCATACTATGAATCGCTTCACAAAAAGCTGCAAGTGTGTGATTAAATTGTTTAAAAGTTATTTTATGCTTTTTATAGCCTTTACTTAGATAATTAAGTCCATGCCATGGTACATATGTTACTAAAGAGGTTAATTGGCTTTCTCAAATTTTTACCATTAATGTACTACTATGTAATTCCTTCTTAAGCTTTTACCATCCACTCCTCTCAAACATCCCCATCCTGCTCAAGAAAACCTATTAGAAGGCCGATAGTAGTATGTAGGCTTTTAGTGCAGATCAGTACAATTCTGTATAAGATAGGTTAGACTACATGACAAGTATTATATTACACAAATTTAACACAGTTCATGAAAGGTTTTTGCAGCAATTATATTCTGTGACCCCAGTGTACTCTGATGTTTGGACTAATGAGAGTAATACAACATTAAAGAAGTAGTGGTGCAGTGCAAAACTTCTAATGGCAAGAAAAATCTTTTCAAATATTGCAGATGTTGGCTCACATTTTGCATTTATTAATCTTGACTATATCAGAAAACTCACTCATGAATGACGGTACACTTCCAGTGTCTATAACCATTGGGATATGGAGGTTGAGGGCTTTCTACTCTTTTCCTCATCCTTCTGTACCCAGATATAAGACAGAGAAACTATCCTGTTCTTCTGCAAATGATTGTCCATATAGACATTCTACATCTGTGCATATGCCCAAGGATCCATTAAACTCCAGATGTATTATTGTGCCACAGAATTCCCCAGGAAGACAAAACCTTAGCTTGTTTATGGTTGGTCTCACCGAACACTATAATTCTATCACCACTGAGGGAAGTCTAACCCATGTTGCCAGGACCATCCTCCCAACTTTGAGATAATATGAATCGAAGACAAGTTAATTGTACCACGTGCCTGTACGATCAGTTCAAAGCTCAAGGTATCTGCACAGTGTGAACAGCACAATTGCATCAAAGGCCAAAAGTGCCTCTGATCTGCTTATGACTATTAACTCCACATCCCCTCTTAACCCCATGCCAACTTATAGCCCTCTGTGACAATAACCATAAAGAAAAAAAAGGTAGAGGGAAATAAATGTTTGCAGCAGGAAAGAGTGGATTAAAAGAGGGTACTCTCTGCCTATTGCCATTACTTTAAAGGAGAGCATTTTGTTGGCCAGCCAATCCCAGCTCTTGAAGGAATCCCTCGGAAATTGGCAAGACTAAGCTTCCTAAAGGAGGGCCATCACTGGCTGGCAGTGTTTGTAGCCCACTCAGGGATGTAATGCCAAACCCCCTGGTCCTGCAGTCTGGTCTAACTCTCTTTGTTCCACAAGTGACTTCCAATCTGTTCAGAGGTGGGGGAAATTAAAAGAATGTGCATGTTACTGAGCATTAATTTGGTCAACACTTTTTTGTTATGACTGGCATTACTACTTGTGATATTATTGAGAAGTAGTTGTGAGGGGGTTGCTGCTGCATATCGTTCCAAATTCTGCTTGCATTACTATAGGTAACTGATTGGCACACAGTGCAAAGTTTTCCATTGTGGATCAAACATAGTGCTTCTCAAAGAAGTAAATTTCCTGTCTCAACTATGACCTATTCAGATTTTTAATCTGTTAAATTGCATTCAGATTTGATCATTTAAAATACTATATTTTCGGTTGGTACACATGCCAAAGTTTATTTTCAAAGAGAAATGCCATCTTAGGCAACAATAAATAATAGATCTTTCAATTCAGAATTGTGAAATAAGTGGGAGGAGTTCCTTTAGAGGATGTCTTAGTGTGTTCTTGCTCTTTGAAAAATCCATTTTAGTAGAATTTGTTTATGCTTGTTGGGCTACAGAGGAAACAATTTGTTTGTTTGTTTGTTTGTTTAATTCATACTTCTCCCTTAATATGGTCAAGCAAATAGGTATAAAGAATTTTGTTATTTTTCCCCTTGTTTCCTATTGTAGGTCATAGCGTGAGGAATATTCAAGCTTTCTCTGTCCTTCAAAATGCATTTTTGAAAGCAAAAACTAACTATCTTGCACAAATTATTCTGGATGCCATTACAAATATTTACATAGCGGACAATGCCAACTACTTCATCTTGGAATCACAGCACACCTTGTCCCAGTTTGCAGAGAAAATTTCCAAGCTTCCAGAAGTGCAGACCAAATACTTTGAGATGCTGGAGTTTGTCGTCTTTAGCTTGAATTATATTCCTTGTAAAGAACTGATTAGTGTCAGCATCCTCTTAAAGTCCAGCACGTCTTACCAGTGTAGCATCATTGCAATGAAAACACTTCTTAAGTTCACCCGTCATGACTACATCTTTAAGGATGTCTTCAGGGAGGTGGGGCTTCTGGAGGTGATGGTAAACCTTTTGCACAAATATGCAGCCCTTTTGAAAGATCCCACTCAGGCTCTGAATGATCAAGGTAGAGTGTTTTCCTTGTTTTTTTATGTACATGTTTTTGGATGCTAAAAGAGACTAGTGTTGGTTAGCAGGGCTAGTTCTGGTTAGCTGGGTCACCTGAGTTCTGTTCTCAACACTGCCAATGAATTACGATGTAATGTTGTGAAGCTCACTTAAACTCTCTGTACTTGTTTTCTTATGTAATATTAGTCAACCTTTAGAAAGTGCTTTGAGGTCCTCTAATGAAAGGTACTATAATTGCAAAATATTTATTAAAAATAGATACTAGCTGGAGTTTTCCACTTTTTTAAAAAAAAAACTATTTAATGTAATATTATATTTAGGTTATTCTAGTACAGGGCAAAAATTAACAAGAGGGGAATGCCGTTTGTATAATTATATATAGATTTTCATCCCAGTTACCACAGTAGTTTACAATATGGCCTAACCTACTAAAGTACTCTTGAAGCACAGATCTTTATTCTTGCATGAAGTCCAGGGGTGAAAATAGAAATAGGGACTTACTGGTATGGGGATAAGTTGGGGCTGGCTCTGGCCATCGGAAGGGGTGGGGCCTCAGGCAGAAAGGTCGGGGATTGGGGGGGGTCAGAGCCAGCTCCGTTTCGCCCTGTACCGGTAAGTGCCCTCCCCTCCCCCGCCAGGGTAGCAGCAGCAGCCGGGGGCTCCGCCAGCAGTTTAAAGGGCCGAGGGCTCAGCCGCCGCTACTGCCCCAGGCCTTTTAAGCCGCTGCTGGAGCCCCTGGCTACCGCTGCTACCCCAGGGCTCCAACAGCAGGGCTCCAGTGGCTATTTAAAGGGCCGGGGCTGTAGAAACAGCGGGAGCCCTGGGCCTTTTAAATAGCTTCCGGAGCCCTGCCGCTGCTACTCCAGGGCTCCGGCAGCGGGGCTCTGGCGGCAATTTAAAGGCTTAGGGCTCCAGCCAGTGCTGGGAGCCCCAAGCCCTTTAAATTGCCACCTGGGGAAGCCGGGCCCTCTGGTATGGCGCACTGGCTCTTGCCGGTACACTGTACTGGGGTTTACCAGCTTAGTTTCACCTCTGAAGAAGTCCCAATGAGTCACTTTTTCTCCATGTGCGAGAGAAGGGTCCATGTTTGCAGAGCCCTTTCAAGCTTTGTGGGGCTATATTGCTGTAAACACACAAACAAATCTCTTCCTCCATCTCAAGTGTTGAACACTTCTCACTTACACCATGTAACAGTTTAGTTTTCTGGCTGAAACTATATTTTGCTTGTCTCCATTCAACCTATAACATGTCTAATGAATTTTATGCATCTGTTGCCTGTGGCATCTCAGCGTGTGATATCTTGATAAACCATTTTAAACTGCTCAGACCATAATAACTAACCAGCAATATTTCATAATCAAATACTTGATGAAAAATCTGCCCTGCACCATGTCCTAGAGATTTGTTAATGGGAGTGGTGGTGGCCTACTAGATGAAGTCCTAAGTCTGCAGCCTCCCCCCCCCCCCCAAAACACTAAAACACTTCACTTCTTAAGAGTGCCTATCTAGAGTCTGTCAACAAAAGGATCAAATTGACATTTGGATAGGGCACTAGGAGCAGTTCGCTTATTCTTGTGAAAGTGCTATGGGATCTTTAATAATCACCAAAGCAGTTAAGATGTCTCTGCGATCAAGCAGCATAACACATTTAAAATACTGTGCTTGGCATTGGTTCAGCTCACATACTTGATGAATCATCAGCACCACTTAATGCAGTGCACTGGGAATTTTCTTGGAAGCTCTCTATCTAAGAATTGAATAGGACAAACCCTACACACTTAAAAATATATGGTATTACAGCATCAGGAAGTAGAATTACAAACATTGAAATAATAGATACAGGTGCAATATCTACTGCACAGTTGTCAACCTGTTTTCATTTGTTGTGATAATTCACTTTTAAAACAAATTTCTGACTTAAACTTTGCATACCATTTTGTAAGAAAAGATTAGTTGTGCTGCTCATTAGAGAGCAAAAGAGAGATGCTAATTTTTTGTTTGGTGCTTCAGACCACTTTGGTAACTGTCTTATTTTAAATATAAAGAGTGAGAGGATTCTTTTATTTGATTATTGCAAATTACTGCTTCTCTTCTGTTTTTAATAGATTTTTTTTCAAGTTAACTTTCCAGAAAAAGAGCTGTATTTTCATGCTTGGGTGGAGAGTGAACTGTTTTCTTTCAGTAGAATGAGAACATGAGTCTTTATCGTGGTGATAAAAGTTGTTTTTGTTTTGGAAATCATTAACGGTTTGTGTCACCTATTGCAGATTTTAATTGTTAGAGCTTGTCTACACAAACGTTTAGTTTGCGGCAAGCTTGGATGTGAGTCTGCTGTGCACTAGCCTAATGCTCGCTGTCTGGGTAGACTCTGCACACGAACAGTCATTAGTGCACTTTAATCTCCTGTTTCAAAGTAGGATAGATCAAAGCACATGAACAAACTGTTAGTGGGCATCAGCAGGATCCATGCAGATAGCTAGTGCCTGACACACTAGTGCAGGGTAGATTAACACCCCGTCTTGATGCGAACAAAATATTTGTTTCGAGAAGCCCTGAGGAAAGTTGAGATGACTTAACTAAAGGTGTGTTGTTAAAGCACATGATGTTCCTGTGTGGATTAACTAAAGCAAACTAAGGCAATTTTACTTCTCAATTAGAGCATCTGCAGGTGTGTTCAATGTATTTTAATATACATTATTTAACCTTAAGTTAATTTGTTGCAACTTTCCTGAGTGTGTGTGTGGTTTAAAAAATTGTTAGAGGATGTTTTTTGTGTGGAAGCCAAAAAAAATGGGGATTGGTGAAAGGAACAAAACTTTATTTTTTAATCATTTTTTAAAAAAGGTCAACTTTGTTGTCTTCAGTGCAATGAACTTTTGAAATTTATTTTCTAGGGGATTCGAGAAATCTCAGTTCTTTTGAGGACCAAAAGCAGCTAGCTTTATTGGTTATGGAGACCTTGACAATACTACTACAAGGATCAAACACAAATGCAGGTAATTATAGAAGTTACATCAGTTATGATAATGGTGGAATCTGAAGTGCATGCTTAAAAAGACATGATTTAAATGAGTGATATTGACTGATTGGGCTAAATGTAAGATTGTTTGTGTCACTTATAATGCGTTTGACCTTGAAATACAACATATCAATAGTACAGCACTTTATTATTACATTCAATTTCTGTGGTCAGTCTACTGATGATCTTGTCCGTGAGTCATGTATTGACCGTCGTGTGCTGCAGGAATTGAAAATATACTTTAACGTGACCTTGTAGTTTTACTTTGTTTCCTGTTATATTTTTAAGAATAAAAATCTATATAATACAGTTAAAACAACATAATGATAGGACTGTGAACACTTTCAGGCTGTTTAGTTATAGGGTTAAGCTTACCTATTCAACTTTTTACTAAAAATAAGCTATACGTATAGTTTATAACAGGGGTCGGCAACCTATGGCACGGCACGCGGCTGCCTGCTGGGACTCAGTGTGTCATTAAAAGTCCTGCCGACGGGGCAAGCCGCGGGGTGTGCCGACACGAGCACAGCAAGTCGCTGCCCCCTCCCCCGCCTTTCCCTAGAGTTATGTTGTGGCGCGCGCAGCGCTCTAGGGGCTGGGGCTAGGCGCTCCCGCGGGGCAGCATTTGGCTCTGTGGAGAGGGAAAGATGCACCCCACTCATCCAGAGCCCTGCTGTCACGCGCCCAGTGCTCTGAGGGGCGGGGCGGAGCAGAGCAGGGCTGCACGCGCGGGGTGGCGGCGGCGGCAGGGCTCCGGGTGAACGAGGAGCCTCATGGTAAGGGGGCTGGCTCGGGGGCGGGAGGTGGGTAAAGGGTGGGGACAGGGAGCAGGGTGGGTTGGATGGGGGGGTGGTATACTGGGAGGTGGTTAGGGGCGGGGTTCTCTGGAGGGGGCAGTCAGGGAGCAAGGAGGGTTGGATGGGGCATGGGAGTCCCGGGGTTTGTTTGTGGGGTGGATAGGGGTCAGGGCAGTCAGGGGACAGGGAGCAAAGAGGGTCCTGGGGGAGCAGTTAGAGTGTGTGGGGTTTCTGGAGGGGGTGGTCAGGAGACAAGGAGCTACGGTGGTTGGATGAGTCGGGAGTTGTGGGGGGACTATCAGGAGGTAGGGGTGTGGAGAGGGGTTGGGGCAGGCAGGGAGCTGGGCGGGGGTTGTATGGGTCCAGAGTTTTGGGGATCCTGTCAGGGGGCGGGGAACGGTTAGATAGGCATGGGAGTCCAGGGGGTCTGTCTGGGTGCGGGGGTGTGGATAAGGGTTGGGGCAGTCAGGGGACAGGTAGGGCGTGGGGTCCTAGTGGGGCCGGCAGGGGATAAGGGGCAGGGAGGCTTAGCTAGGGGGTGGAGTCCCAGGAGGGGGTAGTCGGGACAAGGAGCGGGGGGGGTTGGGGACTGTGGGGGGAGCAGTCACCCAGCCCTCTCCCCTGAGCCCTATACCCGCACACACCCCCAGGTCCCTCCCCTGAGCCTGTACCACCCAGCCCTCTGACTTCTTCACCCCCCCATGACCCGAGCACTGACTGGCACCCCCATACATACCCAGCCCCCCTACCCTGACACCTGCACCCCACTCACGTGCCCCCAGCCTTCTGCCCTGACTCTTGCACGCCCCACATGCCCACCCCCAAATGGGAGCCCCTGCACCCTCACTCACATTCCCACCTGACCCCTCACACCACATGGGAAGTGCCTCCACATCCAAATCTCCTGCCCCAACCCTGAGCCCCCTCCTTCATTCTAGCTCCTGGCCAGACCCTTCACCCCCAGCCCTGTGCTCGGTCCACTCCAACTCTCAGCTCAGTGCAGAGAAAGGAAGAGAATGGGCCAGAACCAGAGAGAAGGTACCCACTGTACGTGGGCAGGGCCGGGACCCAGACCGGCACTGGGCTGAGCGGGTCCGGCAGCCAGGATCCCAGCTGGCAGAAGCCGAAGGATGGAACCCCTGAGCGGCAGTGGGCTGAGCGGCTCAGCCCACTGCCGGTCTGGGGTCCTGGCCACCAGCCCCACACAGCCTGCTGCCGGTCTGGGGTTCTGGCTGCCAGACCCTTCCCAGCTGGGGTCCCGGCCGCAGGCTCCACTCAGCCCACTATTGGCCTAGGTGAACAGAACCCCAGACCAGCAGCGGGCTGAGTGGGTCGGTGGCATAAGATCCACATTTTAATTTAATTTTAAATGAAGCTGCTTAAACGTTTTGCAAACCTTGTTTATTTTACAATACAACGCTAGTTTAGTTATGTAATATATAGACCTGTAGAGAGAGACCTTCTAAAAAACATTAAAATGTATGACTGGCACGTGACACCTTTAAATTAGAGTGGATAAATGCAGACTCGGCACACCACTTCTGAAAGGTTGCCGACCCCTGGTTTATAATATAAAATAGGAGCACGTTACTGAATATCTTATTTGCTACTGAAATCACTGGATATTCACACAAATCAAGTAACTGAAAGTATAGATGTCTGTCTAAACACACCTTGCCCTTTACTTGAGCTTATTCCCAATTTGCATGTACCAGGTGTGTACTCCATCACATAGGTAGTTTTGAAAATTAGGCTATTTTCAAACTCACATTATAATATAGGTTACTTTATTGTGTATCAGAGGGGTAGCCGTGTTGGTCTGTTTCCACAAAAACAATGAGAAATCCAGTGGCACCTTAAAGACAAACTGATTTATTTGGGCATAAGCTTTCTTCGGTAAAACACCCCACTTCTTCAGATGCATGGAGTGCTTCTTCATTGTTTGTGTATTTCATCCTCAAGCTGTATCTAATTTACATATATGTGCCCTCTGTGTAAATAAGAGGGAGGAGAAGCTGATAACTCTTTTAAATCCTGCCTCTTGCTGACCAATTAAAAAAAATACACTACAGAAATTAGCAGCTATAGGCCTAAAGCTCTTTAAAATGTCTTTATTCCTGCCTGTTTATTTTCCTCAATTCTCACCTGTGTTTCAAAGAATCTAGGCCTTTTTTACTTTTATTTTTACTTAGCAAAGAGAAATTAGAAGCTGTTAAAATGATCATGATTCGATTTACTTTAATTTAGAAAGTTTGAGAACAACCACTGTGTGGGTAAAGCACTGTTGTGCATCTGGTCTTGACTGCTAGAATGTAACTTTATTTGTTTCCTTTTCCTTTCTGAAATTCAGCCTCTGTGTCTAACAGCAGTTTGCAGTCAGATGAAAGCATCATGTTAATACTTCAGTCATGGTACTTTATTTGTTTTGCGTATAAAAAGTTTAGCTGGGTGTATTGATCATTCTCTGATTTAGGCTTTCTGAATACAGATTTAGGCTTTCTGAATACAGATAAATTTGAAAGCAGCTCAGTTGCTCATAAAACATTGTTTGGCTGCTAACCTGTAATGTTCCTGAGGGGTAGGGAAGAAGAATGAATCTCAAGTGAATGGGAACAATCTGAAAACTGCAGTTATATTTAATATTCGGTTAGTATTTTCTGTTTTGTTTTGTTTTTGTTTGTTTGTTTGTTAAACAATAATAATTGGAGATCATACCTATCTCCTAGAACTGGACAGGACCTCTAAAGGTCACAGAGTCCAGCCCCCTGCCTTCAGTAGGCAGGACCATGTACTGATTTTTGCCCTGATCCCTAAGTGGCCCCCTCCAGGGTTGAACTCACAACCCTGGGTTTAGCAGGCCAGTGCTCAAACCACTGAACTATCCCTTCCCCTTCCCCTTCCCTCCATATTTTAGTTTTGTGTGCTTGTATGTGCCACACTCTCTGTTTTAAGTAACCTACACCACCTGCCCTTTGAAATAATTAACTTCAATAGGCTTTGGATGGGAAGCCTGTGTAAGGGGTAAAGCTGATGTCAGGCCATAGGGTGGGAAGAAGGACTGTTGATCTATTCTTGTAACAAACAAAGAAGGGGAGGAGAAATCAAAGTGGGCTGTGGGAGCTATCTAGTTTTATCTGGAACTGGTGGAGACTAAGTGACAATAAAAATTAAAAAAAGTTACAACACAACATTTACAAGGAAATAATTTGTAAAAATGTATAGAAATTTACCTAAAAGCGTGAAACATTTCCAGCGCTTGTCGTAATGGCTTTTAAGCAGAATTAAATTTTTCCTGACTTTATTTCTTTCTTCTGGCCTACAAGCAGGAAAGTGGAAGCTTCTTTGGATTTTATGTTGAAGAATGTGTGCACGTGTATTTAAAATGATTACTTCTGTAATTTTGATGTGAGTCTAGCTACAGTTAGTGCTGTTAAAAACAAAACAAATAAACAAAAAAACCTCCCAAACTATGATTACTGCACCATGTTATTTCCCTTTAATGTGGTTTGTGGTATCTTACTTTAAATGGGAAATGTTTCAAGTGCTCAATAAATGTTACGAGTATAGGAGATAAATGTCTGAAATAAAAAAAATAAATACCATTTTCCTTAGCATAGTGAATTTACATCTCTTCCAGTTAGGGTATGAGTTTCTCTTTTGATGCTGTATTAATGTTCTGTTCTCTTCTTATAAAATAGGTTACCTACCATACAGTGTTTCCATAGTGGATATCATTTCACACCTGCACCAAATGCAAACTGATATAATTCTTCTTGGCAGCCTGTCAACAACATTCCTAATAGTTACCCACTGAATTACCTTTTTGACAGTAACTATCTATCAGGCGGTCTTACTCCTGCAACTTGTTGCTAGTAAAACAAAAGCTTAAAATACTTAGCAATGTAGAACGGTTTGTAATTGGAGTATATTATTTTGTTGATGATGAAGTACAGAGTGGAATAGGTCTTTGGTTTCACATTGGATAACCTTGATAACTAATTTTTTTCCCGCAATCATACATTTATATATTTATCCCCAACTTATGGAATAGAAATTTAAATTCAGTACACTGGATATTCCCTTCATTGTGTAAAAAAAATATATTTATAAGATTAAAATTTCTTCCATAAACTGTGTAGTGCAAAACAATAATCCCATTTCCCCTTAGTTGATATTGTAGCACTAACTCAGTTACAGCAGAACCTTGCTAGTTACCATGGCTGGAAGACCTATTGTGAATTACTCAATGTGGCAAATTAGCAAGTAACAGATAATTTAAAAAGCAATCAGAGTAATGCATCAGAACGTTTACTGTTCATTTGTTTTGATAATTCAATTTCAATGTGATATTTCGTAATATACTCAAGTGTTTTAAAGTTCACTCTGTAAAAATAATGGAAATCTTATTAATACCTTGCTATTAAATCTCGGCAGAGTTTTGTGTTGGGCGACTACCAGTTTTTTTGCAGGCTACAAATCAGATTTGTTTTAATTATGATTAAGAAAATATTTCCATTATGAGCCTGTATTTTTAGGTGTTTTTAGCTTTCTGTAAAAATTACTGTATCAGGCTGAGTATTGCATTGTTTAGTCTGAGTATAGAAATAAATGTCTTGTTTTGGAAAGTTTTGATAAAATTTTGTTTTTCCATTTTGGAGATATGCAAAAGTGAAAATGTAGTGGTTACTATTCAGAAGTTGTTTCAGGTACGATTTTACATTTGGATGACTGAGATTGTTTCTGTAGAGGTGGAGAAAAGGGAACTTGAAAACTTAGGCATCAGAATTAATGTCAGACAATTTTTGTGAAATTTTTATTGGCAATTAAGAACACTAAGAATGATTTGAAAATATTATATTGTGTATATATAGCAGATATTTTCCCCTTATTAATTTAAGGCCCTGATCCCGCTAACACTTGCTCACATTCTTGTGAATAATGTGTGATGGTTTCTGCAAGGTTCTGAAGTACAGTTACTATATCTTAGAATTCCTGACTTTTGTTCCATCAAAATATCATCTGTAAGGGTAAAATAGGTCTTGCTGACCTTGAATCCACTGAAAATAGTTTTAGAATAGTAGCTTACGCAAAGTAGGAGGCTTTGAAGAAAAAGGTAAAGTGTAAGGTGGAACATAAAATCAAGACATAGGAAACTAAGTAGTAAAACGTGGCCTATTTGTCAGCATGCAAAGAGGTTAATATCGGAAAATCCCAGTGTCTGTTGTAGGTTTTATGGTTGTCAATTATATGGAAGACAAGGGTGCCTAATATGGTGCCCAAAGTTGCTATTTATTAACATTAACATTAAGTAAGTATGACAAGATTAGATTGTGAAGAACTCCACCAGAAACTAATGGAACTACAGTAGGTAATTGGAAAATATAAGAACAGATAAAATTCAAAGCAGACAAATGCAACTCATTGTACTTTGGAGGAGAAAATGATATTATTCAAGCATACTGATAAGTTGTAACTCTTAAGAGGAAAAAAAAGTCATGCTGAGCGACTCAATGAGAATATCTGTTCACTGATGGATGAAAGAAGCAAGTTAGGCTCTATTAAGGAGGTTGTCAAGAATAATACAGCATATATTACAGTTGTATTATATGAATCAATTATGTGCTTTCACCTTGAATGCTGTGTTCAGTTTTGATTGTTTCATCTCAGAAAAGGCACAGCAGAAATGGAAAAGAACCAGAGAAGGGTGACAAAAATACTTGTTCTGGAGAGCTTCCATGCAAGGAGAGATTTGTAGAATCAAGATTACTTCATTTATACTGAGATTAAGAGCAGATATTATATAAGTATATAATAATGAATGGTGTGCCTGATGGATTTTGAGCCGGTCTGTGATAATTTATGAATATTCTGGTGGGGTTGTTAGGGGTGTTTTATGTGTGACTATATTGGGAATGAACAGGAATGAATCTTGAAAAATGAGGAGGATGGAAAAAATGTCTCAAGAAGCTACCCCCCAACAAACACTTGAGAGTTGCTAAAGGACAAAACATAAGGAAGGCCGTACTGGGTCAGACCAAAGGTCCATCTAGCCCAGTATCTGTCTACCGACAGTGGCCAATGCCTGGTGCCCCAGAAGGAGTGAAGCTAACAAGCAATGATCAAGTGATCTCTTTCCTGCCATCCATCTCCAACCTCTGATGAACAGAGGTTAGGGACACCATTCTTTACCCTTCCTGGCTAATAGCCATTTATGGACTTAGCCACCATGAATTTATCCAGTTCCCTTTTAAACATTGTTATAGTCCCAGCCTTCACAACCTGCTCAGGTAAGGAGTTCGACAAGTTGACTGTGCGCTGTGTGAAGAAGAACTGTTGGCTCTGAGAACTCTGGCTTGATTTCCCAGGGAGTCTAGGTGGACTGCTTTTGACAAGAAGTGTCAAAGCCTCAAAACACAGAAGAACCAAAGAACTATAGCAGGGTTTGAAAGGCACCCTCTCTCAAAAGAGGTGTTGTGGTAGTTCAGGGGAACCAGCCTGAGCTACAGCACCAGCTGGGGACTGTCTCTAAAAGAAAGGCCTACTTAGATCACCATCACTGGATGATAGGGCTTTAGGTAAGATGACATATATGTAGACAGTTTTTAAAATGCATTTTTTCTTAAATCTTTGTTCCTTCTGCTCAGATCGTATTTTTATTTTAAGAAGGCTGCCTGGTCACCAGCTCCTGAAGGGAAGATCTCAGGTGCCTGAACTCAGTTGAAACTGCAGGATCAGAATGGTACATAAAAGATGCTATTGCCAAGTCTAGAAGTAGGAGAATTGCAAAATTCCACCCCAGGATATGTAGAGGCACAAGGCCTGACACCTGATGGAGTGTGCTCAGAGGGCATGTCTACAGTGCAAGTAAAAACCTGTGGCTGACCCATGCCGTCTGACTTGGGCTTATGGGGCTCAGGCTGAGGGTTGTTTCATTGCAGAGTAAACTTCTGAATTCAGGCTGGTGCCCAGGCTCAAGAACCCTATGTGGTCAGAGGGTCACAGAGCTCAGGGTGCAGTTCGAGACCAGAAGTCTACACTGGAGTGAAACAGTCCCGCTGCCCAAGCCCCATGAGCCAAAGTCAGTTGGCATGGGCTAGCTATTGGTTTTTAATTGCAGTATAGACATATCCAGAGACATCACAAAACAGAGAGAGGTGCAGTTAGTTCTGTGACTGTGTCAAAGGCCAATCAGCCTCCCATTTTACCATGTCCATTAATAATAGTATCAGATCCAAGAGACATAAGATAGAGCTGGAGGGAAAAGATTGGAAATGGATAGAAAGAAGAAGTTTTATACTCTTATACATTAATTAAGACAGTAATCTGCAGTTAACTAATTGTTATCCTAGGTAGAAAGATTATTAATCCTCATGCTTCAGGACTTAAACAACTCATCCTTGAGGGTCAGGAAGAAAATTCTCTCTTAATATGGTAATGCATGGTTATTTATGTGTGTTACGGGAGTTTTACTTTAAGCATCTGGCATTGGCCGTTATTGGGGGTATTAGAATAAGTGCCACTGATCAGTTCCAGTATGGCACCTGCTAAGTTCCTAACATCATCTCAAGTTATTACATATACTGTATTTTTTCATAGGTTTAATAGCCAGATTTTTGAAGAACAAAAGCTTAAGAAAGCAATTGCTTGACTGGCAGCATACCAGGTTGACAGAGGCTGTTGCTTGTTGAAGGTGACAGTCTGTTTCTATGATAAAACAATGGATCATCATTAGGGCTCCATGTCTGTCATGGAGGTCATGGAAGTCACAGATTCCGTGACTTCTGCAGCGGCCGGTATGGCTGTCCCCAGGGTTGTCCTAGCAGCTGGCCCTGAGTGCCGACTGCTTAGGCAGCCCTGGGGACAGCCATACTGGCCACCACTGGAGTGACTCTGCAGCCAGCCACACTGCTGCTGCTGGAGTGGCCCCAGGGACAGCTGCACTCGGGCTGGTGCAGTATGTATACTGTATGGTTCATCGCTATAAGTGTGACAGACCCAAAAGTAAAAAAGAGAGCTTTTAATATGCAGAAAGCAACTGCTAGGATTCCCTACCTAGAGGCAATCAAAAATGATTTTGGAAACTTGATGAGGTTGCAGTTTTCCCCAACTCTGGCCTGCCTTACAAAGGTGGCATTCTGTAAACACATGTATTGTATTATGAGTGGAACCAAAGGATTAAAGATATTTTTGTTTAATGATTGGGAAAATGAAAGGCGGAATGATTGAGACCCCGTCCCCTTTAAAGAAAACAAAATTCTGAATTTTTGTTAACCCTTACTTAAAAAAAAAAAAAAAAAAAAGGAGGGGAGGAGAGAGAGATAAGACAAAGTAACTGGATTTTTTATTTACAGTTATTGATACTTTAAATAAAATATAATATTAGATCAGTGGTTCTCAAACTTTTGTACTGGTGACCCCTTTCACATAGCAAGCCTCTTGAGTTTGACCCCCCCGCCTAATAAATTAAAAACACTTTTTAATATTATTTACACCGTTATAAATGCCTGAGGCAAAGCAGGGTCTGGGGTGGAGGGTGACAGCTCACGACCCCCCCATGTAATAACCTTGTGACCTCTTGAGGGGTCCCGACCCCCAGTTTGAGAATCCCTGTATTAGATGTAGTGTAGGTGTCCTTCGTGAATGATTAGCTTTGTACATGTTCAGGGAAATAGGCTTAGAAAATACTGTGACAGAACTGAGCCCATCTTCAGTTACTACTACTACTACTAATTTATTTGTTACACAGTAACACCGAGAAGCTTAATTAGAATTGGGGCCCTATTATGTTAAGAACTGTGCAAGCGTATTATGACAATCACTGCTTTTAACAGTTTACCCTCTGTGTGGTCATGGGTCAGAGAAAAAAATATGGGTCCATCCCACCACTCTTTGAATTATAGCATGAAAGCATATTTAAGAGTAGGTTAGATAAATGTTTATCAAGGATGGTCTACACAGTATTTGGTCCTACCACAAGGGCAGGGGACTGAACTCGATGACCTCTCGAGGTCCCTTCCAGTCCTAGAATCTATGAATCTTTGAAAGAAGAAAATAATCAGTGATAAAGCTTCTGTAAGAGTGACATGGAAATTCTTGGAATTGGACTACAAAATTACTCCAACAGTAACTTTTAATATAAAATATTCCAGGGGAGAATATAATTAGAATGCCAGTTAACTGTGATCAGCTCATGTTCATATAAAAAGCTGTTGTAAATTTCTGTGTGACCGACGAAAATGGTCACTAACTCTATACTGGTGAAAAATGAATCATTTTATGTCCAGTTATACTCTGATAATGCGCTTGAACAAATACAAGGTTTTGACAACAGTACCTTAGAAACATTATGTTTTTTCTGCCACATTTTGTTTTCTTACGCTATAGGTATTTTCAGGGAGTTTGGTGGTGCAAGGTGTGTACACAATATAGTGAAGTATCCACAATGCCGACAGCATGCACTGATGATTATCCAGCAATTGGTGTTATCACCTAGTGGGGATGATGATATGGGCACTTTATTAGGGCTGATGCACTCAGCTCCACCTACAGAACTACAACTGAAGACAGATATATTACGGGTAAGTGCAATAAAACTTAATACTTTCCATTCCTAAACTAATGAAATTCTAATTTAAAGAATTTAAAATATACACTGTAGAACTACTTTTATTTTATGTATGATGGTATTCAGATATTGAAAACAGTTCAGTGACTTTAGAATTAAAATCATACACAAATCAGATCTCAAATTTTTAAACACAACTGGCAAAAAAGAGTACCAGTGTGTATTACATTTATTATTATTAAGTGTAATAATTACTGATGGATGGGAAATGAAGTTCTAAAAGCAGTCTCTTTCCACTTGGCTTTAAGAAATCATTTAGGTGCAATTGAAAAAAACAACATAACACACGCACACAAACTGAAGCATATTTTTAGTGCCATCATTGAATTTTTCCTTGGCAAAATCTCTTTTTTTTTGGTAAACATCCCCAGAATTATTAATAAATGAATAATTTATAACTAGATCTGGGCCAAAACCAGATCATTGAGAACAAACCCCCAGATTTTGAGCTGGAGGCTTGTTTCATTCCTATAATCTTAGCCTGATTTGTGTTGGATTCTAAATTAGAAAAGGTTTAATTTCCAGTTCAAATGCAATTGAAATCTTATAAGAATAGATACACCTATGAGGTTTCAGTTAGAGGGAGCCCTCATTTAATCCCATCAGTTCACAATATTTCATTGCCAGTCCTGATAAATCTTTGAGGCTCAACGTCTAATTTAAACCTGATATGGATCTGAATACTGTTTTCTCAACCCAACTATGTTTACCACAAGCCCTGACCATGGTGGAAATGTGTCCAATAAGTATAAGAAAATATGGTATCAAGTATCAGCAGGGTAGCCATCTTAGTCTGGATCTGTAAAATCAGCAGAGTCCTTTGGCACCTTGTACACTAACAGACGTACTGGAGCATGATTCATCCAACGAAGTGGGTATTCACCCATGAAAGCTCATGCTCCAATACGTCTGTTAGTCTATAAGGTGCCACAGGACTTTTCACTGCTTTTAAGAAAATATGGAGAATTCATCTTTCGCTACTAGTTTTACAAACAAATATTCCTTAGATTTTGCAAGCTGGTTAGGTCAGGCGTATATTAATGTAGCCTTAAAAATGTTAAGGTCTCTTCTAATGAGATTAGGTAATGCATAGTCATCTTAGAGTTGTAGAAGACTAAACATAGAGTAAAGTGCTGAAATTGTATATGATGTTTATATCACTCAGTTAGACTTTCTATAGTAAAGTCTACAGTCCAGGGTTATGGTTTATGTTTTTTGATATGTAACACATGAAAACATGACCCTTTGAAAACATGTTTCTTTGAGAGAGCTTGAATGGTATCACATTAAGGCTTTGAGTTTCTTTGATTTTTCACTTGAATACGAATACCATACTATCAAATTTCAAGTTTCAATTAATCAACTACAGAAGCAATTATTTACCTATTAAGAAAATACTGATACATCACGAACAGACTACTGATGAACTTTTATTGTTACTAGTAATAGTTCAGATTATCTGAGAAGCAAAGGGATAGTCTCTCTCCTATAATCTGTCTCTCAGAATCTGAAAATTACTTTGTTAAAGAGGCTGCTCGAAGGAGCCCTAAGTCAACAGTATAATCCTGTTGCAAAAAAAAAGCTAATATCATTCTGGTATGTATTAGCAGGGAGTGTTGAAAACAAGACATGAGATGTAATTCTTCCACTCCCGTCTGGGCTGATAAGGCCTCAACTGGAGTATTGTGTCCAGTTCTGGGCATCACATTTCAGGAAACATGAATAAATTGGAGAAGGTCCACAGGAGAGCAACAAAATGATTTAAGGTCTAGAAAGCAAGACCTGTAAGGAAAGATTGGCAGGGGGATGGGGGGAAGAATGATTTGTTTAGTCTGGAGAAGAGAATACTGAGGTAGGACATAACAGTTTTCAAGTACATAAAAGCTTGTTACAAGGAGGAGGGTGAAATTTGTTCTTCTTAACCTTTGCAGATAGGACAAGAAGCAATGGGCTAAAATTGCAGCAAGGGAGGTTTAGGTTGAACAGTAAGAAGTAGTTCCTGTCAGGGTAGTTAAGCACTGGAACAAATTACCTGGGTAGATTGTGGAATCTCCATCATTGGAAGTTAAGAACAGACCCCCTTTGGACAACAAAAATTACTACACGATCCCATGATGGGAGAGCAAAGCTTGAGCCCAAGCCCTGCACCGCGCGAGGGGATGGGGGAGCAAAGATCAAGGGCTTGAGCCCCAAGTGGGAGGCCTGTAACCTGAGCCCTGCCACCTGGATTGAAGTCCTCGGGGTTGGGCTTCGGCCCCAGGGCTTGGGCTGCAGGGCTCTGGTGCTTTGGCCCCCAGCAAGTCTAATGCTAGCCCTGGCGATCCCATTAAACCAGGTTCGTGACCTACTTTGGGGTCCCAGTGCACAGTTTGAGAACCACTGGATTAGACAAACACCTGTCAGGAATGGTCTAGTTATTGCGTAGTCCTGCCTTGAGTGCAGGGGACTCAATTAGATGGCCTATTGAGGTCCCTTCCAGCCCTACGCTTCCATGATTCATCTCGTAAAGTTCAGCTCACCTGAATAGATTTTTTTCATGTTGTGCTAGAATTTAAGAGAAATTAACTGTGTACAAGGATTTGATTAAAATTTTAACACACACTTTTTCTGAAGTCAGATGTCGAATATTAGCCTTTCTAGAGAACAACTGAGAAATAGTACACTAAATTCAGATATTTCAATTTTAAAAGGAGCATGTAGGAATGAAAAACTCATAAATTCTCCTCTTGGAGTTAGTCTATTTGAAAGCTCTGACATTAAATGTGTCTTGCTCTGATGATACCAAGCTGGTATGATACCACCTATCCTTTGGAGGATAGGATTAAAATTCAAAATGATCTAGACAAACTGGATAAATGGTCTGAAGTAAATAGGATGAAATTCAACAAGTACAAAGGCAGAGTACTCCATTTAGGAAGGAACAATCAGTTGCATACATACAAAATAGGAAATAACTGCCTGGGAAGGATTTCTGCGGAAAGGGATCTGGGGGTCATAGTGGACCACAAGCTAAATATGAGTCAACAGTATAATACTGTTGCAAGAAAAAGCAAATCTCATTCTGGGATGTATTAGCAGGAGTGTTGTAAGCAAGACTTGAGAAGTAATTCTTCAGCTCTACTTTGCACTGATTTGGCTTCAACTGAAGTATTGTTTCCAGTTCTGGGTGCCACTTTTCAGGAAAGATGTGGACAAATTGGAGAAAGTCCAGAGAAGGGCAGCAAAAATGACTAAAGGTCTAGAAAACATGACCTATGAGGGAAGACTGCAAATGTTTGTTCTTTTAGTCTGGAAAAGAGAAGACTGAAAGGGGACATAACAGTTTTCAAGCACAAAGTACATAAAAGGTTGTTGCAAGAAGGAGAGAGAAAAATTATTGTTCTTAACCTCTGAGGATAGGACAAGAAACAATAGTCTTAAATTGCAGCAAGGGAGATTTAGGTTGGACATTAGGAAAAGCTTCCTAACTGTTAGGATGGTTAAGCACTGGAATAAATTGCCTAGGGAGGTTGTGGAATCTCCATCATTGGAGATTTTTAAGAGCAGGTTAGACAAACACCTGTCAGAGATAATCTAAATAATACTTAGTCCTACCATGAGTGCAGGGAACTGGATTAGATGACCTTTTGAGGTCCCTTCCAGTACTATGGTTCTAAGATTCTATGACAATCAGTTAGCATATCAAGTAAAAGAAATTCAGCCAAAGACAGAAAAATAGTTAAGTTAGTGAATTATGTTGCAGAACATTAGTTTTGATGTCTGTAGGGGGTTTTTAAGAGCATTTTCAATATGTAATTTATAGACTGACCACATATAGTTTGCTGTCTTTGGCTCTTACTTTAGAACTTGCTTGTGCTAACCTTCAGTTTAGCCATCATCTTATTTTAGCTGATAGTCTGTGTTAATTCTCATTCACGGTGAGAGGCATTAAATTACTGGGTAATTCTCACCTGTAATGATACAACAGAGGTAACTTAGTTCTAGAATCCAAGGGCCATTTCAATTTCCTTAAATCCACCTGTGGTTATTCAATACCTCAACATATTGTCTGATTGTTCTAGTCATGCTTTGCCCGCTGAGCTCTCTTTCTTTATTCAGTTTACTCAGACTCACCTGATTCGCTGCTATCTGAGTGCTTAGTCAGCACTGTTCCCACCTTCAGTGACTTGCAAGCACAGAGCAAAGGTTAAGGATGTGGAGTTGGATTACTGTTTTGGTTAAAACTTTTTTGTAGTCTTCTAAAGTTATCTCATGTTTGGATGACATTGGCAGATTATTTAGTGAGAATAATGTGGTTCCCTGTATACACAGCCAAGTCTCCTGATATCCAGTAGGAAGATGAAAAATCTGCTACTTTTTAGTAGTTACTTTTAAAACAGAGGTTAAAAAGTGTATAGTTTTCCAACCTGTGAATCCTTAAATAAAATATTACTCTGGCTTTTCTCTGACAAGGTCCATAAGTAGAGAATACCATAATCATTATAAAACTCAAAAAGATTGAAGCTGAGAAGGTCATTTCTGTCCCCAGAATATATGCTTCCATTTCTGAGTGATTTCAACATAAACATCCTATCTGAGCATGTAACTGTTCTTAAAGGATCCTGTTGGCAAACATGTAAGCAATGCTCTAAAAGGGATCTTGAACCTGTTTTTATGATCTTAACGGCATCAGCGATGAATGAGTTCTCTGACCAGTACTGGGTCAGATTTCCTTCCACTCTTGAAACAAAGTCAAGGGACTAAATGAGTGAACAAAAACCTTAATGTGGCTGGACTAAAAGCTATCTATGTAAAAATGACACCACTTTAGTCAACCATCCTGCTTCCTGTGAGTATTCAGAATTATGTCTGTTCACTTAAGTTTCAGAAATAAGATTTTAACACATTTACCTTTGTCTTTTAGCTTTTGGGAGAAGGAGTTGGATTCTATGTTTAGAGGCTTCCAAAATGACCAGAAACTCTTTGGCTGCTTCATTGTTTGGAGCATTGTACCTCTTCGTGTCATACAAATCTCTCTCTTGATTTCTGTACAATGGCTTAAACTGGGACTCAATTTGAAGCCATCTCAGAGTTTAAATAGTTGCTTTGGAAGCTCTTGACTTCTTTATGAAGCAAGACATCCTCATGACTTGCTATCGTGTATGTCATTTCATTTATACCAATTCAAGACTTAGACCTCAAATCAGAATTTATTCCTGAATGGGGCTTTCTGTAGTTCTGCAAACAATAATGCAAACTCCTTTTCAGGTCCAAGGTGACACTTATACTTTCTGTCAGTCACATACTCTTTTCTAATTGCCACCACTTTGCCAGGTGGGAAAGTGAGTTGTAAGTTATTTCCGCATAAAGCTTAACTTCCAGTTTCATCATGACAGAATAATTCTTTGTTCTTCCCCCTCCTTTTAATTCCGAAAACTAATACTTGTTTTACTGCAGTCAAAATCTTTGTACTCTCATAATAAAAATAAAAATAAATAAATAAAAATCATCCTTCACCACCTAAACCTCACAGTAACCACGAAGTACTACATTCATAGAGCAACCTAGTTTTACAAAATGGTCTTTTCATCTTCTGTGGTGGCCTTTTTAAAAGGGAAATAAAGTCTTTCTTTAAAGACACTATTTGATGAGAAGTCACACTTAGTAAGGAAACTTAAATTGTCTTCAGCAAGCTTAATAGAGTATCTCAGCACTTACTCAACCAAACTCATTGTTACCTCATAAGTAGAGAAAAATCAAGCCACCTTCCAGTGGTTGTCTACATGGATTTCGCTCTTGGTGCACGTGCACCCTATGGATGTGATATTGGATTTTTTTAGCCAGCAGTGTCCATTTCCTCTACACCTGTGCCCTAGATACTCTCACGGCCCCTATGTGAGGGCTCAAAGGGTTGGATGGGCCCAACAGTCCCTCAGTTCCTTTTTAGCACCAGTTGCAATACAATGGCTAAGGCAAATGGTATGGTTATACAGTTGACAGCACTCAGTCATCAACTTTATGCATAAGATTTCAATGGGAACCACATGAGAACTCTTAAGGTAAAAATATCTAGATCTCACTGTTACGGACCATCACTTGACAAGTCATAGCCTGATCTTTTATTAAAGGACGAATGCAGAGTTTGGCAACCATTTAGTGTGTTTTTATTTGTAGATATATAAATTACAATGCTTTAACATGAAAGGTTGTGTGTTGTCTTTCTGTCTCTACATACCAATGCCTTATGCTTTATATACCTAATCTTATGGTTAAGGTACTGGACCGGTATTCTTGGTTCAATTGCTGACTCTGTCTCAGGCTTCTGGTGTGACCTTGGCCCTTAGTTTCCCACCTATAAAAGAGGGATAATGCTTGCTTTCTTTTATTCTTTGTCCACCTTGTCTATTTAGTTAGTAAACTCTTTGGAGCAGGGACTTCATATTGTATTTGTCTGTGTCATGCGTAAAATGCCAGTCTCTTTTGGGGCCTTTAGACAGTACAATAATACAAATAAATTATGCTAGCATATCAGACAAGAAACTTTGCATTGCTATAAGATATTAATAAAATGCTTTTTTCTTTTTTGACTGTCCATAGGCCCTGCTCTCAGTACTAAGAGAGAGTCATCGCACAAGAACTGTTTTTAGAAAAGTCGGTGGATTTGTGTATGTCACATCTTTACTTGTTGCTATGGAAAGATCCTTGTGCTCTCCACCTAAGAATGGCTGGGAGAAAGTAAACCAGAATCAAGTGTTTGAACTGCTTCACACTGTGTTCTGCACATTGACTGCAGCAATGCGCTATGAGCCAGCCAACTCACATTTCTTCAAAACAGAGATCCAGTATGAAAAGCTGGCAGATGCTGTTCGATTGCTTGGCTGCTTCTCAAACTCAAGAAAAATAAGCCCCTTGAATGCCTTCCCATCAAATACACAACCATTTCAAAGACTACTGGAGGATGACCTAATCTCCATGGACTCTGTGGCACCCACACTAAGGCATTGCAGTAAACTCTTTATTTATCTCTACAAAGTAGTCACAGATTCTTTTGACAGGTATGATCTGTTTTCCCTAAAAAATGTCTGGTTTTAGAAATGTGGTATTTGCAGGATTTGATGTTTCCACCTTTTTCTTTATCCACAAAGTGGAGCAAGACTTTTTCCTCTACTCAAATGTAAACCAACATGACCTCTAATGTTGAATGTCTTAGGTCATGACACCAAGCAACAGAGAGACATTTAGTTTAAGACCATTTGGTGGGTTAAAACCGTCAACAAGTAGTCTGCTTTTCCAATATTTTTATTATCCATAAGTACTTTATCTTTATCCATAATATCATTACATTAGAAATATGCTACTTTTGCAGTACACACCAACTTCTGACTGCCATAAAAATGGGATACACTAAAAACAAGTTATTTGATTGTTCGTTATGACAAATTTATTTTAGACAATGGAGATGCGATCCTTGAAATTGCCATTTAGCTTTTTTGAATTAATTTAGCATTAGAGACAATGAGGCTGCTAACTACGTGAAATTTTAAAATCATGTATAGTAAATATACCTCTTAATGGTCCCCTACAAAATAACTCTGATTTTTGAAGGTAGTTCTCACGTGTAACGTTTTTTTAAAGAAACTAATAGTGCAGCATTGATTTAAGCTTCATTGCTTAAATCACAAAGCTGCTGTTCCATGTCCATGTGCTATATGTTGGTCAAGATTTTCAAAAATAGATGTCTCATGTTAGGTTCCTAGTAATATTTAAGCAGCTAAATAAGAGACCTAATAAAAATGCTGAGTATTTGGCAGCTTCTGATCAAATCAGTGAGGAGCTGCAGAGTGCTCATATTTTCTTTACTCAGAACACTTCTTTAGGTGCCTAAATATGGATTTAAGAGCATAACTTCAAGCTCTCGTTTTTGAAAATTTTGCCTACTGCCTTTAATGTTGTAAGAGAGCAAATCTCTATCCCTTCATCTTGAAAGAAATTAGCATAAAAAAATCCTAGTTACTTTATGTTAAAATCGCTTTGAAATATTTGATTGAAAAATTTTTGAATTAACCAGTTGGTGATGTGTACAATACATGCTGTAATATTGGCTAGTTGTGAAATCTGATGAATCAAGGATGGATAACTAAATCTCTAGTGTCATTGCAAATGCATTCCTTTCTAATTTCCTTTTATTTTCCATTCCTCTTTAATCAACACTTTTTCTTCCTTTCTTAAACCATCTGATGGTCATGTTTTTGCAGAGTTTATTCTCAGAATATTATTTTTAATCCCATCTAATGCAAGTTAATCAAACTTTGTTTGCTCACAAATGACCTATTGTCAGTTCCAGCTCTAATTACCCTTGAAGGATGTTCAAATGTGCTGGTTTGATTGTGTAGATTACCACATCTGCTGAGTAATGAGCAAAAAAAAAATTCTCCTAATTATTGTGGAGTCGTGCACGTCTGTTTGTTTTACCTGATGCATGTTCCTCAGTAGCGTTCTTTGTTGTCCTTGCTGATTCTGTAGGATGGATCCTATAAAGGTTTTTACTAGTTGGTGGTATTGTAAAACTAACAAGCTTCTGGCCTCTCCTTTTCTTTTCTAACTTCTCGATCCCACCCCTGTCTGTTTTGTCTGTAGTCGTGCAGAACAGATCCCTCCTTGCCTGACAAATGAGACTTCTCTCCCCTCTCCTTGGGGTACGCCAGCTTTGTCCAGGAAAAGGTACTGATCCTTTAAGAGAAGTTGATCTCTCTTCTGGTTTCTCTTGTCACTGTTCTTGTTGCTTTTTTTCTCAAGCTGCTTTTTGTGGTGAGGTGCATACTGTATGTCCGTTCTTTGAGGAAAACAACTTGTCAACTTGTAAAAGAATTAGGTGGCTAGTTGGCTAAAAGGCACTTATTTGTGCATCATATAACATAAATTTACATTTAGGTTTAAAAATACTTCTAGTACAGAACACTAAGGCTGTGGCTACACTGGTGCTTTACAGCGCTGCAACTTTCTTGCTCCGAGTGTGAAAAAACAACCCCCTCCCCAAGCGCAGCAAGTTACAGCACTGTAAAGCGCCAGTGTAAATAGTGCCCCAGCACGGAGAGCCGCGCTCCCAGCGCTGTAAGCTAATCTCCTCGTGGAGGTGGAGCACCTGCAGCTGGCGCCGCAACCACATTTGCACTTCAAAGCAGTGCTGTGGGAGTGCTCCTGTGGCAGCGCTTTGACGTTTTGAGTATAGCCATAGTCCAAGTTACGTGGAATCAGAGATAGAAATGGCTGAATTCTGAAAGCAGTTAATTTGTGCCGCTTCAAAACAAATCAAATATTTTTATAAGAAATTGTCTAGGAGGTACAGACTCAGCTCCCAGGGATCAAGTCCAAGAATGTAGTAGTAGATAAATTCATTTAAAAAAAAATCCTGAATGAATTTCTGAGAAAAGATATTTTTTGCTTTATCAGTAAATTGAGAACTATTGTGATATGTCTATTGCCTACAATTACTGCCTAATGAAAACAATAAACCCTTCGGAACATATACTGCTGACAACTGTGGAGGCATGTGAATGTTAAATGGCTTGGAAAGTGAGTCCAAAATCTCCCAAATTTCTGTGACTGTCAATTTCTGAAATCCTTTCTCAATGTTTTCTTTTTCTCAGCTAATTCTTTCTTAATATTTTTATGTAAAAAATGAAGTAGATCTGCATTTAAAACCTGTTTTGCAATATTTGCAGTAAAGGAGTTTACCACAAAAATACCTTTTTTCATCTTGCTAAGTGAAGTAACACAGTCATTCGTTGGTATTCTTCTGGGATTGATTTGGAAGGGACTTCCTGTCTAATAATCTAGCACCTCTCAGACTGTCATTTCTTTTCTTTTCTGATACTAAGGCATTTAGGAGCAAAAAAATGGAAACTAGGTCAGATTACAAAGGATGAATATAGGCAAATAACACAGGAATGCAGGGGCAAGATTAGAAAGGGAAAGGCGCAAAATGAGCTCAAACTAGCTATGGGAATAAAGGGAAACAAGAAGACTTTTTATCAATACATTAGAAGCAAGAGGAAGACCAAGAAAGGGTAGGTCCACTCTCAGTGAGGAGGGAGAAACTAGTAGTAAGCAAGGAACTGGGAAATGGCAGAGTGCTTAATGACTTCTTTGTTTCAGTCTTCACTCAGAAGTCTGAAGGAAGGTTCTAACAAGTGAATGCTTATGGAAGGGGGTAGGATTAAAAGATAAATAAAAAAAGAGCAGTTTAAAATCACTTTAAAAGTTAGTGCCTGCAATCACAGGGCCCGATGAAATGCATCCTAGAAATACTCCAGGAGTTTAATAGAAGAGGTATCTGAGCCTCTTGCTATTATCTTTGGAAAGTCCATGGGAGACGGAGAGAGATTCCAGAAGAACTGGGAAAAGGGCAAATATAGTGCCCATCTATTAAAAGGGAATAAAATAACCCAGGAAACTACAGGAACCAGTTAGGTTTTAACTTCTGTGCCAGGGAAGATAAGTGGAGCAAGTAATAAAGAAATATCTGCAAACACTTTGGAAGGTGGTAAGGTGAGAGGGAATAGCGCATGATTTGTAAAGAACAATCATAGTCAACAACCAATCTGATAGCTTTCTTTGATAGGATACACGAAGCCTTGTGGATAGGGAGAAGCGGTGGATGGTGGTTTATACCTAGACTTTAGTAAGGCATTTGAGACGGTCTCGCATGATATTCTTATCAATAACAGGCAAATACAAATTTAGATGGGCGACTAGTAAGGTGGGTGCATAAACTGCTGAAATAACTGTTACTCAGAGAGTAGGTATTAATGGCTCCCAATCTGCTGGAAAGGGTTATAATAAAGCGGCGTGGTTCCGCATGGGGTCTGTTTTGGGACCGGCTTTCTTTCAATATCTTCATCAAGACGGACCTTAGATGTTGGCATAGAAGTACGCTTAGTTAAGTTTGTGGGACGATACCAAACTGGGAGATTGCAACTGCTTTGGAGGACAGGGTCAAAATTCAAAATGATCTGGACAAATTGGAGAAAGAAATGGACTGATGGTTAAACCGGATGAAGTTTCAATAAAGACAATGGCAAAGTGCTCCACTTAGGAAGGAACATTCAGTTTCAAACATACAGACTGGGAAGAGACTATTAGAGCAGTATGGCAGAAAGAGATCTAGGGGTCATAGTGACCACAAGCTAAATATGATCAGCAGGGTGATACTGTTGCAAAAAAGCAACGATGATTCTGGAATGCATTAACAGGTTGTGTTGTAAAGAAGGACACGAGTCATTCTTCCGCTCTACTCTGCGTGGTAGGCCTGAACTCGAGGTATGTGTTCCAGTTCTGGGCACCGCGCATGTTCAAGACAGATGTGGGATTGGAGAGGGTCCAGAGAAGAGCAACTAAGATGATTAAAGGGCTTGAGACATGACCTATGAAGGTAAGGCTGACAGAAATGAGTTGTTTTAGGTTTGGGGAAAAGAGAAGATAGAGGGGACATGATAGCAGTTTTTCAGGTAGCTAAAAGGGCTCATCAGCGAGGAGAGAGAAACTTGTTCACCTTAGCTCTAATGATAGAACAAGAAGCGGGCTTAAACTGCAGGCAGGGAGATTTAGATGGGACATTAGGAAGAACGTTTCTGTTCAGGGTAGTTAAACACTGGAATAAATTGCCTAGGGAGGTTGTGGAATCTCCATCTCTGGAGATATTTAAGAGTAGGTTAGATAAATGCCCATCAGGGATGGTCTAGATAGTATTTGGTCCTGCCATGAAGGCAGGGGACTGGACTCGATGACCTCTTGAGGTCCCTTCCAGTCCTAGAGTCTATTAATCTATGAAACTCCGCTGTTACTGAAGAGAGAAGTGTTTGTTGCCAAATTCATTTCGCTCTCGCACATGTTGAAAGAAAGAGCTTTCCTGTGGAGATCTTCTAGTGTTTTGCCCATAAGATTGACCTATACCGCTACTGATTGTACTCTCTTCATCTGCATCGTTCTGTTCTCTTAAGTGTAAATGGCATTACTTGCTCCTATAAACTGAATTTTTGAAATACACAGATATGCAAAAAGCACAATCTTGCCAGCAGAATGCATTTGGTCTGCCAAACATAAGCTTTTAAGGGCAGCTGACGCCAGAGGATAATGACAAAGAAGGTGCCAGCTTTGTAGCTAGCACAAAGTATCAATTAAAAAATTTTTTTAATCTTTTTAAGACTTACCAAAGTGAAAATCTGCAGTCCTTTGGATGTTCCATTGTACAAGACTACATAATTGCTAGTTGATTATTTTAAAAAATAGAAGCATCAGGATAGGATGTTCAACCTATCAGATGATTTAGTTTGGCTAGTAACATTGAAGATACTCATTAAGAGAACTGAATGCATTTTCTATAGATGTTTGATTTGTAAACAAATTGTGCCTTTCCACTGTTATGTATATTCTGTCAATCAAGTTCAAGAAAAGATTCACATAAAGTATTGATATAATCTTGGTTTAATTTACTGAATATACACAACAATTTATGTAAAAACATAGGTACAAATAATTAAACATAAAGGCCAAGTTTCTTAAAAAGTCTGTTTCTAGATATATGCCAAATTTTTCCCAAACACCTTGCTTCAGTTGACTAGTGGCAGCTCACCATTTTTTAAATTCAGTTCCTTAATTAGGAGCCTAAGTTTAGACTTGTATTTGTTGAAAATCTCAGCCAAAATGCTCTTCCAAAAGCAGTATTCTCTCTCCACTTTACACTTCCTTTTTCCTACACTGATCTCCCACTTGCCATAGTTGGTTATTCTGCTATCTAGTTTATATGACTTGTAGCATCCTAGGTTAGCAGACTAACAAGCACAGAGTATGGTGTTATATGAACAAAAGAAATTTATTTGCAATCTGTTTACAAAAATGTCTACAAATTCTGTCTATATGCAGTTTTTAAGCTCCCTTAATTATATACACAAACATTCAGTGCACTGATGTTCAGTCTTCTTTACCCAGAAGATGTTGCCACCTAAATATTATTGTTTATATAAACAGAATACAGATAACTTGTCTAGTCAATGTTTTGTTACGGTGCACAGTGGTTTTGATGTAGCATAGAAGTACTGTGCTTTCAGCCATCTGTATGATTGGATCATGCATTATTACTTTAGTGCTAGTTTGATTTCTGGGAACTTCAGAAGTAGGAGAGCTGACTAGACATTTTCTGAACTGTCATCTCGTTCAAGAGGATGCCAGATCTGTGCACAGGAACACTTTTTGGCTTGCCACCTTGATCAAAAGGCAGAAATGGGAGTGTACTGTTCATTACAAATATTTTTTATCCATAAACGTAGAAAACTTTTGGATAACAGTCACTCTGAGACAGACTTCTATGGTGGTTATCAGCAACAAATGCTACTCAATTTTGGCTAAATCTGTTGGGAAAAACTTTCTAACTAGAAGATTGTTAATCACTGTAATAGGCTTTCAAGGGAGGTTGTGAAATCCTCTGTTCTTGGAGGTTTTAAGAACAGGTTAGACAAACACCTGTCAGAAATGGTCTAGATGTACTTGGTCCTGCCTCAGAGCAAGGGGCTGGGCTGTATGATCTCTTGAGGTCCCCCAGGACTGCATTTTTTGATTATGTGGTTATCTTTGTTGACACATAGTTATAATTAAACCCAATAGTTTAAGTCTGAGTTGGACTTTTTTCAGTCTTGTCTCTGTCTAGGAAGATCTGTAGATTTTCTCTGTTTACATTAACTTTTGTCATGTTGTCTTTTTCTTTTCTTCTCTCCTAGAGGGCCACTATAAAAAATATGTGCTAGGCACAGCTAGATGTAATGTACCTAAGGTTCTGAAGGTGAAATAGGAGAGGGAACAACTAAATTTAGTCAATACCTTTTGTAATATTTTTTTCTGAGCTGTAATTTATCTTTCCATTCTAACAATTGGTGTTTGTGGCCTTCTGGAAATAGGAATCCATTGTAGAGAAAACTGAAAAGAAACATTTGAACATTTTAAGCAGACCCAGATTTGGAAATCATCCAATTAATTATGGGTAGTTTGAGGGACAGATGGAGATAGTTCATGCTTTCTATAATGCAAGGAAGAAAATAGAATATGTTCGATTGCATCCCTTTCCCTACAACTTTGAATGTCATCTTAGACTGTAAGCAGTTTGAGGCAGGGGTCATATCTTTGTGTTTATACATCAACCTAGCATGATGGGCCTGATCTTGACTGGGCCTTCTAGGTATTACTGTAATATAAATTACAACAACAGCAACAACAAAAGGATGGTGTTGGCAGCCACACAATATGATAATACTATAAGGAATGATTTCTAGGCAGGTGGAAAGTTATTTTTTGAAATTACTCTGATGGTGAAGTTCAGTTATGGATCCGTTCTGAAATACTTGTCAAAAAGTCTTATTATAACACTTAAATATATGTGGACTTGTAATCCTTAAGAAATGAAATGCCTGTGAACTCTGACACTTCAGACTTACAAGTGTTTATTGGAAAGAAGCAGGACTTTTCCTATTAAGCCGAAAAAAGTTATCAGCTAAGGAATTACCCATATCTCTAACCTCAAAAAATCATCCATGTTTTGAGAAACCTATTAAACCAGGGAGAAAAGTACTAGATTAATAACACTTACATGATAAAACTGCCAGCCATTTTTCATTTAGGGTGAGTGTACACTACTGTGCTACATCGGTGCAGCTGTGCTGCTGTAGCACGTTTGGTAAAGGTGCACTATGCTGACAAGGGAGTGCTCTCTCGTTGGCATAATTATTCAACCTCAGTGAGAGGCTGAAGCTGTGTTAACAGGAGAGCGCTTCTCGCTGACATGACAGTGTAGACACGGCTTTAAGTTGATGTAACTTATATTGCTCAAGGGAGCTGCTTTTTCACACCCTGAGCAACGTAAGTTACATCGACTTAAGTGGTAGTGTAGAAAAGCCCGTAGTCTAATAAGAAAATACCCCAAAATAACAATGTGTTTTGGTTCTTGGCCATACTAGAGATCCATGTTTTTTTTTTAAAATGGAGGTTGGAGTCAAGCACAATTTGTGAAAATACTTTCAAAAGTGGTTTGCGCAGTATTCAAAACTTCTTGGGAGGGATACGTCTTTGAACTAATTTTTAACCTTACCATAGAATTACTTGATTTATCACATGTAAAGAAATATATCATTGTTTTTATAAATAGGGGTTGAGGAATCAAAGTAATAATAATTTCCTCCACTTTAAAGGCTCACATTCCAAGAAAGTAATGATAGAGCTCTTTTTGAAGACTGTTCTGAAGGCAAAAGTAGATATCTATAAAGTAGTAGGGAATATTGTGACCTGCAAAGAAATTGTTACATAGTATTTATGCTTTGTGTCCATATTCTACGTGAAGATGCACATATACTATACATATGTTGCATATTTTTTTGTAATGACTATCAGTGTTTTCAAGAAAAGAAGCCTCATATGAGCAATATTAGCATCTAAATCTTTACCTTCAAAACATCTGTTCTCTGAACTGCCCTACTGCCCAAGCTGCTGAATCTGCAATAGTCTTGGTGCCAGAAGCATGGCATGCAACTGTTACTGCTGAGACTCACTGGAATGTAAAACGGTTATGGGCTTATAGACATAAGTGGTTGCTCATGCCTTCAAAGCATCTGTTCTCTAATGTTGACAAGCTGAACCTGCAGAAGTCCTCTTGGATTGCAGAAGCTCCATGTAATGCTAATGTTGCTGAGAGGAACTCATTGGGAGAGTGAGAACATATGGGCTGCTAGCCTGAGTAGATAGTTGGAACAAGCTTCCTAATCTTGGGAGTTTAATTGTTTAAATTGCCTTCAGTTCTGTAATAGTGAGTTTTCGAAGCAACCGTTACAGAGGAAAAAAATTGGGTGATGGACGATGAAAACTGACTTTGCTCCAAACATTTGTCTAAACATTATTTATGGACTGTTGTGTGTAATGTATTCTACTTTATGTTGAAATGAACATTTTTATGAGGAAATATATTTTTCTTGGGAGATATTATCTCTTTTCTAACGGGAAGTGGCGTTCCAGAGCTGGAACGTGTTATGGAAGTGAAATTCTCCCCACTAGTCCTGGAAGAATATCTACTTGTGATTTCAAGAAGAGGAAATCATCTGGCATGTTTAATTGGGAATTTTCTATGTACAAGTTGACTGTTACAACAGTTGATAGAAGTGCAGAGCTAATAGTGAATGGGTATAGTAAAAGCTCTTTCCTCTTGTCCTGTAGGCATGCATATCATTCTATTTCAACTCCGCCTGTGTATCCTCCCAAAAACATAGCTGATTGGAAGCTCCACACAGGACCCACGTTGCTGCAAAGCTCTGATGCTGTCATCATTCACCCTGGAGCTATGCTTGCCATGTTGGATCTTCTAGCCTCTGTTGGATCAACTGCACAGCCAGAAGTAAGCAAATAAGCTATAGTTCTTAATGTTGAATCTGACTAGGGGAATGGATAGTAAAAGAATACAAAAAGAATAGGAGTACTTGTGGCACCTTAGAGACTAACAAATTTATTGTAGCATAAGCTTTCGTGGGCTACAGCTCACTTCATCAGATGCATGTAGTGGAAAAATACAGAAGGAATCGCGCTCTCTCTCTCTCTCTCTCTCTCTCTCTCACACACACACACACACACACACACACACACACACACACACACACACACACA
>NC_133773.1:19312153-19467351 GCF_003597395.2 Chelonoidis abingdonii | reverse complement strand
AATTTGCAAATTAATTCCAATTCAGCAGTCTCTTGTTGGAGTCTGTTTTTGAAGTTTTTTTGTTGTAATATTGCGACTTTTAGGTCTGTAATCGAGTGGCCGGGAGGTTGAAGTGTTCTCCAACTGGTTTTTGAATGTTATAATTCTTGACATCTGATTTGTGTCCATTTATTCTTTTACACAGAGACTGTCCGGTCTGGATACAGTGTCTCTTATTTGTATGTTGCTAGTTGAAATTTAGTGTAGGTTTTAGTGAATTGAACGAAGGTATTGATTAAATCAAAGTTAATAGCTGGAGGTGGTTTAGTGCCCCCTAAGATGTGCTAGTTGTAGTCCAAATATCAAAGAGTAAGAGATTACATAAATAGACCTTATGCGTAACTGCCACTAATTGCCATTATTACTGAAAGAACCAGCAGAGAGTTCAAGGAAATGGGTACAGGCTCTACAATCTTTTACCCTGCTCCTCTTCAACCTACCCCTAGGTCAGGGTAAAAGACATTGGAAGGGTAGTGTGAGGAAGCTTGCACAGTTGCTGTCCTTCTACCCATGTTTTAGTGGTTATGTAAGAGGACTTCAGTCTCCAAAACTGTCAACCTAGCATTTATACCAGCTAGGTTTTTATTTATTAAAGAAAGGTGGAAAAAATCCTTAGTAGTAACAGTAATATGGCTGTTGGTAGAGGGATTATTTTACTCATGCTTTTTGGTGTAGTACGATTCAGATAATAGACCAAATACATATCTGTCGATATAGCAAAGGTTCACGGAATATTATGAGTTTTATTTGTCCTTTTTATTATACTTGCTTTTATAAGACTAAGGTAATCAATACAGTTGAGTAGAAGGAGCATCATAAATAATTGCTTATATAAAAAAATATTTCACCAGTATAAATCATTTTGGTTCTTAGTCCTCTTTTACTTTTTGATTAAATCTCATATAGTAAAAGTGTTAGCAAGTGTTATGAATTTTTTGCTTTCCTTTCTGAAGCATCAGGTAATGTATTATGCTGGAGAAAAGGCAGGACACTATACTGTATAGACTAGTTATCTAATCCAGTATGGCAACATTTTTTTTGTTACGTTTCATAAACAGCTACGGGTATCTTTAAGTTTAGCAGTGTAGAAAGTATTAAAACACAATATTTTATAGTTGTGTATATATTCATCTTGCTAAACAGGATTTATGTGATATTTTTGCTAACTATTTTAAAGAGATTTCAGTTCAGGTATTTACCCCACAGATCCTTGTTTATCAAAATGAAGCTCCAAAAACTATCAGACATGTATAGCTATGACAACATTTTGCTGTTTTTCTCTTTTGAGTTTGGAAGCCTTTTTGTGTTCACAGTTGTAACGACAAATGTGCTGCATACGACACAAAGTTTATTACAGTGGATGGTGTGGGAAAGACTGGTTTTGACAATAGGTTAGCGCTGATAAGGATAAAACTTTTTAAGCAAGTTGAACATATTTCTAAGTCTGCTCACTTCTATTTAAAGTAGAAGGTATTTTCATTAGGTGCACCAGAGCAAATTTCCTTGGCAGAATTCTAATCAATGTGTTGTTTAATTTATTTGTCCCTTTTCAAAGAGAAGGGGAACAGTACTTAAATTAGATTCTCTTTTCTCATTTTTAAAATTGCATTACAGGATATCCTGTGCTAATTATTTCCTTTCTAGTATATGGGTATTGTTATTTATTATATTTTGCAGCATGCATTGGATCTTCAGCTTGCAGTGGCCAACATATTGCAATCCCTGGTGCATACAGAAAGAAACCAGCAAGTAATGTGTGAAGCTGGCCTCCATGCTCGTCTTTTACAGAGATGTAGTGCAGCTCTTGCTGATGAGGACCATTCATTGCATCCCCCACTCCAGAGGATGTTTGAAAGGCTGGCCTCTCAGGCACTGGAGCCAATGGTGTTGAGGTCAGAAAGATTTTTTTCAGGTCACTGATATTCACATTGTGTGGGTCTGATCTATCAAAAAGTTTAGTGTATAGATGATGTTGGCTGGTCAATTTCAGCAACTTCAATTTCTTAGTAAAGTATTAGAAAAAATTGCTGTTTGTTTGTGTTTGATAATAACCCTGTTGGATATAGCCTTATTTTGCAAAACAGTTTTTAATACAGGTTGCCTTGCTGTTGTTAATAAGAATGTTGCCTTGTGAATATAGTATTTTTTTAATGTTCAGATTTAAGCTGCCTTTCTGATATTTTTAAATTATACTGTCGAAATACATATCCTTACAGCTTCTAGTTTGGGTGGCAGGGAAGAGAAACTTAGTTAAAAATGTGAAAAGAACCAAAAAGAAGTAGCCACTGCTACAGAAGATTCTTCATAGACTTCCTAAACAGTATAAAGTAACGTAAACCTTCCCTTTTCTTTAGTTCTTTATTCTAATTTATGTATGAGGGAGAAAGAGGTCCCCGAAAGGAGAAATGTCTAGAACAAACCCCTCTAGTCTGTGGGGTTTTATTACTGGCTTACTACTATAGTTTAGTGACAATTTCTGGTCTTTGTGAAAATAGATTTGCTGTAGTGTAACGTACACGATTTCTGAGAGAAAAATAAAACACATTGAAAGGCTGATGACCTTGCTTTGGTCACTGATGTTTCTTGTTGGTAACAGAATGCCCTGTGATTACTACAGTTTAAAGTTAGTTTTTTTTCTTCCTCCATGTTTATGCAGTCCTTAAGGCTTATCTACACTTAACAGAGCTGTAGTACTTAGTGAAGACACTACCTATGTTGACAGGAGAGCTTCTCCTGTCGGTGTAGGTACTCCACCTCCCTGAGAAGTGGTAGTAGTGTTGATGGGAGAAGCTTTCCAATTGACATAGCACTGTCAGCACTAAGAGTTGAGTTGGTAAAACTGCGTCGTTCAGGGATGTGAATTTTCCACACCCTTAAGCAACATAGTTATACAGATATAAGTTTGTAGTGTAGACCAGGGCTAAGCCAGCAGTAGAAAAGAGTTTGATGTTGTTTGTTTCCTGTTTAATAATAAAAGCATCTTGGATAGATTGAATAGTGCCTGTAGTATTGAAAAAAGTAAATTGCACAATTAACTAGGTGGCTAGTAATGACTCATGGAACTCTTCCCTGCTGGACTGTCCATTCAGATCTAGCCCAGATTAACTGGTTTACAGTCTGATTGTTAATTGGTTGTCAGAAGAGGTATGTAGTAGTATCAGTTCGGTTTTTAGTGGTGTGTATCCACATCAGAAACTACTACTTCAGTTGCAGTCTGCAGACTGAACATTGTGGCACATTGGTGATAAAATGTGCAGCCCATTTTGTACCTTTCTGGAAGAACAAGTGACTTAAATCTTTCAGGGTATAATGAGCTATAATTTCACCAAACAAAGAAAAAAAAGAAATCTGAGAGAAAAGTCTACTTACTTTAAAGACTAGAATATATGTTTTTACTACTATATTTTAGAAGTGTGGTTATCCAAAAATATGTAATGATTTATTACAAAATATTGCCTCACAAATAACTAGAAATCATAACATTTTGTGGTAGAGTGAATTTACCACCTGTCTGTCTGTCTGTGTACACATACACATTGTGTATGCAGTAGTAGTAATTAAAAATAGAAATAGTTTTGAATCAAAATATTTTTACTTGCTGTCAGTATTTGTTTTTGGAATTCATATTTTATTTAAATAGTTTTAATATTTTCTGTTTTGTGTTTGGTTGCAGACTTTAAAAATGAAAACAAGTAAGCAACTTGCTTTGTATAATTTCTTTCTCTCTCTTACCCAGAGAATTTTTACGTTTGGCAAATCCTTTGAATTGTGGCGCTTGGGACAAAAAGCTGTTGAAACTGTACCGAGTGCACAAACCCAGCTCATTAAGCTATGAACCAGAGATGAGAAGTAAGCCTTCAACATCAGAAATATATTTAATTGGTGTTCTTCAGCAAATCTGATTTTATATCTAATCAAAATTTATAGATATAGATAGAGAGGCATTGACATATAATGAAATAAATAATCTGAATGATTTGATAGGGTTGTTTTTTTTTTAGTTACTAAGGGGAAAAATAGCTATCCAATTATAATTAAAAAGCATTATTTTCACAAAAGGTCTTAGCAACAGTATGGGATCTGTCACCAGTTAAACTAACTTACTAAATAAATAAATCCTGTGAGGAATATATAACTTTAAGGGACACAAGCTACTTAACTATCACTCATCTCTGATTTTTAATCTTACCTTTACAAATAGCATCTAAGATTACAGTCATTCAAAGATACTTTGTGTATTTGTGACAGCCCTTTGTGTATCATCACCTTTCACTATTTCTGCTGCAATAATGGCTTAGGCTCCAGTCATGCAATTGATCCCTGAAACAATTCCCATTGCTTAAGTGGGACTCAGTGTGATTTGTAAAGATATGCCCTAGCATAACTGCAGGATCAGGGCCATATTCAGCTTTCCTCTGTCTTTCAAATGGCAAAAGGTGAGAGGGAGAGCATGAGGGGGCATTTTTTCAAAAATAAAAATTATGATTTGAAAATCCATAGAAATTGGTAGGCTACGTGAGATTAATTGCAATTCAGTTTTTAAAAATGTATTAGTTTTTAAATTGGTGATATATCTTTTTAATAGTTAGGAAATTCAGAAAAATAATTGTTACTATTTATTGTCTTTGACATACTAATATAGGACTGAAAGGGACATCCTGACTCATTGAGTCCACTTCTCCCTCCCACTCCCCGTTTGCCCCCACCCCTCCCCATTTCAGGCCACTGCATCATATAATCAATTTATAAATGTATCAAGCTCCATTTTAAATGTAGTTAGGTTGTCTGCCCCGATTACTCCTCATGGGAAGCTGTTCCAAAACCGTACTCCTCTGATGGTTAGAGATATTCTTCTAATTTCCATCTTAAATTTATTCATGACCAATTTATAGCCATTTGTTCTTCTGCCAGTGTTGTTCTTTATCTGAAATAGCTCTTCTCCCTCCCTTACGTTTATATTTTTGTTGTATTTATAGAAAGCAATCATATCCACTCCAGCCTTCATTTTGATAGGTGAAACAAACCAAACTCTCTTATCCTCCTCTAAAAAGAGAGGTTCTCCATTCCACTGATCATTCTAGTAGTCTTTTTCTGCACTGGTTCCAATTTCAATTCATTTTTCTTGAACAAGGGTGACGAGAATTATACACAGTATTCCAGATGAGGATTTACCACTGCTTTTTAAAATGTCATTTATATTTCCCCCTCTCTGCTGAAAATTATTTATCATATGCATCTTAGATGATACATGAAAAATAGAGAATGTTATTCTGTATCAATTCATTCTCAACATAGTCTACATCATTGACATACTTTAAATTTGTCTTGGGTAGCATGTGCTAGGCATTGTTGGGTGACAGGCACATGCATAATCTAAAAATTTTTCAAAACTAACTCTAGTAGTAGTAAGAATTTCAGTTTATCTTGGTATAATTTGAAAAACTACTGGTCAGTAATATTGTATAATGTTCAGTGAAAAAATGTATTTGACTTATTTTAGCAGTATGTTACTTATATATTCAGAAAAGACTTCAAGAGTCTTTGAAAAATACTATCTTTTCATTCTCTCAATCTTAAAATAAAATTGTCTTCAGTACCCAAAATAAACCTGAGTGTATTAGAACAGAGCATCAGGTATTCTGTTTCAACAGAAAATCTGAGAGGAAGAAAAGGGATACTTGTGGCTGAGGCTCTGGACAGGGACTTAGGAGATCTGGGTTCAGTTTCCGTGTCTGTCAGAAACTTTCTGATGACCTTGGGCAAGATATTTAATCTCTTTGCTTCAGTTTAGCATCTTTAAAATGAGGGTAATGCTACTCACAGAGGAGTTGGTGACTAATAAGCACCCATACTGCAGTTAAAGGGGCATGAAAAGTATATAAACAAATGAAGGCCTGAAAAAATTCTTTCTTCTGCCAATATATTTATTTTTTCTTGGCTTCTGTTGTAGGTAGTATGGTCACATCAATGGAGGGTCTGGGTTCTGACAGCGTGTTCAGCTTGCATGAAGATAACCACTACCGCATAAGCAGGAGCCTGCTAAAGCCAGCAGAAGGAAGCACAGTACCCCTGACGAGGGTGAAGTGTTTGGTCTCCATGACAACCCCACATGATATCAGACTTCACGGCTCGGCAGTTACTCCAGCATTTATTGAATTTGACACATCTCTTGAAGGATTTGGGTAAGGTCTTGCCACGCTTTCAAATAGTATATTGCAAAGAATATCTTATTTCTTTTTTCTTTCAAAGAAGTGTGTGCAATTTTTAATTAGCAGTTTAAAAAACAAAAACAATCTATAGAAAGACGTACATACTCAATTCCTTCAGACAAAGGATGCTGAATTCAACTTATGAATTTCAAGTAATTTTTGTTACCTGTGGAAATGTGGATGCCACTGATAAGATGGCTTACTTCGATGACCATTTACATGTGCATGATGAGATCTTTTCAAATAAAGAAGAGAAACAACCATATACTAGCACAAAGAGGCCAGCTGCCAGGAGTCAAATGAAGTCTGTGTCCCTAAAATTATCCTAAACTACTCTGAAACCTGGAAGGATTTGATTGAGAGTTGTATACTAGAGAATTATAGGCAAAGTAGAAATAGAACTAAAATTCTTTTGAAGCAGCAACTTTTAAAAGGAAATTGAGCCAGTAAGTGCAAATCATTGTAGAACAATTTAATCGCAGTAATGAGAGGTGTGATCCGTGTACGGGACTTAACTCCCTCTGTACCCTTTGTTAAGTCACTTAACCTTCTTAATGCCATTTTCCCAGCAAGTAAGTGGGACCGTTTATGAGGATCAGCTAGCGTTTACATAAGCGCTTGGAAGATTAAGATGTGGTGCTATAATACTCGGAAATTTTCTAACAGAAACATTTCTCCTAGATTGCTTTTTAAAAGATAGAAGAAGCTTAAAACATTTTTCATATTTTGTCTTTTGAAGAGCCATATCCTTTCAAAACCACTATGAATGAATTCAAGTAATTTGTAAGGAAAATATCTCTTAGTTCTGCATTTGTAGTGGACTCCACTTGGCTGGCAGTGAGTTCCATGTCAGGTAACACAGGCTTAAAAATACTGCCAGGCAATCTCAAGTCAGACAACTCTGAATGAAACCCTGGATGATGGATAATTATTCAAAGAAAATCCATTGCCTCAAATTTCTCAGGTGGAATTCTGTTTGGGCAGAAGCTTACCAAGAAGGTTTCTAGTCACATGGACAAGCTGTTCTCAGAAAGGACTACAGGCTTTCAGACAAGAGGAGTAGCTCCTTTACCTTTTTGTCCCCTCACCCCACCCCCAGAAAAGAAAAAAGTTACCAAAGAAGGAGAACTTCCTTATTTCAGGGGTAATACTTGAATGCAGAAAGCCAGTGGGAAACTCAGATTGGGGAATGGATTCAGTCCCTCCTTCCAGCCCTAATAGTTTGTATCATTGACTACAACCAGCTCTCCATCCTGAAGTAGACCTACAGGACAGAATATCCCAATTATCAAATGCCTGGTTCCAGTTTATTTCAGACAGGTTGGATTGAGAGTATATCATGGATATTTTGGAGTTTGACTGCTCCACTTCCCTTTTTACATCCCCACTCCGACATCACAAGGCACATATAATTAAACTATCCTGGATGCAATCTTGCAGTTTCTAGAGCTGGTAGAACCTGTCCCTCAAGATGAAGGGTGCCCATTGCCCTACTCTATGTTGTTCATAATAAGAAAAAAGATCAACAAGAGTTCCACGATATGTTAGACCTAGAGAGGCTACAATAGTTGAAAGAGGACGACAAAATTCAGGATGGTGACTCTAGCTTTTTACTATCACTGTGATTTCTTCAGCAGTCCTTTCAGGTTTCAGTGGCTCTGTCAAGAGTTGATCTGAATATTCCGGTCACATCTTGTCATCAATCTCTTTGTTTCACCTATGATATCACAATCAATACAAAATATTATTGTTGGTCTGCTCTCTGTCCCAGAATGCTTATAAAGTTATTAGTGATGAGAGCCAGGTTAAGTAGTTGAGACCCATTTATATATGTTAGACAATACACTGATTAGACCATCTTCCACAGGGGCCTTGCCAGATCAAAGTGTTATTTTAGTATGGGGAGCCCACCTGGAGCACAATGCAAAGAGGATATTGAGATTAAGACTCCAGAGTACCAGTATTTTAGACATGAGTTGGTCAGGTTGCTTCTTCAGGATTTCCAGGATCACCTGAGAAGGAAGCACATCCTGATTCAATCAGTAAACACAACCATAACATATGTAAACCTCTGATGGGTCACCGGAAGTTCAAGTGTAAAGGTCAACATGATGCAGATTCTCTTGCAGGCAGGCAGGTCACCTAACTTGCACCAAGGCAATCCATATAAAAGTAAACCAGAACACAAAAGCAGACTTGCTATGTCATCAGTAGGTGGATAACTTGAAAATGTTTCTGAACCAAGAATTATTCAGTTGATATCCAGAGAGCTACCCTAGCTAGACCTATTTGCATCAAGTCAAAACCCAAACATGAAGCTACTTTTCCCCAGGTCAGGAAAGCAGAACTGTGATTATGGGAAACAGATGGCCTGAATCACAGATGTCGTAATCCAGTTTATCTACACTTTCACTCTCCACCATTAAGAAGAGTGATTCAAAAGGTTAGAAAGGGATGGGTGTGTGCTGATCATTCCTCTTAACCAAGGATTTGCCAAAGAGACCATGCTACTCAAACCAAGTGGAGCTGTTACAGAGGTCTTTGTTCACCTTCCCAGTAGGCAGGATCTCTTATCCCAGGCCTTGCTTCTGCCTCCAGACACAGATTGCCTGAACTGAAAAGCTTGGCTACTGGGTGTCAAGTTCTGAACAAAATTAGATAGCATCTTTCCTGGCCTCAACATATGCAACTGTTCTGGTACAGTTCTCTTACTAATATCAAAATGATCACCACAACAAAAGAACAAGTATTCCAGCTTTTCGGTATTCTTCACCAAACTCTTTAGGCCTGGCTTAAGACTACCACCCACCTTCCTCCATATTGCTGGCCTTTAAGATAGGCAGTGTCATACATGCAGGCTTGGCTTGTCTCTCTCCTAGGTGACCTCATTATATTGAAGGTTTCTTAGGGCAGCATGACCATCTCAACCAGAAAGGTAGTTCTATCTTCCTTTCAGTTTTACATGAGGACACAGTAGCTATTTGGACTCCAAAGTTATTTGTCACCAAAGTATAAACTCTTGCTTATTTCAGAGGTAATCAGTCTTCCCTCGGTTTGTCCAAGGCCTCAGCAACTGAAAGAAGAAACACAGCGCATCCTAGATGTGGGAAGAGCAGTGGAAATACATCTTGTCAAAACTTACCAATCCAGGAAAACACTTTATTCCTTTCCTACCATCCTAAATACTTGGGCCTGAAGGTATATAAATCCTCCACAGCTTGTTAGCCAGGTGCCTCTCTAAAGAATACTTATCTATAAATAAACTGATTACTTTAAAGGATCAGGGAGCACTCAACACATTCCATAGTAGCATCCTGAGAAATGATGTCAGCCACCACAGAGGAAATCTGTAAAACTGCTATCTGTTCATCCATTAATACTTCTTTTTAAAGGACTATAGACTTGACTTTCACTTCCCTGCAGAAATATACTTTGGCACAAAGGTGCTCCAGGTATCTGCCATATACAGTGTAAGTTTTTTGGGTGGATATAGTGGAATTTTAACAAAATAAGGGTGTTGAAGTTGTTTATATTAAATCTAATAATAATTTAGGATGAGACCCTGAATCCTTCTGATTCTTTAGCTGACACAGCTCCCAACACAAATTACACCAGTCCTAATGGCTGGGGTGAGTTATGATTGACTGCAATATCGGTGTAAAGTGGCCGTTGGACAGAGGCCCTAGAGCTTCATGGACAACTGTCAACGGCCTCTGGTAGCTACAGTAAGACAGACACTGACAAAGTGTCTTGAGGAGAGTTCAGTCCTGGAAAGAAAATTAAGGGGTAATACATTGTTTGGATTCTCTATGTAAGCAAGTGAATTCTAGTACAGTGTGGTCATGTTACAGCATCTTTTTCCAGGTTAGGTTTTTTTTACTTATAAAGTAGAGATTGGAAAATTGCCTTGATATTTGGCTATCACAAACACTAATATAAAGATATATTATTTGTTTTAACAGCTGTCTATTCTTGCCAAGTTTGGCTCCCCACAATGCACCTACAAATAATGCTGTCACAACAGGTCTTGTTGATGCTGCTGTAGTGAGTGGAATTGGAACTGGTAAGTACATACAGTTGTTTACAATATTATATATTAATGACTGTACTATTTGTGACTGCTATATTGCTCTGTTAACCACAAAGCGATAGCAGTATTATATATGCCCGTCTCAAATAGTCTAGAGCTCTTCTTTTATCTTATTTATATACCTTTCCATTGCTTTCCACTGCATCAGCAAAAAGAAATAGAAAATGTAGAAATGTTTTACAGTGAAAGATTTTTCAGCATAAGGTTGAACTGTGTAAAAGGAATGTGTGTGATGCAAATGTACTGTTTTGTGTGTGTGTGTGTGTATGTATGTATATATGAACACAACATAGTCAAATGTCTTCCTTCAGAAGACATGTTAAGAGAACATTAAGATTGCAGTGTTAAACAGCCAAAACTCAAGAAGTGCTGTAATTTAGGTGTCACACACAAATTGGTTTATACAATAATCATTGTTGCATCGTCACAATACCGTTATTTATAAAGGATCTCAGCCTCATTCAGTGAATAGAATAAATGGTACAACATGTATTATTTTGATCTTCCTTTTTTAAGGGATAGACCTCCGTCACATGTGAGCCCTGATCCAATTGTCATTGAAGTCAATGGAAAGACTCCTATTGACTTCAGTGGCATTTAGCGCAGGCCTTCATTGTACATCATACTGTTGATATACTTACGGCTCAATTCTGCTGTGCTGCATTGCTTACATTGAGTTAGTTCATTGACTTCATTTCACTAGATGTACTACAATGTATGCTATTGTAATTACAACCAGAATTAGCCCAGAATGGGAAACAGATTCATAGGACTCCTGTCTTTAGTCATTAAGTACCCCTAACATTCACTGATAGAATACTGTCCAACCTGAATGAATCAAGAATCCTGTGGAGATAACTGCATGTGCCAAAGTTAAGAATGTGCATCTATAATATAGAACTGTTTAGCAGACAGCACTTAAATTCTCCTGTTTTCCCTGATTACAGGACTTGCTTTTAGAGAACTGCCTCATTCAATGTGAATTTTAAGAGATCAAATGAAATGAGGTCAAGCTCCTACAGATGGGACCTTTGAGGCATGAGTCACCAAATTCCATACTCATTGAAGTACACTACAGCCTTTTCCTTTTAGAATGCTGTTTTTTATACAGAAGTCTCATAATTAACAGTTTCCCGCATGTGGATGAATTGTGGGTTGGGTTTTTTTGGGTAATAATTATAGCCCTGTCAAAACAAAACAAACTTCACTGTGACACTGAAAGTACCTAAGGACTATGACTCTGTCAAATTTCAATTATTTTTTTCCAAAGAACTGACACTGGAGGAGGGAGAGTGTTTTTTTTTTAAAAAAAAAAAAAGTGGAAAAGTGGGCTCTTTTCACTTTCCATGTGTGTATATATGTGTGTATACTTGTAAAATTTCAGCCCAGAAAGTGAAAGCTTATAAGCAACTACCAAAAGAAACTTCAGAATGGAAATGCTTGTGCAACCTTAGCTATTGCTGCTACAACTATAATAAAATTTTGTTTTTTTGTTTTAGGGGAAAGGTTTTTTCCTCCACCATCTGGTTTAAGCTATTCAGCTTGGTTTTGCATTGAGCATTTTAGTACACCTCCTAATAACCATCCAGTCAGACTATTTACTGTTGTGCGACGAGCAAACTCTTCAGAGCAGCACTATGTATGTCTTGCCATTATCCTCTCAGCAAAAGACCGATCACTAATTGTTTCAACTAAAGAAGAACTGCTTCAAAACTATGGTAAGATGTGCTGTATTCTCATATTTTTAATAGTATTATGGAGGTATAAGAATATCTTCAAAGTTAAGTTGATGTCTAGGTATTGCAGTTGATGGAATTTTCACTGAAATATTTCTTCCTCTAAATGACTTGTGCAACAAATTAAATGCAATGCACATTTCTATTTCTATCTGAATTTTAAGGGAATGTTTTGAGAAGTTGGTGTGTGCATGTAAATAAAACGACCACCAACCTCAGTGCTACAGATTTCTGGGAGGAGAACCTCACCATTTTTCATAGTCTTTCTGCTCCTAAATTAACTAACATGTTTGGTTCAGACTTCGTGCTGTGGGTCAGAAACACAAATTTTACTACCATTACTCTAAAAAAGCTAACAAGACATACAAAGGTTACATACGTTCTTCACCTTAGCACATTTTGGCTGTGCCAGTGCTTGCTGGCCATTTGGAAGAGATCAACCATTTACTTCCAGTCTTAATGTTACAATCATTCTGCAGAAGTGCCTGCAGAGCTCATCTGGTCTCATGCACTGTCTGTGACTGGGGGTGTAAGGATATGATAGGCGTCTGAATAATTAGAGTTAGCTGTCTGTATTGATACTCTTTAGAACTTTTTAGAAGTAGCATTATTAGATATGGAAGCTGCTATTATGTTTTCCTCTAATTTTACCAGTCTTGTAAAACATACTCTACTTAAACCAAGTGTAAGGGAATAACAAAGGTGTAAAGATTCTGCAAAGAAAGTTTTCAACCTAATTTCAAACTTAATTTACATGAAAACTAGAAATTACCTTGGGTAAGAAGATTAAATATGTGTTAATGTAGAATTCTTAGAACTTACATAAAGATTGAGTCAATAATGATTGTAAAGTCCTAGTCTTCTGGAAGAGACGATTAAAATTAAAAAGGACAACTTTCAAACATGTAGTAGAGGTTAATGCTTCAAAAGTAGTTTAAAAGGTATCCTTTTATCACTGAAGTCGGATGCTATGAAAGGGTTAATTATTTTCGGGTAGGTCTAACAATATTATTGTCTTTTTAAATGGGCTTGAAACAATATGAACAGGTTATCCAGACTCTGGATGAAAAGTAAATTCAGCTAGTTATTAAAACTTATAGCTCTCAGAGTAGCAGCCGTGTTAGTCTATATCAGCAAAAAGAACAGGAGTACTTCTGGCACCTTAGAGACTTAACAAATTTATTTGAGCGTAAGCTTTTGTGGGCTACAGCCCATTTCATCTGACGCATTGGAGCTACATGCATTAAGAACTTCCATGTACTGAATTACTTGTAGAAAGCTGAGCAGATCATACTTTCTAGTATTCCTCTTTTTTATTCTAATTTCATATTCATATTGTCACAAATGTCAGAAGTTCAGGAAATAAAAATGAGAGACTTAATAGCGATAACACAGTGGGTTCTAAAATTCTTCAATCACACAAGTATTGTAACTCTGAGACTGTAGACTCTTCTTTTTGGGAGAGAAATATATCTTGATAAATCTGTGTAATTTCTTTTGCCTGCATGTCAAGTATCAGAGGGGTAGCCGTGTTAGTCTGGATCTGTAAAAGTAGCGAAGAATCCTGTGGCACCTTATAGACTAACACCTTATAGACTAACAGTATTCACCCACGAAAGCTCATGCTGCAAAACTTCTGTTAGTCTATAAGGTGCCACAGGATTCTTTGCTGCTTTTACCTGCATGTAAGCCAAACTTGAATATTTTAGGCTTCAAGTGGTATGTTTCTCACTCTTCCAAGAAGTACTGGATTTGAAAAGGCATTGTCAGAAAAGACCTGAAGTTTTCGGACAGGTTACAAACACTATTTTTTAATTGGCTTGGAAAATCTGCTCTGGTAAAGTGTCACCTTACTATTTTCTTATGATTGGCTAGTGTTGTAAAGTGTGAAGGAAATAAGTACCTAAGAACTGATATTACAAGCCTGCTGGAGGTTCCAGTTTTGAAAGTGTTGATGGTATTTTGGATTGAACTGTTTACTTGAGGATTCCTTTTGTAATCAAGAGTTGTGTACCCATGACGTGTTTGTCTTGTGAGAAACAAGTCTGGAAAAAGATCGTGTGTATTTATAAGCTAGTTCTAGGTCACCTGGTTTTGTCCTTATTTTTCTTGAAATCTGTAAGGAAATCAGAGCTTTCCCCAGATGCTGTCACTAAGGTGAGAAGTGAGTGGTTTCTTTTGCCTGAATAGACAAAGATGAAAGGAAGGCTGAGAGAACTCATTTTCTATTAAGTTGTTCCCTGGTAGATGAATCTTCAAGGTCCCCCCCGTCCCCCCCGGGAGGTCTAAAATAGAGCTTGGAGCAGTGACTGCATAAGAAGCTAGTGTAATTGGGTCTTGGGAGTTGTTCATGTCTTCCAAAATTAAATTTAAAATGCTCGTTATGCAAAATGAGCAATGTTTCAGTTAAAATAAAACACATTAAATGTTTTGAAAATGAAATCAGCAGTTCTTTTTGAAGAGTTAAGAACTAGGAAAGAGCACAGTATAGTTCTGGGCCTGCTAAAACACTAAACTGCAGTGTTAATTTTGACAAATTATTTTAAACTCACTGACTCCCCGGATATAAATTGAGGATGAGAAGTGTCATCTATGTTACACACAGATTTTGAAGATTGATTAAAATTCCAAACAAATGTTATGTAAAAGTAATTATTTAATAGTTTTAAATAAAATTGATCCAACTAACTTATTGTTTTCCTATTTACTTGGTAAATTTTGCTTTGAAAGAAGTCTGTTTTTAAGACAATTTCCAGATTGAGGCAAAAACTATTCAAATTTTGACAAAATTTCCTGTACTTTTCCAGTGGCCTTAGTCAATGTTCTGATTTATATTATTTTCTTTCTTAATCTCATGAAAGATTATTGAACTGTTATTTCAAGGTATGTCGAAATTGAGAGATTTTTAATTTGGCAGTTCCGTTTTCTCTGTACAGTAGTTGAAAAAAGGGGGAAAAAAAACCTCACCAAAACATTATCAACATATCTGAGAGAACCAGCATCACGGGTCAGAGTTCTCTATGACCTTATGAGAATTCATCGTCTGTGTCCCACCTTTATATGACTTGGTCACTAGTTAATCCATCTCTTATAAAGTTTTTAATGATGGTCCTTTGTACTGAATTTGCGTAAGATTATTTATAGTGGGATTTTCAGAATTGTTGTCTTACATCTCTTCCCACTGAAGTCATTGGTAAAACTCCTGTTGACTTCAGTGGGATTTGAGTTGGGACAATGTTGAGCAATTCTGAAAATTCCACCCTTAGTACTCGTATAGAAAGTACTAGAGTCTTGATAGTACATCATTTTGTGTCACTTATGTACTTCCACAATGAAAATGAAGAAAAGTATTGCCGCAGGAGATAGGGCTTCAAGTTACTATTTCAAAGCAGGTAAGAACAATAAGAGAAATGAAGTGTAAAAATTAATCTGTGCTCTTAGGATTTTCTTGGATAAAAAGTAAAGAAATATAAGTGTGGAAACTGTTAAAACTAATAATGCTATACTAATTTCTCTTTCTGCAACTCTGTAAGGGAATTCATATTATCAGACTCTGAAAATACGTGCTCAATAAAGTAAACTTGAAAAATTCTGTGTTCACATTCATTTTAATTGAAAGTAAAGCAATATTTGATTTACTCAGATCATGTAACTTTTTATTGGGTTTTTGGTTGCCTTCAAATGTATTTGTTTTCTGAAATGTCAACCTTAATTTATTGATTTATAATATTTTAATGTAAAGTCTTAAGGTAATAGAGGAGTAGACTGTTATGATCGCCACCATTTCCCATTAATATTCCTTTTAGTTGATGACTTCAGTGAAGAATCATCCTTCTATGAGATTCTTCCTTGTTGTGCTCGATTTCGCTGTGGTGATCTCATAGTGGAAGGCCAGTGGCATCATCTCGTTCTGGTGATGAGTAAAGGCATGCTGAAAAACAGTACAGCTGCACTTTACATTGATGGATTGCTTGTTAATACTGTGAAGGTGGAGTAAAAACTTTACATTTTAACTTTGTGTTGTTCCACTAGGCTTGCTATATATTCTTTTACATCACACTGATGTATTTTACTTGTGCCCATGGTGATGGAGCGTCTTTGCTTCCAAATAGAAAAGACTTTTTCTAAGTTCCCTGCATCATTCCTTACACGCACTATCTGTAACAAATGTTCTACAAACATCCTCCTTCATTACACAATGTTGATTCAGTCCTACTATTATTAAAAGGAAAGAGGTAAAAAACAAAATCTGTTATGTGCTTTGTAACAACAATGGGGGCCATCATTCATTATTGATAGGTTTTGAATCATGGTGATAGGTGCAGGAACAGGGTGGGGTGGGGGAGTGCCGCAGCACGCCCAGGTTTTACGCGGGGCTCAGCTCCTGCTGACCCCAGGGCTCTGCTCCCGCCATCCCCATGCCTGGGGCTCTACATCTGCCTCAGCTGTGGTCCCAGCCTTGGCCCCCTTACCCCTGTCTGCTTCCCCCTCTCCTGGAGCCATGGCCCTGCTCCCAGCCCCAGTTCTAGGGGGTGGGGGGACCGCGGACAGAGGTAAAGGCAGGTGCAAAGTAAACAGAGAGCTTTGCGGTTTCGCAAGCTTTCAGCACCCCCACTATAAAAAGTGTTCCAGCGCCACTGAGCCTGGATGTGCCACAAAGTCAGTAATCTTGTGCAAGTTACTGAACTTCTGTGTTTCAATTTCCCTTTAGCAGCATAGGCACAATTATCTCAAAAGAAATGTTGTCAGGATTAACTAGCTAATGTTTTACATATATATTTGAACACATGAAACACTTGCTAAATTTCCAAGTTTTTTTGTGATAGCTTTGTACTCCTCCTAACAACTTTGTCGCTTGTTTCTCTTTTACAGCTTCACTATGTTCACAGTAGCCCAGGCGGGTCAGGTTCTGCTAATCCACCAGTAGTGAGCACAGTTTATGCCTATACTGGCACACCACCTGCCCAACGCCAGATCTCCTCCTTGGTTTGGCGTCTGGGACCAACACATTTCTTAGAGGAAGTCTTGCCTCTTTCAAGTGTTAGCACCATTTATGAGCTGGGACCAAATTATGTTGGAAGCTTTCAAGCAGTGTACATCCCATGTAAGTACAAATAAATTTGTTGTAAATGATTTTAGGGAGGATTATCTTTTTGGATCTTTTTTAATTCTGAATCTACCCTGTGAACAATGGAAGCCATTTACTTACTTTTTGAGAAAAGTGAGGGCCCAGCAACTCATAGGAAAAGATATTGCTATGAACCAAACTCTTACGAATTCAGAATTATCTCATAATTCTTATTTTAACATATGGACTGTGAATAAATTCTTGGTCTCCAGCATCAATATATAATATTGTAATTCTTTTCATTGGTCCACTGATTTAAACAAAGCTATATTGAAATATAATTGCTTATAGTGGCTAAACATAGCTCAACTGAGAATAAAATTACACTGGACAAAATGTAGTGCATACACAATTATTAAGGGTTTATTGCAAAAAAAGGAGAGCAATGGTTACATTAGTATTGTAAACATTTTCTGAGAGTTCTTTTTGGAAATGGAATATGGTGATGGTGTAGTGATTGAGCTGTTCCAGAGAGAGCTATTCAACATGTTTCCCAGACAGTGGGTTCCTCCTCATTTGCTCTGACAGGATGATGAACAGCAATCATCCAGGATTTTCCTTCTTTGTAGAACTCCTTTTACCTCTGCATTTAGATTCCTGTTTCACTGAAAGCAACATGCAGGGAGGAAATTTCCATGGCTGCCTCTGATAGTCACAGAACTCTCAAGCACAAAAGGCTAAAGGAAAAAAGAAAAAAACAACCAAAAAAAAATAATAAAGCGTATAGCTTCTTACAGTAGCTTTTTCCCACAGGGACTGTAACATTTTTCTGCTGTCACTGAGAAAAACCTCCATTATCTCAGAGGAGTGAGAGGCAGTGGGTGAAATGAGCTGTGACAGAAAAAACTAACCACAGAGCTTGCCTGAAGGATGAAAGAATCTTTCCCATGATGCCAAAGGCTGTCCCAATAGTTGCAGAAGAGAGACAGCATTTCAAGTGGTGTCTGGAGCTGAGAAGGGAAAAACTATCACTCACAAATAGTAAAGAAGCTCACCTTAGAGGCCTTCCAACCAGCTCCCAAGATTTGAGGAATCCTTGTTAGAGAACTGTTCACAACAAAATTCAGTGTCAAGTGCTCCTTTTTCTGGCAGCAGGTATCCAGACCTAATAACTCAAGCTCTGGACCCATTTTCTATTCCATTAATCTTTTCTCTAGATTACTGTCCTCCTGCTCATGTGGGGAATCCTAATGAAAACTGCTCAGCACAAGACTTTTTAAAACCTAATTGCCAAAAATGACCAAGGCAGGGTTGGCACATGGACCTAGTCGAGCAAGAAGTAAAGAGCCCTATGTCCTTATGCAAAGACCTTATTCAGTAGGGTCCAATGATGACTCGGACTCAGTACTCCTGAGTCTTTTCTCCTGACTCACTGAAGCTGAGCTTCTTCATTGGGGGTGTTTTAGGTTGTACTGCACCCATGAAAAAGTGACCACTTCCACATTCTTCCTGAATAAGCTGAGTTTTTCCATGTGATGGAAGACAAAGATTTTTTTTCTTTCCGCCTAGGCAGGCTAAAATGTTCTTGTCAAAGGCCTAGCCACTTGTTCCTTTACTGTGTGCTGTGCTAAGCACTGTAAGGGGTTTGATAGATGGTACAACTGTGGGGCCTTCTTCCTTGGTATCAGATTTCCCTGAAGGGTAGGTGTCTTTTTCTGTTCTCAATCTGGTTAACTTCCCAGTGTCTCTGCATAGTCTGAACATGTATAAAATTGCCTTCAAGCCTCCCTGCTGGCAGATTTGCATTTTTCTCCCTGAGGATAGTTGTTGGAGACCTTACCTAGGAGAATAGGATAGCTCTCTGTTTTCCTGCAATCCTCTATGTTGGGTCTTTCAGAGAGAGAAACTGGTCTCTCTAGGTCATTTGCCCCTGTCATTTATTTTGCCAAAAGTCTTGTCCCTCTTTCAGTTAACCAGGATGCCTTCTTTCTAAGTTTCAGTCCCAGTCTTAAGCCATAAAGAGAAAAACCTGGCACAGTCTGGACCCCCGAAGAGTTCTTAAGATATACCTAGATTAGAAATCTTGAAGGAATAGTCTTCCATTCATTGTCTTCATGGTTAAAGGAAAGACCCCCAGGCATCAAAATATGTCATAAACGAAGGATCAAATCTGGTATCCAGGAGGCTTGGGAGAACCACAGGAATTCCCTGTCAAGTGAGTTTTAGAGCCTGCTCCACTGGAGCCATAGACACTTGCTGACCCAGAGAGAGGAGACATTAAGTGAACAAGATTTGCACTGCACTTTTTCACTAATCACTGCAGATGCAGCTCTACGCGCGCAAGGGTGGAGCATAACTTTGTGAGAAGCATCCCCTTCCAGGGCAGTGGATTCTCTTTGCCTTCCTGATTTCCTCTGGGGCTTCAGATCCCTCTTCTGATTCAGCCTTGGATCTCATTCCCCTTTCCTAGAGTATTTGTCATGGTATAAAACCCCACTCTGAACCTTAGAGTCCAAAAGAAGGGGTACCAGCATGAATTCCTCTAATCTTAATTACCAGCTTAGATCTGATAGGCTGCCACCAACCAGGACTTTCAGTGCCTGGTACATTCTGGTCCCCCCAAAACCTTCCCAGGGGACTCCCCAAGACCAACTCCTTGAGTCTCACAACAAAGGGGAATAAACCATTCCCTTCCCCCTCCCCTCTTCCTCCCAGATTCTTCTCGCCCTGGGTTCACTAGGAGAGGTAGACAGATTCAAACTCCATGAATCTAAAACAAAGAGGAAATTCACCTTTCCCCCTACCTCCTCCTCTCTCCAGGAGAGAGAGACAGAGATAAACACAGAGAGCAGGTTTTTCCTCCCCCCTTCTCTCCTTTTCCCACCAATTCCCTGGTGAGTGCAGACTCCCTCCCCTGGGGTCTTACACAAGATAACCAAAAAATCAATTAGATTCTAAAAAAGAAAAGCTTTTAATAAAAGAAAGAAAAACATAAAAGTTGTCTCTGTAATCAAGATGGTAAATTGTTACAGGGTCTTTCAGCTTATAGACACTAGAGAGAATCCTCCCCCCAGCATACATACAAATTACAACAGAGATACAGCCTTGAATCTCATTCTCCTTTTGACTCCTTTCTAATTCAGCCTTGGATCTCGTTCCCCTTTCCTAGAGTATTACTCTTAGCAGAAAGTTTTTATTGTCAGGTTGTCGCAAACCAAGCCACAGAAAGGCAAATAATATTGCTGTTTACTGGCTAATTTGGTTTCCATGGCTTGATCACGGCAGTGCATATTCCCATCCTAGTGAATTTTCTAAGACCAGGCTTTGGTAACAGACTTGCCTTCTTAGCAAGGTTAATGGGGTGGTCTTAACAGCTCTCTTTCGGGTCAGAAAGAAGTGGGGGAAATAGCCTGACTTCGTTGCCCGTCTTGAGTGAGTGAGGAGGGGGAAGACAGAATTTGTACTGTCAGTCACAGACAGCAAACTGGCCATTAAGAATGAATATAATTTACCTTTGAATAGGAAGGAAAATAAACTTATTGCTGTTTTTAAAAATAGGGGCATGTTACACAAGTTCTATGCCTTATATATAGGCTTATACTGTACACAGTGCTGTTTGATGTTCACTCTATCTTTAGAAGGGTTATTCAGAGCCACTGAATTTATTCTGGAGGCCTTTCTCTAGCATAAAGTGTACTGAAATTTTACTTTTAAAATTTACTCTACAGAAAAACAGTTCTGGTTTTAAAATAAGTTTTTCTTATCTTAAAGGTAAAGATTCTAAATCGGAAGGAGTCAGCCCATCTCCAGTATCTTTGGTACCAGAGGAGAAAGTCTCTTTTGGTTTATATGCACTCTCAGTTTCTTCACTTACAGTGGCAAGAATAAGGAAAGTTTACAACAAATTGGATAGTAAAGCTATTGCCAAACAGGTATGTTAGAAAACACATGGTATTACTTCAGAAATTTGCTAGATTAAAAATGGTCTCAGACTTATAATTCTACATATTTTCACTGTTAATTTTTGTTTTTAATTCTGTCTGACATTTGGGCTCTACACTGCTGTGATAGCCATCACGTAGGCCCAAATTCACAAACGTATTTAGACTCTTAATTTCTATTGAAATCTGTGGAAGTTATGTGTTTATATACCTTTGTGGATCTGGGTCCTACTTACTAAAACTGTTCTGTGTTCATTTTTCTCTTAGATAAATTTTTTAAACTGCATTGCACCATTTTATGGGATGATGCTCTTAGATGATCCTCTCCATTAGAATTACTAATGACTGTTTTATTCCTTTTTTCCCTTTATTGCAGATGCTTGTTGTAATTCCCAATGAAAATATTTAAGGCCATATTGTAGAACAACAAAATTGATAGTAATGGAAGTAAATGTTACTAATGGCCCGATCTTCTGAATGTGCAAATGTGTGTTCTTCCGCTAACCCTCATAACCATAAATGTTTGAAGGTTCTAAGTTAATGCTATTTTGACTAATTTCCTTTACTTGGAGCAATATTATGTCTCTAATTTTTATTTTGATTTGTGAAGCTGATAATCAATCTAACAAATGATGTTCTTAGCTAATATAATTGTCACTGAATTGATTAGTTATGGGATCACCATTTCTAAGTGTTGTAATTCCTTTCATAGAAATTAGGGTCAGTGGAAATCCTAGGTTCTGTCCAACTTCTGTGATAAGTTATCTCAGTGGCCTCTTTGGGTTCTTTGAAAGTTAATTTTATTTTTAAACCTTATCCATTCTGTACCATGAGAAAGAGAGAGAAATTGTCACATCTGTCACAGTTCAGGGCAGCTGCACCTCTGTTGCCCCTCTGTAGTCTAGGAAGGAGACTCACTCTTAGGGTCCAGGTCCCCAGCTGTTGCCTTTCTTGGAAGGAGACCTGTGTGTGTGTGTGTCTTCTGACTGTAACATTTCCAGGTTGCACAGTTCCCTGGCTTCACGGCAAAAGACCATGTGTGTAAACAGGGCTGCTTGCTTCTCCTTTCAGGGATGGTACACAGTGTAAAGTTGACCACAGTTATAAAGTATCACATAGGACTTTCTATGCAGACATATTTTTTCTTGGGGTATAAACAGTGCAGAGAAAACGTATTAAAAACCATAAAAGAACCTACATACATGCTAATAAATTTACCAGAGATTCCCACCTGCCTGCCCCCAGTGTCTCCAATGTGGGTTCTGGCAGGGGAGTCCTTCAGACCCCCTCAAAGGGAACTGTTATGTTTCACAAATTCAGAACAGTTTCAGTTGAGAGCTGGCACACACAAAAAGTTAGTTGTCCAATCTTTATATAGTTCAGGGGTGCTTGATCTGGAGTTTCCAGGAGCAGGTAATCAGTAAACAATAGTTGTTGTGGTTTTTTTGTTTTTGTTTTGTTTTGTTTTTCCCTCAGAGCATGGCTTTAAAAGGATGGATTTTGAAGTAGACCAGTTGCATTCCCCTCATTCCTAACTATTTCCTAGGAAATCCAGTTCACACATAGTGTCCCCAAAAATCGTTTAAGATACCTAATATCTCCCAGAGATTTCATTAATCCTTCCTGCTCTTAAAGAAGTTCCAAACAATCCCACAATAGTATACAAACATTTTCATTTCCAATATGATGGGCCCTCAAAGATATTGAACATAATTCAAAAGGGTTTAACTTAATTCCCTAAGGTTTGCCTGGAATGTTGCAGGATACTGTTGTAGAGACGCAACATCATTTTCAACAACAGCAAAAGTCTTCTGACTCAATGCTCTTTTTCATGGTATTTTATTCAGCTGGCTGTTTCTTCTCATGAAAATGCCACACCAGTGAAGCTACTGCACAACTCAGCAGGACATCTGAATGGACCTGCACGCACCATTGGAGCAGCTCTGATAGGATATTTGGGTGAGATCATTTAATGTTAATGTGTGTTTACTGCAGTAAATATTTTTGATTTACAGTATATAAGAACAAAGGTCTAGAAGATGGATATGATTAAGTATCCATCAAATAAGATTGTCTACATTATGTTATTGTATTAATCATGTCATTTATTTTATTAACATGTTTTCTTTGTTTAATTTCTGCCATTTAGAAAATATAAACATCACAATGATTTTCCACAATACCTATGCTTTCACTAAGCCAATTAAATAAACATCATCTTCTTCTTCCTTTTTATGAGCTTAATAGACTTTATCAACTTTATTTTTGTTTTAATGATACTGATAGTAAAATATATCTGTCTTGTAATTTTTATGATTCCTGTACAAAAAGTGAGGTAGGTTTTAATTATTTTATTTTTACCACCTTATGCATAGGAGTAAGAACATTTGTCCCAAAGCCTGTTGCCACTACATTACAATACATTGGGGGAGCTGCTGCTATTCTGGGTTTGGTAGCCATGGCATCAGATGTAGAAGGACTATACGCAGCTGTGAAGGCCTTGGTGTGTGTCGTAAAGAGCAACCCACTAGCCAGCAAAGAAATGGAAAGAATCAAAGGTTATCAGGTACGTAAGAAGTCAGACATAGCGGACCAGGTAGACTGAATTTCTGTGTAACTCGGCACACTTACATTTCAATGCATTTAAAATTGCTTTATATTTATTATATTTGGTATCAATTGCTGTTTTTAAGCTTGCCTTACTATCAGTTGAATAATATAAATAAGGTGTTGGACTCAGGGCCGATGCAAAGAAGTTTCGCGCCCTAGGCGAAACTTCCACCTTGCGCTCCCCCAACCCTGCAGCAGCTCCCCTCTGCCCTGAGGCGCCCCCGCCCCCTGTGGCAGCTCCCCGCCCCCAGGCCCGGGGAGCCCTATGGTACCTCCCTACCCTAGCTCACCTCTGCTCTGCATCCTCTCCGAGCATGCTGTCCTGCTCTAATTCTCCTCCCAGGCTTGCAGCGCCAAACAGCTGGTTGGCGCCGCAAGTCTGGGAGGTGGGAGAAGCGAAGCAGCGACTGCGCGGTGGAATCCCCAGGCTGCCGGCGGCGTACTGACCCAGGGGAACCCCTGGGCTGCAGGCTGCCGGTGGCAGCGCGCTGACCCAGAGGAACCCCTGGACTGCCGGCTGCGGCCCGCTGACTCAGGGGAACCCCTCAGCTACCGGTGGCCCGCTGACTCAGAGGAACCCCTGGGCTGCCAGCGGTGGCGCGCTGACCCAGGGGAATCCCTGGGCTGCCGGTGGTAGCTCAGACTCCCTCTACCTCCCAGGGCAGTGGCCACTCAAACACTTAAAAAAAAAATTGGAGTGTGCCGCATTTTGGCGCCCTCAAATCCTGGTGCCCTTGGCAACCGCCTAGTCCGCCTAAATGGTAGCACCGGCCCTGCTTGGACTTCATTGGGGCATCCTTAAATGCCATCATGCTAAGAGCTTACTTGCCAAGAGTTTGTAGCACTCCCCCTTCATTGTCTACAAATGTGACTTCAAACTGTGTACTTGCCAACCTGACAGTCCATGAGCACCATAGTGAAATCATAATGTGCTAGCAGACTCTCTCAGCAGACACTTTGCAGTTGATCGTGAGTGGGAGCTTCACAACTCTGTGGTGAAAAATATTTTCAACCTATAGGATTCCCCCACCAGGGATCTGTTCACCTCCCAAACAAACAGTAAGGGCAACATACTCTGTTCCAGAAGAGCGCTGGGTCACCACTCACAGGGTGATGCTCTACTTCTTCCATGGTCAGATCATCGGAACTACGCCTTCCCTCCATTTCCACTCCTGCTTCAAGTTTTGTGCATGATTCAGGAGGACCGGACAGCTTTGGTACCCGAATCTCCTACACATGTCATCTCAGGCACTGATCATCCTTTTTGCGTTTCCCAATCTACTGACTCAGGAATAGCAAGATCAGGCATCCAAATCCATGGCTACTACATCCGAGCCTGTTTTTTGAATGGGGATTGTCCTTAGAGCAATCATGTTCTCAAGGTGTACAGAATATCCTTTCTAATGGAAGGATTCCACTAGGAATTGCAACCTAGCCAAGTGCAAGCGTTTCTCTTTCTAGGTGCACTTTTCCAGAAACCACAGATATTCTTCTCATTATGGACTATATTCTTTCCTTGAAGACAGCAGGTTTGTCTGTCCGTTCCTTATGGGTCCCCTTGGCAGCAATCAGTGTATCCCATGTGCCTTCATAGGGCTATTAGATCTTCGCACGCCCTCTGAATAGCAGATTCCGGAAAGGCCTAATCAGTAAATCTCTGCCTATAAAAAAGACTACTTCTTAATGAGGCTTGAACCTGGTTCTCTCAGTACTCACTGAGCCTCCTTTTGAACCATTAGCTTCTTGCTTCATGTCTCTCCTATCCATGAAGGTCGCATTCCTCGTAGCCATCACCTCAGCCAAGAGAGTTGGTGAGCTTGGGGTGCTGATGATGGATTCTCTTTACACTGTATTCCATAAGGACACGGTTTCATTATGTTTACACCCTAAATTCACCCCCAGAGTAGTCTGAGTTTCACTGGAACCAGACTATCTCCTTACCTGTGTTCTTCCCAAAACCTCTCACATCCTCAGAAGAAAGGAGGCTCTATTCCTTCGACGTTGGGTGAGCCTTAGCCTTTTACCTGCAGAGAACAAAAACAATCAGAAAGTCCCATAGACTATTTGTTGACACAGCAGAAAGGGTCACGGGTCAAGCTGTATCCTCTTAAAGAACCTTGAAATAATCTTGGACTGGATTTTGCTCTGTCAGCTGTCTAGTTTTCCTCTCTCTTATGGGGTAAGAGCTCATTCCACAAAAACACCCAGAATATCAAGGTTTTAGAGCTATTGATTGCATCAAATAATCATCAAATCTGCCATTAATAATCATCAAATCTGCCATTATGTTTTTAAAAACTTCTAGGATATAAATAGTGTCTATTGGTGTTCTGACCTAGTGTTTTGCTGGGGATTAATAAAGAACCATAATTCATAGATACTTTTTTTCTTTTTTTTTTTAAATGACAATCCTAGGACCAGAAAAAGCATATGATCAGTTTTATGGAATTACTAGATTAGGGTCACTAAAAGTTAGAATTCAGCACTGTTCAGATTTTGGATATAAAGCACTTCTGTAACTTGCCTTTGAATCCCCTAATATTCCCTTTCTAATTGTCAGACTTCAGATTTGAAAAGCCCTCCTTGTGTTGGCCATTAAACGGCCTTTCACTTGCCATATTAAATCAATGTTTTTGGACAATCCTTTTGTCTGATGTGGTACTAGTTACAGCAGTGCAAATTCAGTGCAGTGCTAGATGTGTGCCCCAGCCAGTGGCAAAGAATATTGGATAGTTTAAGAGCAGTGAAATGTCCCTCCAGCTCAACATTCTTGCCTTTTTCCAGTTGATCCTAATTCCATCTTCCTGCTTTTTCATCACACCCTTCAAGCTTACAAGATTAAAGGAAGTGTATTGGTTCTACATTTTATAAAAGCTCCCATTTGTTAAAGTGGATTTACTATGTCCACATTTCTTTGCTGGTTCCATTGTGTTTTGATAAGATTCATATTTTCTTTGTGTGCAAAATGTTTATAATACGGATTATTGACCCGAACAATGATGTAGAAAGAATGTTCATGTGCTGCTAATTTTTTTCCCAGTTATTGGCAATGTTGCTGAAGAAGAAACGCCCCCTTTTGAACAGCCATATACTACATTTGACCTTTTCCTTGGTGGGAACTGTGGATAGTGGGCATGAAACCTCCATTATTCCAAATTCAACTGCCTTCCAAGATCTGCTATGTGATTTTGAAGTACGTATAGCATTCCTGACAACTAGAAATGTTGTTTGGATAGTTTGTGATTCAGGTGCTAATATAATACTTTGACAATAAATCACAACAGAGAAGGTGATTATTGTGAGAATATTATACTTTATACATAGTTCCGTACAGCGGACAAGCTGTGGAGAGCCTCTGATCTACCATAGTGTAATTCTCATGGTAATCTTCCTGCTGCAATTGCTTCACTGCTAATAAAATTACTACTGGATACAAAAGATATACCTTTTCATTGTAGAAGAGGATGAGGATTGCAGTTAGCAGTTGAACAGCAGTTTCTGCTAACCTGTATGTTTTTATGCAGTAAATATATTGAGATACAAACGATACATTGAAAATAACAGTGGGGTAAAATTCCGGTACAGCATTTCTGAATCGTGTATCAGATCCCCGTTAAACTTCCATATGCATGACCTACAAAAAGAACCCTTAGCTTGCAGTTTTAAACCAATAAAAGTAAAGTAATCCAGAGTTAAATGCTGTTATTCTGTCCTTATCTTATACTGTTGTGTGAAGAATGGCAAAGCATGTTACATATGATGTTATACACGGTGAATATAGCTGGACTTCTTAGTAATAGTGACCATAATATACTGGTAATTAAAGTTAATATCCCTATGGCAGGAAAAACACCGCAGCGGCCCAGTACTGTAGCATTTAATTTCAGAAAGGGGAACTACACAAAAACAAGAGGGTTAGTTAAACAGAAATTAAAGAGTACAGCGCCAAAAGTGAAATCTCTGCAAGCTGCATGGAAACTTTTTAAAGACACTATAAGAGAGGCTCAACTTAAATGTATACTCCAAATTAAAAAACACAGTAAGAGAACCAAAAAGAGCCACTGTGGCTAAACAACAAAGTAGAAGAACCAGTGAGAGGCAAAAAGGTATCCTTTAAAAAGTGGGAGTTAAATCCTAGTGAGGAAAATAGAAAGGAGCATAGACACTGGCAAATGAAGTGTAAAAACACAATTAGGAAAGCGAAAAAAGAATTTGAGGAACAGTTAGCCAAAGACTCAAAGTAATAGCATTTTTTAATAAGTATATCAGAAGCAGAAGCCTGCTAAACAACCAGCAGAGCAACTGGACAATCAAGGTGCTAAAGGAGCACTCAAGAATGATAAGGCCATTGCAGAGAAACTAAATGAATTCTTTGCATCGGTCTTCACTGTTGAGGATGTGAGGGAGATTCCCAAATGTGAACCATTCTTTTTAGGTGACAGATCTGAGGAACTGTCTCAGATTGAGGTATCATTAGAGGAAGTTTTGGAACAAATTGATCAATTAAACAGCAATAAGTTTCCAGGACCAGACAGTGTTCATCCAAGAGTTCTGAAGGAACTCAAATGTGAAAATGCAGAACTACTAACTGTAGTCTGTAACCTATCATTTAAATCAGGTTCTCTGTCAGATGACTGGAGGATAGCTAATGTGATACCCATTTTTAAGAAGTGCTCCAGAGGTGATCCCAGCAATTACAGGCCTGTAAGCCTGACATCAGCACCAGGCCAACTGGTTAAAACTATAATAAAGAACAATATTGTCAAACATATAGATAAACATAATTTGTTGGGGAAGAGTCAGCATGGTTTTTGTAATGGGCAATCATGCCTCACCAATCTACTAGAATTCTTTGAGGGGGTCAACAAACATGTGGACCAAGGGGATCCAGTAGATATAGTGTACTGAGATTTTTAGAAAGCCTTTGACGAGTTCCCTCACCAAAGGCTCTTACACAAAGTAAGCTGCCACGGGATAAAAGGAAGGTACTATCGTGGATTGGTAACTGGTTAAAAGATACGAAACAAAGGGTCAGTTTTCAGAATAGAGAGAGGTAAATAGTGGTGTCTCTCGGGGGTCTGTTCTGGGACCAGTCCTATTCAACATGTTCAGAAATGATCTGGAAAAAGGGGTAAACACTGAGGTGGCAAAATTTGCAGATGATACAAAATTGCTGAAGATAGTTAAGACTGCAAAGAGCTATAAAAGGATCTCTCAAAACTGGGTGACTGGGTAACAAAATGGCAGATGAAATGTAATGTTGATAAATGCAAAGTAATGCACATTGGAAAGCATAATCCCAGCTATACATATAAAATGATGGGGTCTAAATTAGCTGTTACCACTCAAGAAAGAGATCTTGGAGCCATTGTGGATAATTCTCTGAAAACATCTACTCAATGTGTAGTGTCTGTCAAAAAAATAAATAACAGTGCTGGGAATAATTAAGAAGGAGATAGATAACAGGACAGAAAATATCATGTTACCTCTATATAAATCCATGGTACACCCATATCTTGAATACTGTGTGCAGATGTGGTCACCCCATCTCAAAAAAGATATATTGGAATTGGAAAAGGTTCAGGAAAGGACAACAAAAATGATTAGAGGTATGGAATAGCTTCCTTAAAAGGAGAGATTAATAAGACTGGGACTTTACAGCTTGGAAAAGAGATGGCTAAGGGGAGATATGATTGAGGTGTATAAAATCATAACACAAAAACTAGGGGTTACCAAATGAAATTAATAGGCAGCAGATTTAAAACAAATAAAAGGAAGTATTTCGTCACACAATGTACAGTCAACTTGTGGAACTCCTTTCCAGAAGATGTTGTGAAGGCCAAGACCATAACAGGGTTCAAAAAAGAACTAGATAAATTCATGGAGGCTATTAGCCAGAATGGGCAGGAATGGTGTTTAGCCTCTGTTTCCCAGAAGCTGGGAATCAGCAACAGGGGATGGATCACTTGCTGATTACCTGTTCTGTTCATTCTCTCTGGGACACCTGGCACTGGTCGCTGTCGGAAGACAGGATACTGGGCTAGATGGACCTTGGTCTGGCCCAGTAGGGCCATTCTTATGTTCTTAAGATAAAACACAGAACTCTGATCACGCATTGTTGAATTCTCTCTGCTTCTTACCTATGCAAAACACAAGCTGAGTTAACAATCTTGTTTCTGTAGTATTTGCTATTTTTTTAATTGGGAATCCCTATTTTCAAATGTTAACTCCCTAAAAGGATATTCTGTTTTGTTCAAATCAGCTCTTAAGGCACAGAAGTGCCCAGTTTTCAATGGCACAGAAGTGCCCTGTGTGTCAATGTAGGTGTCTACATACACATTTGGGGACATTATACAAAGGAGACCATGTGTGAAAATTGAGCCTATTTGTTCCTGTAGCATTTCCTTTTAATTAACTTTTATGGAATTCTTACAGCTCTCTTATTAGTACTGGTGATATGCTTTAAAAATCCATCAAGGTGCATTATGCTTAAATATATTAAGGTTATGAATAAGTAGCAAGGAAATGTAAAGTTGATCCTTTGACTTTAAACTTTCACAGGTGATCTACAGAAAAGAAAAATGAGTTTGTGCCCATTTTTGCTTATTTAAAATATGCTAATACACACAAGTATTGTGTGCCTGTTAATATTGTTCTTTATATTATATCTAACCTAAATTCAAAAAAGCAAAGATGTGAACAGATCAAACTACCAATATTGCATTCCTCCACTTTTGAATCAGAGCAACAATAGAGCTGTTTGAAATTTTTTTGTCAAATTACCTTTGTTTTCCAAAAAACCAATTTGCTTTTTTCAACATTGTATTGTTTTTTGAAAAAAGTAATTTTTTAACCAAAAAAAGTTTGTTCAAAATTTTTTTCAACAACCGTTATTCTGCTGATTCAGCAGTAGATGTCTTGAGCCAGCTGAATAGGTTAACATAGAGTAGGATCTTCAGCAGAGCAATATCTCCTTTCACAGAGAATAAGATCATCAAAATAATACGTATTTTGTTGAAGATCCTGCTGTTCAATGGTTTCACCAAGATAATATATTCAACAAAGTAACAGGTGTGGTGTCAAAGATCTTGTTCTCCATGAAACTGTTCAGTTTGGGTCATCTCTGCTTTGTTTTTCATGAAAGACTGAAAGCAACTCATAAACTTATTAGTTTTCGATATTAAACTCTGATGGTATTAAACTTAATTCCCATTTTACTATACACCGAGAGAGAACTTTTGGTGCCCTGTAGTCTTTTGTACATGTATTTAAACTTTATTTGAGACTGATAGTCATGTAATTTATGTCTTTGAAATTATCATTTGAACAGAGTGCACAGGATAATTATGATGTACAGCAAGGATTTTAATCCACTGTTTGACTTTTTTTTTTTTTTTTTTTTTTTTTTTTTAAAGCAGTAAGCCAGGCTTGTCTGTCTCTTGGTATATTAAATAGGATGTTAACTTTTTGTTTAACTTAACCAAGAATATTGATTTGTATACAGAATGTACCACTGTGTATTGTGTATTCCAGGTCTGGCTTCACGCACCATATGAGCTTCATCTTTCGTTATTTGAGCACTTCATTGAACTTCTCACAGAGTCCAGGTATTAGTTGACACTGGCCTCATAATAAAGCCTACGAGATAACAAATTACACAAATACATAGATGTTCTCATTTTTATTAAATCTTTTTCTCTTTTTCAGTGAAGCCTCAAGGAATGCTAAATTAATGAGGGAGTTCCAGCTAATTCCCAAACTGTTGCTGACTCTTCGAGATATGTCTTTGTCCCAGCCAACTATTGCTGCAATTAGTAATGTACTGAGCTTTTTGCTTCAGGGCTTCCCCAGCAGCAGTGACCTGCTCAGGTAGCACAAACCTTTTCTGATTTATTTTAAAGATCCTGGTGCTTTTGCAAGAAACCTGCTGATAGGGAACTCGGGTGACTAAAATAAAAGTGTTTTTGTATAGAATAGTTCCAGTAGAAATGGCAGAACTAAACACAGAAAACAGTTTAAAGCCAGTGCATCGACTTGTATCTTAAATCCAAGTCAAAACAGAAATGCCTGAATACTGATACGCCTTAAAACAGGGGTTCTCAGACTTTTGTACTGGTGACCCCTTTCAGATACCAAGCCTCTGAGTGCAACCTCTTTTATACATTAAAAACACTCTCTTATATATTTAACACTATTATAAATGCTGGAAGCAAAGCAGGCTTTGGGGTGGAGGCTGACAGCTCACGAACCCCATGTAATAACCACGTGATCCCCTGAGGGTCCTGACCCCCAGGTTGAGAACCTCTCTGCCATAAAATGTTTTCCAGAATGTAGGGCAGTAATGGAGGAACACGGTGTTCTAATTCCACAGCTACTATGAGAGATGATGAAACTTCCTTGGATATTGTTAAGTCTGTGTCACTTCTACTTAAATTGAGGCGTTGTTTCAGAACCCATAGAGTTGTCATACTGCTCACCATTAAAATGCAGCATTTGCCAACGTTTGTCATTCTTATCTGAGAGACTTACTTCTAGCTAACAGGTAAAATTCTCTGATAAGATAAAGTTTGCCACTTGTATGTTACGATATTGCATATGGGTAGAAATTTGCAGTGTTTTGGGTATTTTGCAGCAGGGAGGCTGGGTTTTTTTGGCTTTTTTTTTGCTTCTTGAGCAAAACCAGTAAAATCAAAGATTTGAATAGGATCAAACATCTTTCCTGGCTCCATTTTTAGTATGCAGGACAGAATTTACACAGATACTATAGGGCGTATCTTTAATTTTATTACTAAACGAATAAGTTGTAACATTTGGTTCCTTGTTTCTCCAACTCCTCATGGCCACTGGCTTTCCCTGTACAACAGCCAGAACCTCGGTGGCATTTCCTAGAGTGTTGCCAAAATTAAGAGCTCCAGGGTAGGTGGTGACTTTTTCCACAGTGACTTGTCATCAAAACAAGAATAAAGAGAGACAAAATAAGATTAAAATAAAAAAATGGTATATGTAACTCTGTAAGAGTTAAGATAGGTAGGTACATCTTGGATTAGTTACAGTGATATATGCGATATCTTATCTTTGCCCCTTTCCTTAGGTATCCTGTCACTAAGACAGTCTTTCCCCTCCAAGGAGCTGTCATTCTTCCCGCTTTCTGAGATCACATTTGTGTTTTGGCTATGTTTTACGCCTGTGGGGGTGAGATCATTCATTATCATATCACCCATGCCAGTTAAGATTTCATTATCACTTTAAAGAGTAATGTTTGATAAGGTTTACCATCTTGGGGAACATTATTATAGTCTCTGAGCAATGATTGTCCCCTATATCTTCTAACATTCCTTTGGTCTGGATCTGGAGGTATTTCCAAATTTCCTCTCTCAAAACCTAACATTTTTAATGTATTTTACCTAGTAAGTACATAAGCTACCTGAATGGGTCAAAGTGACTGCATTCTGGTTTGCATATCAGTTGACCAGCAATGTTAGAATGAGGCCAACTTTGTCTTTACAAGTGATGGGATTAACATTTTTGGTATGCTTTCACCTTTCTAGTACTTTTAGTCTATTAGATGTGAATTATTGACAGATTAAAGTCCATCTGTCACAGAAATACACATTGTAATTCTCTATCCATAAAGGTTTGGACAGGTCATCTCTTCCACTTTGCCTACATTTGCAGTCTGTGAGAAGTTTGTAGTCATGGAGATAAACAATGAAGAAAATCTTGAAACTGGTAAGTAGCTTCCAGTGCTTGAGAAATAATCATCTGGGACACACACTGTGTGCTTAAATGCTCTTAAATTGTTATTGATGATGATCTCTACATTTTAATTCTAATATACTGGCTTCACGTTAGTTTTAAATGTTGCGTGCAAAGCAAGCAGTGCAAAAATAAAACCTGTTTATATCTGCTCTCATTTTGTTTTCCTTCACTTAACGCTATATTTTCTTTCTACTTCCTCCCACTCACTTCTTCAAAAACAATTGACCATCTCCACCTCTTAAATAAGAGAGAGATGACTGGTGCCATCTGTCCTCCAAATGTGGCATCTCTTTCACTCAGTAAAAAGAAGTGAAAGCATCAATTAGTATGGTCTGTTTTTTGTTTTCTTTGTGTTTGTTTTTGTTTTTTCATGCAAAAAAAAGTAATTGCCTATGTCTCCTCTGCAAATGAACACTTCGTTAGGTACTTTTTAAACATTTTTTATTTATAGCTACAGACATAAGAAATTCCAGTGAAACTCCTGTCACAAAGTTGAAGCAGGAAAATGTAGCCACTGTGTAGTCCTGGCATCTTAAACTTCCTCCTGTCCTGAAAGTTCCAAGATCTTATTGATACATCATTAGTAACTATAATTAAAAGCTGCAATTAAAAACAGTACAATTGTAGTAGTGATTGTTCAGTTGAGGAGGTATTAAAGAATGTGTATTGTACTTCTCTCTCTGAATTTTGTTTTTCTTTCCCTTTATTTAAAAGAATTGCCTTCAGAGTCTATGGAGATCCTTTGTTTAGCATTACAGGAATCCTTTATGTATTGTGTGAGATGTTAATGGGCATGTTTCTCTTCCTTGTTTCCAGCTATTAAATTGTATTGAAAGAGAAGTAAATATGTAAATATCTTCCTTTAGCATTATTTTTAAAATAAGTGTTTGCTGTAGCTGTCACAGGGATATTACACAATTCAATGCATGGGGAAGTGATGTGGGATATCATAAATTGGTAGACCAGTGGATTCTAAGGTCGATTTATTAAGGTTTGGTCCATTCAAATAAAATGTCTGAGAAACACTTGTTTGCGGTAGATCACTCCCATGCTTCTTTTTTTCTGCAAACACCTATCTCTGGATCTCTATGCACCCACCCTCTTTTTTTTTTAAACTTCCCTCACAACGTGCTTTTCCTGCAGAATGTAAAAACCTGATTTTCGTCTGTGTGCACACATAAGTTCACAAGCTGAAGTGAAGGAAGGTACCGTAGAAAGAAACAAACACTAACAAAAAAGTGGCCCTTAAGATGCAATATCAACTTCTTTCTTTAGCCTTTCTATCCTTGAATCTTCCCCAGTATCTAAATCCCTTATAGGGGTTTTTGTGTTTGTGTATGGGGCGGGCGGTTGTGTTTGTTTGGGGCTTTTTGTCACTAGATTGTAAGCTCCTTGGGGCAGGATGTTTTTTATTTTTCTATAGAGCACCAGGCATATTTATGATGCTGCAGGACTAACAATCAGTTAAGAATTTTATACTTGGAATATCTCTGTTTACTCCATGCAGAAAAGTTGAACATTTTTTTCTTAGTGGAGGAGTTTTGCAACTCTGATGCATCCCACATCGTTGTGTGCAAATACAATATGGAAGTGGCTGGGCTGATATACTTTGGAATCTGTGCTTAAAAGAAAATGAAACTAATCTTACCCCTTCCTTATTTTGCAATAGCAGGTTTGTTGTCCAGGTTGCATAATAAGGAGCATATTATTCAATTCAATAAGGACAAATGCAAAGCACTCCACTTAGAAAGGAACAGTCAATTGCATATGTACAAAATGGGAAATGACTGCTTAGGAAGGAGTACTGCAGAAAGGGACCTCGTGGTCACAGTGGATCACAAGTTAAACAGTGTAATACTGTTGCAAAAAAAAAGAAAATCTCATTCTGGGATGTATAGCAGGAGTGTTGTAAGCAAGATTTGAGAAGTAATTCTTCAGTTCTACTCTGCGCTGATTTGGCTTCAACTGAACTGTTGTTTCCAGTTCTGGGCACCACATTTCAGGAAAGAGGTGGACAAATTGGAGAAAGTCCAGAGATGAGCAACAAAAATGATTAACAGTCTAGAAAACAAAGAAGGAAGGTGGAAAAAATTGGGTTTGTTTCATCTGGAGAAGAGAAGACTAAGAGGGGATGTAACAGTTTTCAAATACATAAAAGGTTGTTACACAGAGGAGGGAGAAAAATTATTTTCCTTAACTTCTGAGGATAGGACAAGAAGCAATAGACTTAAATTGCAGCAAGGGCGGTTTAGGTTGATCTTTAGGAAAAACTTCCCTATTGTCAGGGTGGTTAAACACTGGAATAATTTGCCCAGGGAGTGTGTGGAATCTCCATCATTGGAGATTTTTGGTTAGACAGACACCTATCAAGGATGGTCTAGATAATACTTAGTCCTGCCATGAGTGCAAAGAACTGAGTAGATGAGCTCTCAAGGTCCCTTCCAGTCCTATGATTCTATATATCAAACTGACTGTGTTTTGTTTTTTTTTCTGTTCACCCTGCTTTTAATGTCTAGTATTATTATTTTAGACTGCGCCTGTTTTAAAGCTGTCTGCTTCATAATTCATGTATTTTACGTTTAGGAACAGAAGATGATTTTGGAGGCCTTGCGTCTGCTAATCTTATTCTTCTGCGGAACAGACTTTTAGATATCCTTCTCAAACTTATATACACGTCTAAAGAAAAGACAAGTGTTAACTTGCAGTAAGTACAAATAACTCATCTGATGGAGAAGAAGGAGGTGACTGTAGCAGTGGGTTTGATTTATGATAACAGGTAAAGGGGGAGAAAGTCTGCTGAGCCACACTCCGATCACTAGTTATACTGGTATAAATCCAGAGGAACTCCTGTGAAATTATTCATAATATAAACTGGTGTCACTGAAAGCAGGATTTGGCTTTGACTATACTAGAAAAAATCAGATACATAATTCTTCAACCATGTATTCCCACCTTTTGGTAGCAACAGTGGACAGTGTTTTTTTACTACTGTCTCATCTAACTTTGCTCTGCAGCCTCCAAATCATCCTCTAATTGTGTTTAGACAGTATGATGGTAAAAACACCTGCACCCTGTCTGAGCGACAGAGTCCACTGTTATTGCTACCACAGGGTGGAGCTGCACCAGAGAAGAATTATGTGGACTCTCCCTAAGAGAAATAACAATTGCAGTGATTCAATCTGTTCATTTTTAAAGGTGGGAGTGGGAGAGAGGTGGTGTTCAGTTGTGTGACTTCGCTGTTGTTGGGTTGTTATTTTTTACCCTTAATCTACACAAAACCAGATTTGGGATTTCCTAATGCTCTCCTTAATTCTTTATTTATAACTTTTGTATAACAACTTCATATACAATGATCGAGAAAATACAAAATATAAAAAGACAGGCCATCCACAGTCACAGCAAGAGAGGCAATCATATTCCAGAAAACTTAAAATTTAATTATCAAATAATCCCAGTATAAAAAGATTCTCAGTAACTCCATTAATTCTGAAACATTAAAATCTATTCAAAATTTCAGGTGAAGACCTATCAATTTACAGTTCATGAAACAGATCCATAAAGGAGAGCGAAAAGGGTCTTACACTCTCTGTGTCGAGTTTGGATCTTCTGTTTTAAAGGATTCTAACAATCACTTCATCAAGTGGCTGCACCAAACCAGTTTGATGTATTTTTGTGGATTGCTTAGCATATTCAATTCTGCCATAGCTTTTAGGCAATAAATCTTAAAGCTCAAACATAATCTGGGAATTCAACAATTTTTTGGTGGTTCAAGTACATCCCAAATTTGTAAATGATATATTCTAAATTTTTTCTAAAGTTTCTGCTTTACACTTTCCTTCTGCCTGTGCATGGCACAGAGATTTGATGTTTTCCAGTTTTTTGAATAACATCTGTATAACTTTATAACCTGTAAATGACTCACTTAAAAAACAGTTATATTATCTAGAAGTTGCAATTTGTAGACATAAACTTCCTGTTTAGCCCCCAGTTTCACATCACAGTTTTTAGGGTAATCTCAAAGCCAATTGTAATAGTCCCAATGACTATATTCTCAATCCTCCCATCCCACTGAACGAAATACTGACAACTCTGTAATAGTTACTGCTAAAGATATCTTATTGACCGTTCCTTCTTCTGTAACAGGCAGCACTTACCTGAGAAACCAGTCCATGCTTTGACATTTTCTCTGATGTTCTTCTCTGTGTCTGATATTGAAACTTTGATTCTTGCCAGGCTGCCCATTATAGGAAATCTTTAAATATTTTACCTTTTTTCATTAGGGCATCTGAAGAACTGGTCAGGACCTTGGGTTTTGATTGGATTATGATGTTTATGGAAGAACATCTGCACTCTACCACAGTTACTGCAGCCATGAGAATTCTTGTGGTCCTGCTAAGTAATCAGCCTATACTCATCAAGTTTAAAGAAGGCCTCAGCGGTGGAGGCTGGCTTGATCAGACAGATTCTGTGTTGACCAACAAGATTGGCACTGTGCTAGGTATGAGCTTTCAATTATGATGATTTAAGGATGTGTCTTTTGATATTTTTATCGTGTAAGAATTGTATGTTACTATTACAAAATTTATCTTACGGTGTTATCAAATAGTTTTCAGTATTAAAAAGTATGGTTGTCTTGGTTGCTCCTTCCCATTATTTGTTTCAGCTACTGAATTTTAGTTTTCTTATGTGAAAGGGTGATATTTTTACTACTCTTAAAAGTGGTATGGCCACATCATAATGCACATTTCAGTACAGTTTTCTCTTAGGGTGAAATTGTCCTCTCACCTCCCTGCACAATGCCTAAATAACTAGATTTTGTACAGTTTGTGGGCCACTGGATCAATTTTGAACACCTCCAGCTTGCCCACCATGTCCAACACCAACTCTTTGTAGGTGGATGCTGTGTACAGCAGAGGATGTCCTATCTGATTATTGCCCTCCCCCTAGTGCTGCTACACTGTTTGTGTTGTTTTGCTGGCCTTCTGGTTTTGGGGGAATTTCAGCTTGAATGCCAGCATACAGGGCCGTTGCTACCATTAAGGCAAACTAGGTGGTTGCCTAGGGCGCCAAGATTTGGGGGCACCAAAAAGCGGTGCCCCCAATTTTTTTTTTATTTTATTTATTTTTTTTTTTTACAGCGGTTCCTCCCCGAGCGCACGGTCGCTGCTCCACTTCTCCTGCCTCCCAGGCTTGCAGCACCAATCAGCTGTTTGGAGGAGAATTAGAGCAAGGCTGCGTGCTTGGGGAAGATGCGGAGCAGAGGTGAGCTAGGGCGAGGAGGTGCTGCACGGCTCCCGGGGGAGGGGAGCCTCAGGGCAGGGAGGGAGCTGCCGTGGGGGTGGGGGTGCCGCAGGGTGGAGGTGGGGCGGGGAGCTGCCACAGGGCTGGAGGAGGGGGGGACAAGGTGGAAGTTTCGCCTAGGGCGCGAAACTTCCTTGCACCGGCCCTGCCAGCATATAGCATTTCCTTTCATTACAAATGTGATTCTTTACAGGTAAACAGTGCTAGCTGTACAGTGTAAATCATCTCAGCTGAGGAGGACAAAGGCCACCTTTAGTCTTGTGTGGATGAGAAAATTGCACTGGTTTAACTTAAGGTGTGGTTTGAAATTGATTTAGTAGAACTAGAGTGAAAGGCTGTGTGGACAATCATATTTTGGCTCAAATGAGGCTTGTTTTGGTTTAGCTTCAGTTAATTAAGAACAGGTTTAATTCTTAGCTCATTCTTCAACCAGACTATGCGTGTCCACATGGATTTGCATCACTTCGTTAAATCTATTTGAAAACTTATTTAAGTATAAATCAGTGCAACTTTTGCATGTGGACAAGGCTTAACACTTTTAACTTATTAAAATGGTTTTGAATCAAGATGAAAAGAAAAAGCTACATGCCTATGTTCTGCTTATGATTTCTTCAGGGGAAAGGAGCAATGTTGTCTTACAATTTAATTTAAGAGTGGGATTTTCAAAAGCACTTAGTGTTGGTCTAACTTCTGCTCCCTTTGAAGTCAGTGGCAGTTGAACTGATTTTGCAATGGGCTCCTTAGTGGCATCCCTTCAGGGGATAGCATGCTCTACTTATGAGGCTGGGAGTCACACAACTGAAATTGAATTTCAGACTTTGTAACTAAATCACTATGTGACCTTGAGTAAGTCACTGAAACTTGTCTGTTACTTCATGCATAAAATACAGTTGATAAAGTTCACCTGACTTGTGCAAAGCACTTGGTGATCAACAAATGAAAAGCAATATGCCTTTGTCTGATGTAATTTATATAAAAAACACAAGATAATGCTTCGTTTCATTGAGCAGATTAAGAACTTTCATTCTGTTTTTCTCAGGCAACTGTTATATAACCCTTCTAAAAGTTATCTGATTATTATATAGTATGCTAGTAAATACATAACAATGTTTAACTAATCTACCTGGTTTTCAAGAGTTACTAGAAATGGTAACTTCCTCAGAGAGAAGTTTTAGTAATAAGTTTATGACTAATTCTCCAACAGTTCAAAATATTAAAATCAGTACAATTGATGACTATTTAGTGCCATCCTCCGACTCAGTCACAGTTTTTCCATTGTGAAATCAGTGGTGTTACTCACGGTGTAAGTTATTTTAGGATTTGGCCCACTGGGGGTGAGAGAGTTTTCATAAAGCGCAGTCTAGAACAGATGTACAAAATTACAATTGACAGTCATATAGTAGTATGCATACCATTTGCCCAGTCCAGCAATATGGAATTTTACATGGGAAGCTTTGGAGTTAAGTCTTATGAAGTATTGACACACACGCTTGAGTTTAAGTCCTGCCCTTAAAATCGAATGCTATGACTACATTGTATAGTGCACCACTGTAAGCTCTTTAATGTAGCCACTTTAAGCTGATGGGAGAGAGCTCTCCTGTTGACTTAATTAATCCACCGCCCAGTGAGTGGCGGAAGCTATGTTGGCAGAAGCTCTCCTGCCAATGTAGCGCTTTTCACTGCTTAGGTTGGTGTAACTTAAGTTGTTCTGGGAGTGGCTTATTCACACCGCTGAGTGACATAAATTATACTGACATAAGTGGTAGTGTAGACATACCCTACATTTGATTTAAAGGTGGTTAACATGGAAGTATAGGTGCCGGAACTAGGGGTGCTGGGGGTGCTGCTGCACCCCATGGCTTGAAGTGGTTTTCATCATATACAGGGTTTACAGTTTTGTTCAGTGGCTCTCAGCACCCACACTATGCAGATTGTTTCAGCCCCCCTGCATGGAAGACTGTTTATCAGCAGATTTCCTTTAACATAACTAAGTGAAGGTTACAGTCTTTATCTGTGAACCTCTGTTCAGCAATTATGGCAGGTAGAAACCACAAGGAAAAAATACATCAGTGAAAATAAGACCAATTACAAAGAATAACTTGGAGAATAAGTTAAAATGTAGATGAAATACGCAGTGTGGCTTTCAAGTAATGAGTGCACGTTAGGTTTACTGCATCTGGTATGTGAACGTTGCAAGTTTTAAACCCTACTTAGTTGTTGTGTACAAGTCTCACAAGGGCAGTTGTGCACACACAGAATATGAAGACAAGCTTTTTGTTTTAAATAGTTTTTTTTTCTTTTAGTATGTACATGGCATATTCTTTATATATGTTGAGAGTAAGAATGACATGTGCAAGTTCATCTCTGAGAGACCAGTTAAACTCTTCTAGAGTTTGAATTTTATGAAAGAGGATATGAACCACTTCTCTTTTATTCTGGGCTGAACTGTAGTCAGCCTTTCCTAATAATACGAATGTGAACTTGAAGATCATAGGCATATTCAAAATTCTTCTGTTGAATGAGGAATGACACAAACTCCATCTGTGAATTTTAGGTAGCCTCAAATTGGAACTTCGCATTCGAGCTCCTCCATACTTGGGGAAAGCTTGCATCCGGATCTGAATTTCATACCTCAGAGCTATTTCTACATTAAGTAGCAACCAAAAAATAGAAAATAAGGTCTATTACATAGATGAAAACAATTTTGGGCCCAAATTTTCAAACCATAGTTAGGCACCTACATAAACATGGCCTGATTGTTTAAATTGTTTAAAATGTCTCTGTCTGTGGCTCTGATCTTCCTGCTTTGATCCATATTCTCTTTCTGAAAATATGGCTGCCTCCTGCTTTAATATTATTTGTTTAATACTGGCAATGTGTTAGGAACTGTACAATACCCAGAGATGAAAAAAAAATCTGCCTAAAGAGCTTAAAATCTTAGAGACACAGAGAAGACAGGATACCCAGGGAAATGCAGGAAAGAGAAAAGCAGTTTTTATAATTTTGAACTCACGAGCATTGTGGAAAGACAGGTTTTAGGAGAGATTTGAATGAGATCGGGGAGTTGCTTTTGAGAGTTTGGATTGAGAGATCACTGTTGTTTCTTGTTTATTTTTTTTATATACCAGGCATTAAAAATAAATAGTTACTAGTCATTTTGGGTCCAGTCTTGCAGAGAACTCTGTTAGGGTATAGATCTTTTATGTCCTCATGGAATGTCATTGAAGATAGTAGGATTCCATGAGACTGTAAAGGTTCACTTGCACAGATCCCTTTATAGGATTGAACACTAGCTAGTTTTGTAGTAGTTCTAATGATTGGGAACTACTTAATATTTCACTGCAATTTTCCTTTAAGGTTATCATGATATAATTGTTTGAATGCGCTACCATAAGCATGTACATAAGACTATAGGACTTTTCCATCAACAAAGGCAAGTTATAGATAATCTTTTTATTGCAGTAACTGATGGGTTTTAATAAACAAGGCAAGCATCAAAGAATCAATCTTGGCATCAGGTCATGAGAGACCAGAGTCATGTGGGATAAAAGAGACACTGAGAAGTGGCTTGGTTCCAATTCCATAGCTGTCTTGCTGTCATGTTTTGTTGCCAACGTATGGAATGTGTTCTGGTAATCTGGGCAGTGTTTTGAAGAGATGACTTGGAAGGGATTTTCAAATAATTGGGGTTTTGCTACTTTTGCTTCTTTTTTAACAAGGTAGGGATGTTGAATCTTTAACAAAAACACAAAAAGCTCATTAGACATTAGGTTGAATAGGAATTAATGAAACAGTTTTTTTAAACAGGCTGATGAAAAAATTCCTTTCCTTCAGTTGCTCATCGTTCAGCCTCTTGACTAATGATGTCTTTATTCGCTAGTTCTTTAGTCATAGAATTTTCCAGGTTAGACAGGACCTGAATTTCTAATGTAAAAATCAATATTGTATGTCAGGGGCCCCCACCGCGGTGCCCGCGGGCACCATCTAAATGCGCCTGTGTCCTGGTCAGCGGTCAAGCATCCGGCGGCATTTCGGCGATGATACCTCTGGATAATGCCGAGCGGAGTCATCCAGAGGCATCGTCGCCGAAATTCGGTGGCATTTCGGCAGATGCTCGACCACTGCCATGGTCCTTTGTCGCTCGCCAGACGAAAAAGGTTGGGGACCACTGTTATATGTGGTTAACAAAAACCTTTCAGACCTTTTATAATGAGGCAAAAAGGACAAAAACGATTTACCCCCCACTCTGCTCCTCCTTCTCCCCAAAGAAGGCAAGGCTATAGGTATGTCTCTACCTTGAGCAGGAGTTGCAAATCATAGCTCGAGGGGAAATATTCGTGGTATATCTGGTTGAGCTAGCACATTAAAAATGGAGTGTAACCACACCAGCCCAAGCGGCTGTAGGGGCTAGTCACCTCAAATACATACCTAGGGTCTTGGTCAGGTAAATACTCAGGGTGGCTAAACCATCCACTGCTTGCGCTGCTGCCACTACACTCAGTGTTTATCTCGGTAGCTCAGTCAGAGCTACTACAAGTATTTCTCCTTAAGCTGGAACTGACACCTCCAGCTTGAAGTAGAGACATACTCTGTATCTCTACCAAAGAGTGTATCTGTCTTATCTGATGTGTGTCTGCATGTAATTATGAAGTCTGAATTGGTACCCCGCCAAGTATATATTCTATCCAATATGGCTCTTCCTCCCAACTGATGAAGAGTGAATTTCTCAAATGACTTCCCAGTTTACGGTCTGATCCAAAGCACATTGAATTTAAATTGGAGTCTTTCCACTAGCTTTAATGGGTTTGGGATCAGGCCCTTACTTTGTCAGTCTTAACAGAGTTGCAGGCAATACCTTTTGTATTTGTCTGCTAAAGTAACCACTTCTGTATTTGAAATCATTTCATCATATAGTAAAATGTGTCATTCTGCACTGAAGGACTTATCCTCATTTTTTGAATAAAGAAAGGTATAAAGTTTTATTGGAAGCATACTTTGTTGTTGTTTGTTTTAATTTTTCTTTATAGTGCTTTTTCTTCTGGCTACAAGATGGAATATATATTTTGTACTTATCAGCGAAATTTAAAACCCAGGTCATTCCTCTCTGTAAAACCATTTTATGCTACATTGCTATTCCGATTAAGGAACTATTAAGTCTCTCTTTGTTTACAGTTATTTCCTGTAACATTTCCCTCAGGGTAGTAAACTGGAAAAATATAATTAAACTTTCAGTTATTAATAAAAGATTAATTAAGTAGGAGAAAATTATGAAAAATAGAATTTATCTGAAACTGTGTTGTGAGAGTGAGCATTTTTGTTAGCATTCAAGACATACCATTTGTTTGGGTAATCTTTAATCATAATTCGTATTTCTAATATATGAATGTTAGACATAATTGTATTTGCATTTCTTTTCTTAGGGTTTCAGAATTGTTGATGCTTTAGAGTGTTGACAGTGTTGTTCATTTAGTATTCACTGTAAATGCAGTAGAAAGTCAACTATATAGTAAAAAGTTTTCATTCAGTCAGAAGTTCTGGGGACATCACAAATAGAGACCAAAATTAAAAAGAAACTGGGGGGCTTTGTTTTAAATTATATCAAAGTTGGTACCCACCAGAGCCCAGGTATAGAGATATTTTAAATTGTTGCTGGTCCACAACTTTTAAAACTAGTGGTAATGATGTATCTGATTATCTTGTCTGAATATGTCTAAAAAAAAATTTTAGTAAAAGTCAAAGATTCCTAATGAAGTAGGATATGAAACTATTCACTTACAGGATCAGGTTTGTGGATTTCACATGAGTTAGTAGTGAACATTTCATTACCATTTGATAGCTCTTTGATAGACTGCATAAAATGAGTTTGTTTCTAGTGAACAAAAGTTGACATCACAAATTATATTTGTAACTAACTGCCCTTGCTGATGATAATGTCAGCAGAAAGGCCAAGTATCTGAGTAGTCATGGAAACTGAACTAGCATGTCATTGTTATTTGCAAAACGTGTACCCTTCTTCAGAGTATATTATTTACCAGTGCTGTCCATTCAGCACTTTTCCCAATCACTGAACATTTTTTGGAGCTGGGAGGAACTGGTATTAAAGGTGCAGTATAAACTGGCTCTTGTGGCTTCCAGTAGCTTTTACTTAACTCTGGCTCCATTTTCTGGTAGGAAATAAAGGTAAATTAAGAGTATTTTAATCCTTCATGCCAGGTTGATTTAATTAGTAAAAATTAAAACTAGTCATATATGAAATATCTGGAAAAATGCTTTAAATTCCATTCACTCACACTGGCAGTCAGACTAATGCGTTGTAACATAAGCCAACTACTTGAGGTTACGATGAAACTCTCGACACGGAAATGTAATTATATGGTGTCCTTTATAGGAATTTTAAACCTTCCTCTGAAGAGTCATTACTGGGTGTTCTCAGAGCCTAGTGGACCATTTATTTGAAGTAGCGTTACAATTCCTGTGTTTACTGAGAAACTCGTACGAGAACATCCATCTGATACTGTGAAGATTTTACGACTAAGTTTTTGACATTGATTTAGTAATTGAAAAAGTAACAAGTTGGTGGTAATATGAATGTGGCGTATATGTATAAATTCATTGTTACTGTTCACTTCTAAAGTGCTCCCTTCTGTACTTGAATAATTTACTAAAAAATGATGTTATAAACCGGTAATTTGCATGTTAACACGTTTGGCTTTCTTATTTCCCTTTCTCTTAGGGTTCAATGTTGGCAGGAGTGCTGGTGGCAGATCAACTGTCAGGGAAATTAACCGGGATGCTTGTCATTTTCCAGGCTTTCCGGTTCTTCAGTCACTTCTCCCTAAGCATACTAATGTACCTGCACTCTATTTCCTCCTCATGGCACTTTTCCTGCAGCAGCCAGTCACTGAGCTGCCTGAAAACCTGCAGGTCAGTGCACCTGTCAGCAGCAGCCGATGTAATCAGGGTTGCCAGGTAGGGATTATTTAGAAAGATATCAATATAATTCTGTGTAACAACAAAGAGAATAATGGATTAATTGCCCCCCAATTGATTCCATAGTTAATTTATCAGCTTTATATTTAGACGTTTGTGATTCATATTGTGATGAAATGCACTAACATGTGGCAAAAACTTGTCATAACTGCTGCTATTATGTACTGAATAGATTTCTTGTAAAAATATATATATATATATATATATTGGGGGAAATTTTATAAGAAAGCAAATGAGTCCCAGATTCTGTGTTCAGATCAATATGAACTGACCCTGGTGCCTGTATGACGTCCTGGGCTCTATCTTGGCACTAAGGGCCTGCCTGCAAAGATACAGTTGTGGGAACCGGGTCAAAGGGATGATGTCATTGACTATGCCTAGGAAACTCTGTTCAGAAAACATTGCTTTATTACTAGAAAAGTGTTTTCCTGGGGTTACATACTGTGTTTTTAGTAGGAAAAGATTAAAAAAAATTAAAATATTTTTTTCTAAAATGGCATCTAACTGTATGTAGAAAACCCAGTTACACTTTTGGCCTTCACAACATCCCCTGACAATGAGTTCCACAGGTTGACTGTGTGTGTGAAGTACTTTTTTTTGTTTGATTTTAAACCTGCTGCCTATTCATTTAATTGTGTGATCCCTAGTTCTTCTGTTATGTGAAGGGATAAATAATACTTCTTATTCACTTTCTCCACACCATTCATAGTGTTGTAGACCTCTATCTTATCCCCTCTTACTCAGCTCTTTTCCAAGCTGAACAGTCCTACTCTTTAATCGCTCCTCAAATGGAAGCTGTTCCATACCCCTGATTATTTTTGTTGCCTGTATCTGTACTTTTTCCGGTTGTTATATATCTTTTTAGAGACTGGGAACCAGAACTGCACATGGTATTCAATGTGTGGATATACCATGGATCTATATAGTGGGATTTTGATATTTTCTGTTTTATTAGCTGTCCCTTTCCTAGTGGTTCCTAACATTCGGTTAACTTTTTTTTTGACTGATGCTGGACATTGAGCAGATTGTTTTCAGAGAACGATCCATGATGACTCCAAGGTCTTTTTTTGAGTGGTAACAGCTAATTTAGATCCCATCACTTCGTATATAGTTGGAATTGTATTTTCCAATATGCATTAGTTTGCATTTATCAATGTTGAATTTCATCTGCCGTTTTGTTATCCAGTTACCAGTTTTGTGAGATCCCTTTGTAATTCTTCACAGTCAGTCAGGACTTAGCTAGCTTTAGTGATTTTGTATCGTTGGCAAACTTTGTCATCTCACTGTTCACCCCTTTTTGAAGATAATTTATGAATATGTCGAACAGCTCTGGTCTCAGTATAGATTCTTGGGGCACCCTGCTACTTACCTATCACCATTGTGAAAACTAACCAATCATTTCTCCTTTGGTTTCTATCTTTCAAGCTATTACTGATCCATTAGAGGACCTTCCCTCTTATCCCATGACTGCTTACTTTGCTTAAGAACCTTTGGTGAAGGATCTTGTCAATGCTTTCTGAAAGTCCAAACACCCCCCTCAAAGAATTCTAATAAATTGGTGAGCTATGATTTTCCTTTACAAAAGCCATATTGACTCTTCCCCAAAATATTGTGCTCACCTTTGTTTCTGATTATTCTCTTCTTTACTATATTTTCAGCCAATTTGCCTGCAACTGAAGTTAGGCTTACCAGCCTCTATTGCCTGGAGCCTTCTTTAAAAATTGGTGTTGCATTAGCTGTCTCCCAGTCATCTGGTACAGAGGCTAATGTAACCTATTGCTTAAGTGCCACAGTTAGTAGTTCAACAGTTTCATATTTAAATTTCTTCAGAACTCTTGGGTGAATACCACCTGGTCCTGGTGACTTATTACTGTTTAATTTCTCAATTTGTTCCAAAACCTCCTCTATTTATGCCTCGATCTGGGATAGTTCCTCGGAGTTGTCATCTAAAAAGAATGACTCAGGTGTGAAAATCTCCCTCACATCCTTGGCAGTGAAGACTGATGCAGAGAATTCATTTAGCTTCTCCTTTTCTTCCTTGAGCGTTTCTTTAGCACCTTGATTGTCCAGTGGCCCCACTGATCATTTGGGAGGCTTCCTGCTTCTGATGTACTTAGAAAAAAAGTATTTTTTGTGTCTTGTGCTAGTTTCTCTTCAGTTCTTTGGTACAGTATATGCGTGTCAAGGATTTGTATATTTAAAAAAAAAAAAAAATCCTAGGATGACTAGGTTTCTGTGGTCCTCAGGGAAAATTCCTACTCTAAACTGACAAATTGCACTTTAGAATGCACTTGGTTAGCACTTACATCCCTTTACAAGCAGGAAATAGAAGACAAAAATTTGAGCAGTATCTGTAGATAAAAATGTTCTTTTGAACATCTGGATTCACATAAACATTAATGCATGATAGCCCTGGTCGGTAAGGCTTATGTCTATCCTATATTGAGGTAAACCCCTCAAATTCTGGTTTTCCTTTAGATGAATTTGAATGTAGTTGAAGGAGTACAACAGCTGTGCAACTTTTGATTTAAAAACAAATAAGTTTTTTAATTGCAATTTAAAACCAGAGGTTAATCAGGGTTTTTAAATAACCTTATCTTCTTTGGGAGGGAGGTCTGGTCTTCTGTTTAATTATGGTTTTTTTGTTTTGTTTTTTGTAATAGCATTCTTGAAACTTGATGGAAAAGCATGTTTATTTTTTAAATATGCAGCATGTTGTGGATTTTGTTCTGAAAACTGATCAAGTAAGTTGAGGTCACAGCATTAGTACAGAATTCTGTTGATAGGTTTGCTTGAGATTTGGAACAGTGTTGTGAAAGATTTGCGAAAAAAGATGTTTAGTTCTGTCAGTTCATTGGGAAGGGGATTTTTCAAACAATTCCTTGTGATGATTTTCAAATGATTCCATGATCTTTTCATGCAGTTCCTTGAGGCTGAAGCTTGGAGAGAACATGATTTAGTGTACTTAGGTAGATATATCATGTCAAAATAAGTGAACAAATCATCAGTAACAGAGAAAAGCAGAAAATCAATCAAATTGCATAGGAACACGGGTTAATTTTGTTTTTTCTCTTTCTTTCTTCCCTCACACCTCCAATAGTTTGATTTAGATTCTATCTGGACATTTATATTTGGAGTTCCTGCCTCCAGTGGCACTGTGGTGTCTTCAATCAACAATGTTTGCACAGAAGCTGCCTTTTTATTATTGGGAATGCTCAGGAGCATGCTGAATTCAGTAAGTATAGAGTCCCATTGGGGCCCATTTATACACACCACCTCATCTCTGCTGAACTCCTTAATGCAAGAGACAGATTAGAAAGGTTAGTTTTTCATTGAACAATGATGCAAACTAGAATTATAAATCTGTCTCATAGTTTGGATTGGCAGAGGTTTTTTGTTTTTGTTTTTTTTCTCTGACAATCAATTTTTATTTGTAAGCATCTTTTTAAAATTTTTAACGATTTTAAAAGTTGTGGGAAACTAAGAGTGTTTGGGTTGGCATTAGGGCAGAGCTGACAGGGGTTGCAGTGGGCTCCTAGCACTGACAGAAGGGCTTCAGGGGCCTGAAACACCCTGGCACAAGGTGCAGGGAAGGCCTGTGGTCATGGCCTGGTGAAGCCATGACCCCCCAGAACCCCAAAGAAGAGGACGAGCTGCAAGGGAAGCCACCTTGCTGCTGAACGGCTCCTGTCCAGGGATGGCTACACTTCAAGCCGATGAGTGAATGAGCATGGTCATGACATTGGAGCTGCAGGGTGCAAGGTATGGGGAAGGCTGCAGACCTGGAGGGGCAGAACAGAGAACTTCAGCCTGGGCCTCAAGGAGGAGAATGGATCCCTGGCCACAGAAGAGGCCACCCTGCTACTGAACATTTCCTCCCCGAGGATGGCCCCCATACTCCTGGCTATGAGAGAGTGAGTGGGACCATGATAGCAGCGCTTCAGAGGACTCCCTGCGCAGCTGTCACTTTGTGTGACGTGAGAAATCAACGTTTACTGACTAGTGATTTAAATCGAATCCTATCAAGCCTGCTCATAGTTGGCCTTTTGTTACTCATCTAAAATTGCCCTTGGCCTACAGTTCATTCATTTGTGCTAGTGGCTGTAAGATGAATAGTACTTTCACTCATGTTAAAAATTGGAATTTTTTGTACTTTACAAAAAAGTGGAGATGGTAAAATGCCCTTGGCAGAGATCAGGAAATTTCTTCTCTGATTTACATCATTGGGGAATATTTAAGACTTCAGTGCCCATCTGCTGGGAGCTATGTGAGTTAAAGATTTGTGCATGAAGAAGCATTCACAGACAGACAAGTCCATTGGTGGAAATCCACTGGGTGCCAGGAAATGTGTGTGGTATTTTTTTTAAATGCTGACTCTAAACTCATCAAAAGAGAGAGTCTGACACTCCCATATTTACTTAGACTTGGTGTGTGTATCTGTTCAAACGATCTCCCATGCAATAGTTCTTTCACTTTTGCAGAAATTATTCAATCTGCGTTTTAGAGAGAATTGTTTTAATGGATACACATCACTCTGCTACTCCACCAGGGATTATGGTCAGAAGAGCTACAAGAAGAGACTCTCGGGCCAGTGCATTTGGGTCTGTGAATACTGGTGCCCCTATGCCGGCACAACTGGTGCCCCTACACCGGCACATTCGACTCTCTGAATACGGCACCTGCCTTCTGCCTAGTAAGGAGACTACAGCATGCGCTGGGAGTAGGGGAGCTGATCCACTGTTACCTGCTGCCCCAGTCATAGGCGTGGACTCTGTGGATGGGTGCTCCGGGGCTGGAGCGCCCTCGAGGAAAGTTTAATAGGTGCAGAGCACCCACTGGCACCAAGCCACCCTATTCCCCCTCCTCTTACCCTGCGCTTGCCAACTCCTCCCTCTCCCTCCCAGTGCTTCCAGACCGCCGCAAACAGCTGATTCGCGGTGTTCAAGCTCCAGGAGGGAAGGAGAGGAGCAGGGAAGAGGCGGGGCAGGGGTGGAGCAAGGGCAAGAAGGGATAGAGTGAGGGTGGGGCCTAGAGCGGAGTGGGGGGTGGTCAAGCACCACTGGCAAGATGAGAATTTGGCACTTATGGTCCCGGTGGTGCCTCAAATTTTCAGGTGCCCTATGCAGCTGTCTATGCCTATGGACAGCCTTGGATGGTGATATTCTTCCACCTGTATTGCCCTTTCCTTCCCCCTTAGACAGCATCTCCCAGCAAACTTCTTGGACCAAGTCTCTGGTTTCTTTATCAGTAAGAAATGTATTTTTTTCCACCACCCAGGAGACTAAGTCTCATCTTGAATTGCCTTGAGAAATGTAATATTATTTGGGAGGGGTCATGTTAAGACTTCTGCTCTATCTCCTGTTTGATATCCTGTGTTCATGTTACTCCCCTTGTATTGGTATTCTTTCCAGTATGGTGCAACAGTACCAAAAGATAGCAATTCTGAGACTGCAGTTGCATGCTAAAGCCACTATGAATAATTGTGTGCTTAGGCAGCATAGATTTAGATATAATATCCTAATATTACATTAAAAAATCGTGTGATATTCTTTGCGTGCTGATAGGCATTAAATATTAACTTAGCTAGAAAATCGTTACATTTATATGGGGAAAGTTATTTCTTCTCTTTAATAACATGAAAAAGGTTAGATATACCAGTAGTTGTCAAGCGGTATTTGTGCTTGCATTGTGACACAGCTATTGCTCTTTAAGAAAATACATTACAGTAACTCCTCATTTAATGTCATCCCACTTAACGTTGTTTCAATGTTACGTCTCTGCTCAATTAGGGAACATGTTCATTTAAAGTTGTGCAGTGCTCCCTTATAACATCGTTTGGCTGCCTGCTTGTAAGATTCTGTGGAAGAGCAGCGACTTTACAAGGGAGCATTGCACAAGTTCCGCTTCTCTGCCTCCATCCCAACACTTCATGCGTACAACTTTCTGGGAGAGAGGGGCAGGAGCAGGGAAGTGCTGCATCACCGTTCCTCCCCCTCCCTCTCAGAAAGTCCTTAGCAGCACTTAGGACTTTGTGGGGGAGGGGGAGGGATGTGGCGTGCTCCAGAGAGGAGGTGGAGTGGGGGTGGGAAGAGGTGGGCCTGGAGTGAAGCAGGGACAGGAAGAGGCGGGCCTGGAGCATTCCTGGAAAAGTCCGAGCCTGTTCTTCTCTGGGGAAGCTGCTGCTGCTACTGCAAAGGTGCTTCCTAGCATCCTTGCCTGCAGCGGGCTGTGTCTGTGTGGGGTAAGCCAGGGGCACTTCCCAACCACAGTACAGAACTGTACAGTATATAATGCTTTTGTCTGCCCCCCAAAAATTTCCTTGGCACCTAACCCTCTGTATTTACATTAAATCTTATGGGAAAATTAGATTTGTTTAACATTATTTCACTTAAAGCTGCATTTTTCAGGACCATAACTACAACGTTCAGTGAGAAGTTATTGTACTTTAGAAAGATAATTCTTTTTTAACTATTGCCATCTACAATAATTTTTACAATTTCTTTTCAACATAGCCTTGGCAGTCAGAGGAAGAAGGCTCTTGGCTTCGAGAATATCCGGTCACTTTGATGCAGTTCTTTCGATATTTGTATCACAATGTTCCAGACCTGGCTTCAATGTGGATGAGCCCAGAGTTCCTGTGTGCATTGGCAGCAACCGTGTTTCCTTTCAACATCCGACCTTACTCTGAGATGGTAGATAACTGAAAAATAGAATACACTCCAGCTAGGCTATTGAGTTTTCACTTGCCTGTCATTTCCCCCAAATGTTAGCCAGTAGTCAGCGTAGCCACAGTGAATAGGCTACAAGTTAAAGACTTCTTCATAAGATAGAAGATAGGTATGTAGTGGTTGTTACAACCGGGTCACATTATGCTTCTCTGAGTTCCTGTTGGCATTTCTTTTATGAACTCCATTTTTTAAAGAGATTGTTACCGATCTGAGATGGACTTTTATACCTAGATTCTTAGACCAAGAGCGTGTTATTTTTCACCATTTAAAAAAAAATATTTTATGTCTAATTAGATGATTAAATTAATCAGGCCTCAATCTATAATATGAACAAATGACTAAAAAAACTTAACACTAAAGTGGAGGTCAGTTGCTGCACAATCTACTATGAAATTTCAATCCGTTGCTCTGGGGGAGATATATGCATTTTATTGAATATTTGTCTTTGGTGCATTATCTGACCACCTCAGAGATTTTAATGATTTATCTTTTTCAGCGCTCCTTCTGGGTAAGATGGGGCAATATTGGTCCCATTTCACAGGTAGGGAAACTGACACAAATAGCTTAATTTACTTGCCCAGGGTCAGAGAAGAAGCATGTGGTAAAGCCTGAAACTACAACCACAGTAAAAATAGCAATGTGGACAGCTGAGGCACTGCTTGGATGTGTACAGAGCTATGCGGGGTACAGACCCTAAGAGTTTGGGCATGTCTTTACTCCCCTAACAGTGCCTCGCCGTCTACACTGTTGTTTTTACCCATGCAGAGAAGATATGCAGTGTATATACTCTACATGCTGTTGTAAGGAGTGTGCAGTGTAGACGTACCCATAGATGTTACATTCCAACCTGAAGAGGAGGCAGGAGTTCCGGTGTTTGTGTTACCTTCTTTACATGCCGCTTGCTGGAATTTCCTCCTTGTTGGCTGCTTCACTCTCAATGTCACATTACTGATCACACCATCTTACTTACAGAGCAATAAGGGAAAGGAAAAGAGTGATTATCCATGGCTGATGTTGTAGCACAGTTTTATTGATTTGAAATGTTGACAAAAATGTAACCAGAGATGTGAAGAAGTTTAATGGAGAATAATATCCCTTCACAAACTACTTCTAGTAGATACAGCTATTGACATAATGTCTCCATACCAGGTATAGGACAGAGTTGGAAATGTACAGACTAGTGTGTCTTTTTGAAATAGATGCACTCATAATTCATTCACTTCAACTGATTTGTTCAGTTAACATGAGCTGAAAATATATTGCATATAGCAGCATGCTAATTATGGAATTCTAAGTCTTGTAAATTACTTTACAGAAAACAGATTGTTTATTGTGAAATTACAGTTCTCTTACCTTTTTCCCACTGAAGGCATGATGGAAATAAAATATCTGTAAGGCTGTTTAGAAGAAGAGGAATGATTTGGTGTATAATATGGGGAAATGTTGGAATAGTAGGAAAATATCTCTGCCCAACTCCTTTGTGATCTTAAGTTAACTTGAAAAACCTGAATAGTGTCTATGGATAGTAGTGAAAACAGTGCCTGTCAGTCTTTCAAAACTTACATTCCCTTTAAGTAACACATATGTATTATACTTTCCATATGTGCATGATACTTAGCTAGAGTTAGAAGTTTGTTCACTTTTGGTAAATCTCAACGGTTGTCAAAAGACTACAGTTTGTACCCATTAATGAATTTAAGGTGGGGGTGGGGAAATCCTCCTCAACTGGAATGCCTCTCTTAGATTGTATTTAAAGTTCATTATTAGGTATATTGCTCATATAGTTTTGGTGTAATAGTACACTACAAGGAACTCTTTCACCATTGCCGTGATACCCTTCATTATCACAGACGCATGTGTGTATTTATGTATATGTATATATTTTAAAAAAAAAAGAGAGAGCTGGGGAGTTCATCCTGTTTCACACTGAGAATGACCATCTTTCAAGAAAGGTATCTTCAGAGAAATAGAATTATGGGGTAAATAAATAACTCTAACATAAAATAATATGGAACAAAACCAGTAGCAGTTAAGGAAATAATGGCAAAGTTATAGACTTTTAACCTGTTGTTGATTTTTTTCACAGGTTACTGATCTTGATGATGAAGTTGGATCCCCAGCTGAAGAGTTCAGAGCATTTGCAGCCGACACTGGCATGAACAGGAGCCAATCAGAGTACTGCAATGTGGGCTCTAAGACATACCTAACCAACCATCCTGCCAAGAAGTTTGTGTTTGACTTCATGCGTGTGCTCATAATCGATAACCTCTGCCTCACACCTGCTAGCAAGCAAACTCCACTAATAGACCTCCTGCTAGAGGTAGGACTGCTATTATCCTGCTCTTTTTACAGAGTAAACTTCATATTAAACTTTTTTTGTATGCGGTTGCTTTTTGAGGTTGTAATAAATGTTCTTCTTCAAGTGATTGCTCATGTCAATTCCAGTTAGGTGTGTACGTGCGCCGTGTGCAGGGATGTCGGAAAGTTTTCACCCTAGCAGCTGCCCCACTTCAGTTCCTTCTTACCGCCCGTGACTGTTGTTGAAACAGTGGTCTCTTGTTTCTCAAGTGCTCCACTAATCCCTATCTTTCTCTTAGTAGTTATCTTTGTTAGTTAATTGTTGATAGTTACCGTAGTGTTAAGTATAGTTCAGTAGTTGAGGGCAACTTTCACCTTTCAGTGGCTGCCCTGTGGGGCTCTGGGCCATGCCATCCCAGGGCTTCAAACCCTGCAGTTCTTGCAACAAGTCCATGCCCATAGGTGATCCCCATGACTCCTGCCTTAGGCATCTGGGGGAGGGCCTTCAAGCCGACAAGTGCAAAATCTGCAAAGCGTTCAAGCCCCGAACAAGAAAAGAGAGGTAAATTTAACTCAAACAACTCCTCATGGAGTCCGTATTGCGTCCCTCTAAAGACGTGGGACCGATTGTCTTGGTGCGCAGTGCTCCCCCAGTGATACCGGCCACGGCACCGCAGAAGATCCCGCACCCATCTCAGGACTGATGATCTGTGCCCCAGAAACGCCCACTCCAGCACCATTCCCATTCCCCAGTTACTCAAAAGAAGCAAACCTTGGGAGGACCCCCCATTCAGCCCGAAGCAGCCGCTCTGGCCCCAACCAAGGAAGCTTCGGACCAGGCCTCTAAGCCTGACAAGACTGCTAGGCCCCGGGCTGCTCCTGCCAACCCTGTGCAGGGACCTTGCAAGTGGAAGAGGTTACATTGCCTTCCACTCCAGATGCCTTCAAGGCCGCCAGAGGGCTCATCGAAATGACAGCACCAGCTCTGGCCCGAGTCCCGGTACCATCCACAGGTAAACCGGCAATGTTCGGACTGTCAGCCCTCAGACCAGTGTCTCCACGCCGCTCTGAGTCCCAGTGTTGTTTGCAGTCCCAGCACCACTCCAAGTACTGGTCTGACTCACGGCACTGGTCCTGCAGCCCCAACCTTCGGAGCCGTTCACGCTCAAGGTTGCTGTCCATTGCTGAAACATGGTCCCGCTTGAGGTCCAGGTCACCTTCAGCAACCTTGCGGCACCGTTTAGAGTGCCAGTCCCTGTGCCAGCTGTGGCCATGGCACCGGTCCACGACTCATCACCGATCCTCTTTGCAGCACCGCTCCCCAACACGGCACCAGTCTTCAACATGGCATCGGTTGCGGTCACGATCAGTCCAGCGACTCTGATTTCTGTACAACGCTCGTCTGTCAAGGGACTCAGTGCCCCTCTTGCTCCTTTCGCGCACCGCTCCTCCTTGTCTGTCACGATCCCAATCCCCTTCTGGCAGATCGGAGAGAGCTTCAGGGGTTTTGGACATTCCCCAGTTGGCCCCCGGGAAGCCTCAGTCATGACCCTCCAGTGCCCAACTGGCAACCCCAGTGGCAATTTTGGACTCTTGGGACATATCACCAGGTTGCCCAGCCATCGTCACAGTCTGACACCCGGCCTCCTGAGGTGACTCTCAGCCACCCCCTTCCGGACCCGGAGCAACCCGCGGAGTCAGCACCCGTGGTAGGGGCTACCCCAGGTGCCCAGGAAGAGCTACCCATAGCTGACCAAGGGGCCACCTCCGACCCAGCTCTCCCAGTAGAGTCGTCTTCATCCTCCCCTGATGAGGCTGTAGCTGGCACGTCCACATCTGACCCACCTCCGATGGACTTTAGAGTCCTGCAAGAACTGCTTAGGTGCATAGCCCTAAATATGAACCTCCAAGATGAGGAGGCTGTGGCGGAGGAGAATCCTATGGTGGACATTTTAAGCCCAAAGGGGCCTTCCAAGGTGGCCCTCCCCATGAATAAAACTGTTCAAGCCAATGCCAAAACCCTCTGGCAAACCTCAACCTCCATTCTCCCCCACAGCCAAAGGGGTGGAAAGAAAATACTTTGTCCCCACCAGGGGATGCAAATACCTTTTCACCCACCCTGCCCCATGTTCACTTGTGGTTCACGTGGTGAACGCGAAAGACATGGTCAACAAGGGTCCGCTCTCAAATCAAAGGACTCCGAAAGGCTGGACCTTTTCAGAAAAAAAGTTTATTCTACTGATGGTCTCGTGCTACAGATCGCGAACCAACTTGCGATCCTCAGTAGATACAGTTTTAATTCCTGTTCTGCGGTCCTTAAGTTCTAAGACCTTCTCCCAGCAGAGGCTCATATGGAATTGGGGGCCATTGCTGAGGAGGGCAAATTGGTAGCTCGAGCCTCCCTTCAGGGTTCCCTCGATGCTGCGGATGCGGCTGCACGTACTATGGCATCCAGCATCGCCATGCGGCAGAACGCCTGGCTCCAGTCTTCAGGACTTCCACCTGAGGTGCAGCACACCATCCACGATCTCCCCTTTGATGATCAAGGCCTATTTGCAGAGCAAACCGATTCCCGCCTGAAGGACACAAGAAACACTATTCAATCCTTGGCATGCATACCCCGGCTACCCAAAGAAAGCTGTTTAAGCCCCAGACCACCCAACAACACCCCTTCCCACCTAGACCCAGGCAAGACTTCACCCATTGGAGAAGCAGGTATTCTCGACGCAGACCATCACGTACCCCCTCCAGACAGGGTCAAGGACAATCCAAGCCACCTCCAGGCCCTAAGCGCCCATTTTGAAGGTGTGCTAGAGGACGGACTGCCAGCTCACACTCCGGACAATTATTCCTTTCTGAACCGTCTATCCCGTTTCTACCATGCCTGGTCCCATATTACATCGGACCATTGGGTCCTTCGCATGGTACAGATGGGATATTCTATCCATTTCCATTCCATCCTGCCCTTCCGCCCCTCTTCCCCGTCCTTCTTCAGGGACCCTTCTCATGAGCAGCTCCTCATCCAGGATGTACAATCCCTCCTTACCCTAGGGGCAGTGGAGGAAGTGCCTCAGGAGCTCAGGGGCAAGAGTTTCTACTCCTGTTATTTCCTTGTCCCCAAGGCAAAGGGAGGCCTAAGACCCATTCTGGACCTCAAGGAGCTCAACAAGCACATCGTCAACCTCAAGTTCCACATGGTCTCTTTAGCCACAATTATTCCCTCGCTGGATCCGGGAAACTGGTATGCCGCCCTCGATATGAAAGACGCGTACTTTCACATTTCAGTTACTCCATCTCAGAGATGTTTGCGCCGTTTCATGGTAAACAAGACACACACTCAGTTCACAGCCGTCCCGTTCGGCTTGTGCACATCCCCTCGCGTCTTTACCAAGTGTATGATGGTTGTGGCAGCTTTTCTTTGCTGACACCATGTTCACGTTTTCCCATACCTCAGTGACTGACTGATCTCACCAACAAGTCTGGTCTCAAGTACAACTGGTCATGGACACGTTCAGTCGCCTGGGCATCATGCTGAACATCAGCAAATCTGTCTTATCCCCTACTCAAACAATAGAGGTCATCTGGGCAGTCATGGACGCAAACCAAGCAAGGGCTTTCCTCCCAGAGGCCTGACCCCTGGCTATAGCAAGCATAATTACCGGACTCTACAGCAAGGCAGTGTCTCGGGTCACATGTCATCCTGTATCTACATAGTGCAACATGTCAGGCTAAGACTCAGGCCTCTACAGACGTGGTAGGCATCAGCTTATCAAACGGGCTGCGACAGTCTAGATATGGTGCTCACAGTCCCAAAACGCACACTCGACTCCGTATGTTGGTGGCTGGATCCCCATATGGTAGCTGCCGGGATCCGGTTCAACCCCCCTCAGCCCACCCTGACCCTGGTTACAGACGCATCTGCCCTGGGATGGGGGGCCCACCTCGGGAGCCTGACAACGCAGGGCTTATGGCACGAAAGCGAGCTGTCATTACACATCAATATCAAAGAGCTCAGGGCGATTCGCCTTGCGTGCCAAGTGTTCCTTCCCCACATACAAGGCCACTGCATAGCAGTCCTAACAGACAACACCACAGCCATGTTCTATCTGAACAAACAAGGCGGAGCCCGGTCATTACCACTCTGCCAAGAAGCCCTCCTTCTGTGGGAATTCTGTTTAGTCCACTCCATCACCCTGCAAGCCTTGTACCTGCCGGGTATCCAGAACGTACTGGCGGACAGCTTAACCAGGCGTTTTCTCACGCACGAATGGTCAATCCGCTCAGACATCATTCACTCTGTTTTCCACATCTGAGGGCTTCCCAGAATCGACTTGTTTGCTTCATGGACCAACAGGAAGTGCCCAGCCTCCTGTTCCTTCCAGGGCCACAGCCTGATCACGTGGTTGGACCAACTGCTTTACGCCTTCCCACCATTCCCCCTGGTCCACAAGGTGCTCCTCAAGGTCCTCTGGCTCCTGCCTGGCCGTGCCAGTGTTGGTACCCTGTCCTGCTGGAACTGTCAATTTGGGCTCCCATGCACCTACCTCTCACCTCCGACTTCATCTCACAGAACCACGATCGTGTCCTACACTCGGACCTTCAGTCGCTCCACGTCACGGCTTAGAGGATCCGTGGTTGAACCAGGCTGAAAGCGCCTGTTCGGACTCGGTAAGGCTGGTGCTCCTGGCATATCGGAAGTCACTGACTAGGCTTACCTACGACGCTAAGTGGAAGAGGTTCTCCAGCTGGAGCGCTCTTCAATCCCATGCATCTTGAACTACCTGATGTTCTTGAAGGACCCAGCACCTAGCCTTTGGATCCCTTAAGGTTCATCTCATGGCCATCTCTGCATTGCACACCCGGTTGTGCAGCTTTTCCTCAAAGGCTTGGAAAAAATCCATCCTCCAACGAAGCCATTCGTGCCTGCGTGGGACCTTAACTTGGTCCTCTCCTGCCTTATTGGCCCTCCTTTTGAGCCACTGGCCTCTTGCTCACTTCTCTATCTCTCCTGGAAGGTCGCCTTCCTGGTGGCTATCACTTCCGCATGTCAGGTGTCCAAGCAATGGGCTCTCACATGTGAACCGCTGTGTACCATTTTTCATAAAGATAAAGTTCAGCCAAGACCTCACCCGGCTTTTCTGCCAAAAGTGGTGTCCCGTTTCCATGTGAGTCAGGATATCTTCCTGCCGATCTTTTACCCAAAACCACATGCTGACCTTCGGGAACAATGCCTCCATTCACTGGACATTAGAAGGGCGCTTGCCTTCTATATAGACCAAACAAAGACATTCTGTAAAACAACCCACTTATTTGTCACCATCACGGAATGAATGAAAGGCACTCTGGTTTCGTCTCAGCAAATATCTTCATGGATCACCGAGTGTATTCGTACCTGCTATAACTTGGCAAATATCCCTTTGTCTGCTGTCATAGCTCATTCCACGAGAGCTCAGGCATAGTCAGCAGCCTTTCTAGCATGCATTCCCCTCCAGGAAATCTGCAGGACTGCCACATGGGCCTCGGTACACACCTTCACGTCCCACTACGCCATCGTTCAGCACTCTCGAGATGATGCGGCATTTGGCAGAGTGATTCTTCAATCTGTGGTTCCTTGACTCCAACCCCACCTCTGAGGTAAGGCTTGGGAGTCACCTAACTGGAATTGATATGAGCAATCACTTGAAGAAAAAATAGTTACTTACCTTTCTGTAACTGTTGTTCTTCGAGATGTGTTGCTCATATCTATTCCATTCCCCCCCACCTTCCCTTCTCTTGGAATAGCCGGCAAGAAGGAATTGAAGTGGGGTCGGGCCAGCAGGGTCTTATATAGAATGCCATATTGGCGCCACTCCAGGGGGCTTCCCAGCCAGCCCAACGGGTAGCTGCTGGGGCAAAAAGTTTCTGACATCCCTGCATGCGGCGCACGCACACACCTAACTGGAATAGATTTGAGCAACACATCTCGAAGAACAACAGTTACAGAAAGATAAGTAACCGTTTTTTGAATATCAGGAATACTGTTGATTTATAGAATGGTTTTAAATTGTCATTTAACATCCACCAATGGAGTTTAGAGACACTTTACGTACTCATGTTTTTTGATGGCTTTTTTTTTTCCTCTCTCCATTGTTTAATACCTTGAAGCTTAAAAATAACTTAAGAGATACAATCCCAGTCAAGCATGAAGAGGTTATTTAAAAGGCATCCATATGTAGGTGGTAATTGATTATTTAAGCTGATGAGCTGGCTCAGACAGTGTGGCATGGGGGGAAGGGTACTGATATTACAGTCCTGGGGTACGCCAACAGAGAGAGAAGGCAGAAAACATTCAGCTAGGTAGGATTAGCAATGTACTGTAATAAAACTGTTGCCTCTTGAGCCGGTAGAAAAAGAGGCCTTGTATGCAGTGTCAGTTTCCAGAACTGTCATGGTTTCTCTGTGTGAGCTTCAGAAGTGTGTTTGTGTAGCTATCCCAAAGCTAATATTGAAATAAAAAAAAAAAGTCTTTTGGATTTATATATCATTCAAATTTAATTTGTGTGACATACACTAAGGAAATGTCTATTTTTCACATTACAAATATCGTGACAAATTATTTGTTAATATTTTAGTAGTTTCTGTTACAGAGAAAATAGGCTGGCAAAACAGAAATCTGCCATATGGAAATGAAAATAACACTCACTATATTCAGTATAAAATGATACAGTGCAACCCATGGATTGAACTCCATCCTTAAACTTAAATTAAAGCCACTGCTATAAAAGTAAGGCAAGGTGAATGTAGTCCAAGAGGCTTAAAAGTCAGAAATGGGGGAAAGATCATTCAGTCTCTCTCTTTCCAAAGCTGAATGGGTCCCAGTCATATGTGTTCCAGAAAATTAGATGTTTTTATTTATAACCTCCTTAGATTTCATGTGCTTAACAAGGTGAAAATTTCCGTGGTGTAACCATAGTTGTCAGCATATGGTATCGCTTTCTGTTCTGCAACTCTTTCCTTAAAGCAGCTTTTTCTACCTATTGATTATGTGTTGTAGGCTTCCCCTGAAAGATCAACAAGGACACAGCAGAAAGAGTTTCAGACTTACATTTTGGACAGTGTGATGGACCACTTACTTGCAGCTGATGTTTTATTGGGTAATTTCCTATTTCCTTTTCATTTGTTGATGCACATGTCATCCATTCTCCATTACCAAAGCCAACATCAGTCTTCGGTGGTTTTGTTTTTGTTTTTAATTTCTTCTTCCCCCTTAAGATTTGTTTCTCCTTATCTTCTGTATCTTTTTGTCCCATGATATGTAAGGGGATATGTTACTTTTCTTACACTCATGACAGCAAATCTCCATCATGCCCAATCTGTGAACCATTAGGAGTTCAAAAAGTGTTATACGGATGAAGTATGTTTTACAATTGTGAGTCAAAAAAAATTTGACTGAGAAAGGAGGCAAGAGGAAATGGGACTGAATTTTATCATCCTAGCCCTGCACCATCAATTGTGCCCTCTTCTCCTCAACAGAGGGCTTGCGCTTCCCCTAGTTTTAGTTGTGACTGGGGCTTAGATTGCTAAAAGTTGGCCTTTTTTCCTTTCCCATCTTTTATTATTTTATTTATATTACTGCAACAGCCAGGAGAACTCTGTGGGATTAGAGCCTCATTGTGAAGGAGCTGAGCAAACACAACAGGCCACTGTCCTTTTCCCTGAAAAGCTTGTTATCTAGATGGCAGTAGGAAGGACTGACAGAGAAGAGGCAGATGGTCATTGAGATGGCTCTGAGGCTACAGCTTCACTACCCGCCGTATCGGCGGGTAGCAATCGATTTCTCGGGGATCGATGTATCGCGTCTCAGCTAGACGCGATATATCGATCCCTGAACGAGCTCCTGTCGACTCCGGAACTCCACCAATGCGAACGGCGGTAGCGGAGTCAACAAGGGGGAGTCACGGACGTCGATCCTGTGCCGTGAGGACAGTAGGTAACTCGATCTAAGATACTTCGACTTCAGCTACGCTATTCACGTAGCTGAAGTTGCATATCTTTAGGCCAGGTCTACACTGCGACTTTAAATCGGTTTAATGGCCAATATACCGATTTAACGCTGTATCCGTTCACACGACGTCATCATTAATATCGAGTTAAACGGCTCCTTAAATCGATTTCGGAACTCCTCCCAAACGAGAGGAGTAGCGCTAATTCAAATAGTGTAACTGCGGATTAGGGTTCATGTGGCGGAAATCGACGTTATTGGCCTTCGGGCGGTCCAGAGTGCAGCACTGACCGCTCTGACAGCAATCTGAACTCGGATGCAGCGGGCAGGTAACAGGAAAAGCCCCGCGAACTTTTGAATTACATTTCCTGCTTGCCCAGCGTGGAGCTCTGATCAGCAGGCTGGCGATGCAGTTTGAAATCGAAAAAGAGCTCCAGCATAGACCGTACGGGAGATACTAGGTCTGATCGCTGTATGGGAGGAAAATCTGTTGTATCCAGCTCCGTTACAGAACACGAAATGCCAAAGCGTTTGAATAAAAAACTCCAGGATACACAGCGCTGTGTGACAAGGTAACGGAAGCCAGGACTCAAATGGCGTCATGAGGAGGGAGGGTTACTGAGGACTCCAGCTATCCCACAGTCCACAGCAGTTCTGAAATTATTTGCATCTTGGCTGAGCTCCCAATGTCTGTAGTTCAAACACAGTGGTCTGGGTGGTTCAGGGAACAGCTCCTCAGTTTATTTCCCCCACCACCACGTGAAAAAAAAAAAGGAAGATTGCTGTGCGTATGGCGTTGCTCAATGCAACTCCGCGAAAAGGCGCCAAAGGGTTGTCTGCTGCCTTCACAAAGGAGGGTGAGGCTGTACCAGCACCACCCGGGCAGTGTTTTCTGCCCCTCAGGCACTGTGCTCTCAACACGGAGATGGGAACTATGGATAGCTGAGGAACAGCTACCACGTGCACCGCTCCTGAAATCGATGGTAGCTGGACCAGGACGCAAACAATCGATTTCGGGATCCCACTGTGGACGCGCTAAACCGATTTTATTAGATCTGTTTGTAATATCGGTTAAGCTAATTCGAAATATCGTGCAGTGTAGACGTACCCATTCCCCCCCCCCCCCCCCCAGTGTAGACCAGCCCTGAGACTAGTGCAGGGAAGTCACTGCTCAGATGCCCAGTTTGAGTTCATGCTCTTCAGCTGAACTCCCTAGGAATTCTCACTTTGCTCTATTCCCCAATCCCTCCTCCGTGGCCAAACTTGGATCTCTGAGGCCTTTGTGGGTTTTCTGCTTAACTCCTCTATCTCCTCTCGCCTCTTTAGGGTAAGACTGAAGTTCTCCCCTGTCCTTCCCTTTCCTCCTAGTCTGGTGTTAGGAGTGTCAGAAAAGAACAAATTTGTCACTGTCCCCTGCTCACCAACTGCAAATTTTGTGGAGGTTGTTATTAAAAATGGCAGCAGCCTATTAGTCAAGTGTTGCTTCTTTTTTCCATGGTTATTGTTTATGAAGTCATCTGCAGGGGATAGTATCTTCTTTTGGAACCAGAGAGAATGGAGATGCATGCAGGGATGGGGCTTTATCTCTTTTTAAACAAAACTAAATATTTGCAGGATCCAAAGAGTTATACCTCCTAGGGTCCAATTTATTAACAGTAATTCCAAAATAATAGTACATGAAACCCCATATCAAACCTTCTCCTCAGGTTTGCCTTCCCTTTTAGTTATGTCAGTTCAACTGAAGTCTTCTCCTCAGGCTTGGTTGCCCCAGGATTTATTTCTTCAAGACTTACCTGTTCTAAATTCTAGCTGTCTGCATGAGGAACGTTCTCATTTCCCTTGTATATGGAGTGGGGGGAGGAGTAACAAGTCAACTGCACCAGTGAGTGAATGCAACCCACTTAATGGTTCCCAGCAAGATCAACACCTGCTAATAGTGGGGAGGTTGAGGCAAACACTGTCAGCTTGTTACAGTGCCTCAGAATAAGCTCCCTATTAAAAAATAAAATACAGTTGCGTAGAACTACTATTGATCCTCGGTTTTTATCAGGTGAGCACCAGTGGGGAGCAAGATACCAACTGTTTTAAAAATCACTGAATGTATTTGTTTATGACACGCCCTCCAAATCACAGACAGTGGGAAATGTCACTGGCGGTGATTTCTTCCTAGAACTTTAGACTAAACAGATTAATACAACACATGCACCTTTACATGTACTACTAAGTATGTAAACTACAAGACTTTTACATATTAAGGAAAAAATTTTAACCAGTGCATTCTGGGAAACTCTCACGGAGAGTGGCTCATGTACTTTGTTAGAAGCTCCTGAAATGTGTTGAATTTAAAAATCAAAATCTTGGAGAGTGAACTCCAACAAAGAAGTTCTTTTGTTCCTTTGGCTGATGGACCACTTTTAGCGCAGCATTGGTCAGTTTGTACTGGAACCGCTGTCCCCAACATATGGGCGTAGCTTTTCAGGGCATAGCACCAATGGCATAGCATTCTCTTCACGACTGACCGGGCTTTCCCTCTCAGATAGTTTTTTGCTTGAAGAAACACGACAGGATGAAGTGTGACCAGTTCCTTTCTGCATAGAAGAACTTCCATACCATGCTCAGATGCAGTCGGTGGTTACATAGGAATGGTTGTCAAAGTCGCGGGCCCTTCAGCACCGGGGTTCAGATTGTGAGTTCACTTAAGTTGGGTAAGGCCTCCTGCACTATCAGTCCATTTAACTGTTATTGGCTGGGTTTTTGTCGGTCGGTCAGTGGGCAGCGATTTGGCTGAGTGTAGTACAAATCGCCTGTAATATCCGGCAGTCTAAGAAGATTGGACCTGTTCTTTGACTTTGGGACAGGGCCATTTTGGATAGCATCGCACCTTGGCCTGTTGGGTTTTATGGTCCTCGAACCCACCTGTGGTCCCAGGTACTCTGTTTTGGCCTATTTGACCACTTTTTGGCCTTTACAGTAGCGGCCTGCTGAATGCACTCAAACCTTTTCCAAGGTTGTACTAGGTGTTCGGGCGGGTCAGAAAAAATGGCCACATTATCTGAGGTAGGCAACTGCATTTCTCCCAGGTCCCTGCTAGTAGCCATCTACCAGCCTCTTGGAGGTGGCGGGTGGCATTTCGCAGACCCGAAAAGGAAGTACATTAATTCTACACCACCCGCTACTGGGTGATGAAGCTGACCTTTCCTTGGCAGGTTCATCTAAAGACAGTTGTTGGTGGGACTTGCAGACCCCTTGGTAAGTCTATTGAAGATGAACTGGGCACGTCCCAACTTCTCCAATAGGTCATTGCACGTCTGGCGTTGGATGTAGTTGTCCCGGACGAGTTACTGCATTAACCTACGTGTTTTCACGGCAAAAGCGTATTCCCCATTGTTGGAGTACTCAGAACCACTGGGAGTGCCATGCATGGTAGATTCGAGCGTTATATACCCGTATTTCTGGACTTCCAGACATGTTGCGCTGGATCCCCCGTTCTGTACGCTGGGCGTAGAGGGACCCTGTAGATTGTGTTCTAAACGTGGTGTGGCATACCTGGTCAATGGGTGGTATGCCTGTTCAGTCCATTCTGTGGTGGTCTGAGAACAGATGGGCGAAGCTAGTCACAGCCCTTGATTGTCGCGGCTGCACGTATACTCGATTATCTCCAGGCGTGATTAGAGGTTCACCTCTTCACGCCACCATCTTTTTTTTCCGTCTGTGGTACTAGACACCGTCAGCCATCAGCGTTCATTCCTCCTGGACTGGTATAAACACAAACCTGTAACGTCTCGTGGAAATTAAAAGGCTGAGGACATTAACATGGTACAACTTCTGGGTTTATGTTGAGGAATTGGGAATGCTATGAGGTACTGTTAACAGCTCCACGGCTGGCCGGGGAATGGGCCCTTCCCAGTGCTTCCATCTCTGCCGTCTGCGGCGGTTGGTGCCTCAAGACCATTAACCTGGTCCCTCTCTTGAGAGGAACGGTCTCTGGTATGTTATCAACCGAGCCTTTGTGCGGTCTCCTGGTTTCCTTATAGGTATTTCTGTAAGCAAGGGCTAAAGATGTCAGAGGGGCTTTGTAAGTGTTGCTTACAAGGAGTCCAGATGTGTTAGTTCCTGGAGAGGGTGGTAAACCCCTCCCATTGTTGCTGCACCACTTGTTAATGGCCCTTAACCTTCGTGCCTATACACAAGTTTCAATGGTGAATCACCTCTAACGTGGATGTTGGTACAGCCCTGTAGAGCAAGAACAACTGCCGTGCAACACTAGGTCCCAGTCGATTGAGGTAGAGTATCCTTCCACGAATTTACGGGATCATGGGCCCCCAAATTGTCCATTAAACCTTCGGAAACCGGGCAGGGCCACTTGGTTTGATGGGGGTAAGGGTGGCAACCAAGTGATTCCCATGAATAGTTCCCACAGTCTTCACATGGTGCCTGCCAGGAAAATTAATCCGAATCTGTAAGGATATTGGAGGGCCACTACCCCTTGGCAAAAAGTCTGTAGGCTGGCACCACCAGCTTTAGCCCTGTGTGCCTAGAGCTTACTTTCGCTTCCGGCGGCCATCGGGTTTAGCAGTCACAAAAGTCTAGAGTACTCTTTTCCTCAGCGTCTTTCTGGAAAGGACACCAGAAATATCCACAGCTACTCGCCTGGAAAATGACCTCCAATTTATGTGGAGGAGGGCTTATGGAAAGAGGCCTTGACCAGATCTTGGTCTTCCACTCTTTGGCCACCTTACAAGACTGGACATACTGGGCAACTTCCTTGCCCATCCCCTCCCAGTGGAGGACTTCCCCAATCGTGTCTTTGGTTCTTGTTTTACCCCGCATGGCCATGGATGTCATTGGGCTACAAGCTTAAAAAGCTTCCCCACACCCAGTAAAAAAAAAAAAAAAAAACAAACAAAAAAAAAAAAAAAAAAAAAAAACTTAGTTGAACCACCACCGTTGTGCGGACTTGCCATTCTTCCTGGTGCCACCAGAGGGAATTCCTTGTATAAAGTCCTGTCTATTAACAAACCCATTGGTAGAAGAGCTGACCGAGAGGCTGGCCTTCTCCGTGCCGCCACGCAAGCTTTTGAAGCTGTCAATTCTGCTGTCCTGTCAGTTCTGAACTTTCCCTTGAGTGGGACACCAGTTCTTCCTTCAGACTGAATATATTGATCAAGTTTGGTGTCTTAATTTTAAGTTTCGAATTTCTTTGTGTTTGAGATGAACTTGGTTGGTCCCCTCTGGAAAGCGAGACGAGAGTGATTGGGGTTGTTTCCGTGCTGGTAGACCGGCTGTCCGTGGTGCACCTGGTGAATTTTTCAGGCTGTGTCGGTGAGGCCTGTCGGTTATTGGTTGTCTGTTGCTTCATCTCCGTTCCGGCTTGCTGGCCCCCCTTCTGGCGTGTGGGTTGAAGATTAAGGTACTGCAAATTGCTGGTTGCTTGTTGCTGTTCCCAGTTCCGGGCCTGGGTACTGGAGAAGTGCTTGCTTGTTCAAGCTGTTGCATGGGACTTCTTGTCCAATTACCTCGGTCTGGTCTGGGTAACACAGACCGGGTCCTTGACGGTCAGAAACAGGGATGGGTCTGAATAAAAGCTAATCGAAAAAATAAAAACGAGAAGACAAGAAAAACCTTGCCTGGTTTGGCTGCGTGTTAAAACCATTCCCACACTCTTGGCCCGCTCACCTGGTGGGCCCAAATCTTTCCCCAGTAGCAGGGAGGATGGAATATTTCATAGATGCAAAGTCCCGTTCCGACCAGCCTATTTGACTGGAGGCATGAGCTATTAGGCAAGTCTACGCTTGTGACATGAAGGGGTAAGATGGTCACTTTGGCCTTTGGGTTTGATGAGTTTGGATCCACGAGATTGTGGATACTGACACTGTGCCGTCTTCTCTCCACCGGTGAACCTTCTTTCCACCCACTCTCTAAATTTTCCTTCGCTTCCAAGGGGGATTTGAGAGGTAATCTGGCACTGGATCTTTGGTGTGATGGGGTAATGGGTTGCACCGGGTGGGGTTCTTTGGCAGATGGCTTATATGTCCCAGTCATACACTTTATAGCATCTTTCCAGCTACGGTCACTGGGTGAGGTGATATACGGAGAGGGAGGGAGGTGGAAGATAGGTGTCTGTGGTTTCTGGGTTGTAGGATGATTATGGGTTGGCCTCGTGTGTAGGGTTTATTGTCCGTGTGCCCCTGGGGTTTTTCCTTCCCCTTTACAGTACAGTTTCTTGCTTTTGCCACTTCCATTCATTGGCTCCAATCCCCCCTGCGGTGAATGATTTTTGGGTTTCCCCATCTGTTGTTACCCGTGTTTATCGTCCAGGAACACCATCCAAGAACTGCTCCATTTGTATGAGGAAGTGCAGTTCATCGGTCTAATGGAGTATTGAAGCATTGGTTTCCTGATATCCAGCCTTATTAAAAAATATTCCTTTCCAACGTAGTAGGCGGTTTGGGAAGAACCTCTGGTTTCCACTTTGGGTTCTTTTGGAAACATGCCGCACGGGGCTGAATCAGGATTATCCCCATCTTATTCTGGCCTTGGTTTTAAACCATTGTATATCGTCATTTGCCCTTCATTTTCACAACCCCGCGCTAAGGGTCCACTGAGGTGTGACCTCAGCTCTACCATGTACTGGTCTTCAGGGATGCTGTACCCAATGCAGGCTCTTTCAAAATTTTCTAAGAAGGCCTCAGTGTCATCACCTGCCTTGTAGTTGGGAAATTTCTTGTGCTGTGAACAACAGTATTGGCGAAGGGTTGTTAGGATTGGCTGGTTCTGATGCTTAGCCTGTTCTAATTCCAGGGCCTGCCGGTGGGCCTCCCTCTGTTTTTCCATCTCTCTTGTTGGTTTTTTCCATCTCTCTTGGGGGCTGCATCTTCTTCTGCTCTTTTTGGGGCTGCATCTTCTTCTTGTTGTTTTCTTTTGTGGGCTGCATCTTTGGCTTCTTGTTCTCTTTTAGGGCTGCCTCTTTGGCTTTTTCTTTTTCTTTCTTGTAGTTAATTAGTTTCCAGTCCGCTCCTATGTCTGCATTTCTGATTTGTCCTATGCCTTGTTGCTGCTCGTTCCTGTTTCAGGCTTTCCTTGGAAGTCATGGTTCTGTTTTTCTTGTGTTGGGGTGCCCTCTGGTGTTTATTGTCTGAACTGCTGGCTCTCTGTTGTCTCCTGGGTTTGCCTAGCAACTCCTTTTGTTTAACTTCTCTTCTAGCTAACTTTGACATGTAAATTAACTAAACAAAAGCCAGTTTATTTACCTGTGTGTGTTTGCTGGGTACTTGATTCCCAATCGGAATTCTATTGTTTAACAAAAGACCCTTAATGTCCCTTAATGGCTCCTTGCTTAAAATGCAAGCCACCTGAAGCAGAGAGAAGAAAAAAAAAAAATTTCTCTCTGGCTCCTTTTAAAACCAAACCCTTTCTCTCTGCTAAAAGCCCCTAGCAGAGAAAAAAAAAATATAATATTCCTACTGGCTTCTGGATTCTTATTTTTCCCACTTCGCTGCCACTCATATCATAAGCTTTCCCAAATCTGGACCTTAGCGTCCAGAAATCTGGGTGCCTGCATGAACCCCTCTAAGCTTAATTACCAGCTCAGATTTGATCTCGCTGCCACCAGCCAAAAATTCCAGGGTTTTGGCTCCCTCTGGTCTCCCCAAACCCTTCCCTGGGGAACCCCAAGACTCAGAAGCCCTGAGTCTTACCACAAAGGGAAATAACCCACTTCCCTTCCCCCTCTCTCTCCCACCCAGACTTTCCTCTCTGGGCTAACCTGAGAGTTACTGATGCAATCTCTTTACATCACAATACCAAGAAGCATGTCTCCTCTATTCACAAAGAGACAAACCCCAAATACAAGGAAACAGAAATGATTCTCTCTCTCTTCCCCCTCCCACCAATTCCCTGGTGCTGCAGAGCTTTACCCTCCGTAGATCTAACACAAAGAGAATTCCCTCCCCTTCGTTCCTTAGCCTACCCAGAGAGAAAAACTCAAACAAGTCTTAAAAAGAAAGCTTTATATAAAAAGAAAGAAAAAACACATGAACATGATCTCTGCATCAAGTTGACAATACACAGGGCTATTACTTAAAAGAAAAATATGAATAAACAGCCTTATTCAAAAAGAGATACAATTTAAACATTCCAGCAACTACACACATGTAAATACAAAAAAAACCCAATAACAGCCTATTGTTTTTTCTACCTTTGTACTTACAACTTTGAAACTGAAGATTAGAAGCTTACAGATAGAAACGATCCCCTCTCATAGCTGAGAGCCAGACAAAGACACAGACCCAACATTCCCTCCCTGAGTTTTTGAAAAAATCCAGTTTCCTGATTGGTCCTCTGGTCAGGTGTTTGGGTCCCTTTGTTAAGCCTTTACAGGTGAAAGAAACATTAACCCTTAGCTATCTGTTTATGACAGTATTTACAAAGGACTAGATTGTGCTATGTGCACGAAGCCCGTGGTAAGGGGCAGTGCATAAACCTACTGTTGTGGGCGTGCACTGGAAGGCATTGTGACTCAGAGCAGCACCATCCATTGACTGACGGTTGCTTTTGAAGGGGGAAGTGATTTACCAAACCCATTTAAACGGAGTAGCGTGCTCTTGTCTCTATCCAGGGTGCCCGACCATCTCCTTTGAGTTGGAGGTCAGAGCCATTGCTTCCTCTGGTTCTCACCCAATTGCTCCTGGGAGGAAACAGTTTGAGGCACTGCCCCTATATTCCCCAAGTGTCGGGACTGCTGTTATGGCCAGCCTCATGCAGTTGCAGAAACAGGAAGAGGAATGCTTATTTCCTTCTAGTCCATTCATCAGCAGTATAAGAGCTAGCTACTAGCTAGTCATAAGGAAACAGGAAACTGCTGGTAGAGCTTATGGCAAGGGCCATGCTTAGCATATGAATGTGGGAGACACCCTGGGGACTTTGACTGTTGTTGTAAACTAAGATCTGTTATTTGTTAGGAAATGGTTTTGTTTAGCACTAGTTTAATATGAACAGTATCGATATTACAGTATACAGAACAATTTCTAGTAAATAGTACACGCCATCTGAAAGTCCGCAGCTCCCTAATCCATTCATCTTCAAATTCTTATTCCTTCTCGGAATCAGTGTCAGCAGATGTACATCCTGCTGAGAAATCAGACTTAGAATTGTTATTCCTGTCATGAGGAAGAAACCCACACAAGCATATATTTTGGCTGTAGGTGTTTTTTTGTTTTTTTTTTAACAGTTTGTTAGTTCATGTGCAAATGAAGTATAGGTGTTCATGTTAGCAGGTGAATACACACACCATTGGGCATTAGACAAAATACAGATATACCTTCCGACTATTAACTTGATGTATCAAATTAACTTGGTGGTAGTTAGTATTACAGTATCAATTTTGGGTCCCCAGTGCTAGGTGCTGAGTATGCATAAGAGAGAAATATAGAGGTGCATCATTCATAGAGATTTAGTGCCTTCCTTTGGGAGAATCCTCAAATGATGGATAGGAGGTCTCCATGCTTAAGGAACCATCACTTTATGGGAACAGTCTTACCAGCTATTCTCTTATCTGAATTTCCTTCTTTGGAAAAATGTTATTGGGGAGGTCGTGGTGAGGCAACTATCTGGAGGCCTCAGATTTCTTTGAATCCTTTCAGTAGCTTTAGACTTGGGTATGACATGGCTGTTGTGCTGATCTTGTTAGCCATCATGCTCTAGAAGGTGACCAAAACCAGGTGTCCATGATGCTTCTCTTATATCCGACCAATAACGGATACAAAAGGTCCTGTTATTGACTTCATGAACTCAGTCATGAGCACAAGGAGTTGTACTTGTGTGCCTCTGCTCTGTCCTCAGAGAGATCAGTTGATGGAGTAAAGCCTTGCCCAACAAATATTAACACATCCTTTAATATGCACATATGGCATTGTTTTTCTTCCTTCTTTGTTTTGGTCTGTGATTAAGAGTATGCCTTCAGTGCCCACTTCACATTGTCACTATTACAGTTCAATAAATATCTTGCATACAACATTAAGCTCCTTTTGTTTGACTAACAATTCCAGGTAGCATTTCATTCAAATGACTGTAGCACTTCCTCCATGTTGCAGAATCAAGAAATTAGTTTTTAGAAAGCTATTGGGCATGCTGAACACACGTAGGTGGTTGGAGAGGGTTTTTTTTGCTGCTGTTTAAATCATTTTGTTTTCTTTTGTAATTTAGGTGAAGATGCATCTCTGCCTATTACAAGTGGTGGCAGTTACCAGGTGCTGGTGAACAATGTGTTTTATTTCACACAGCGTGTGGTGGATAAGCTTTGGCAGGGCATGTTCAACAAGGAATCCAAACTTCTTGTAGACTTCATCATTCAACTAATTGCACAGGTAACAGTTCGTAGTAGTAGTAGTGACTATGGGCCCACGTCATGGTCCAGGACCCCCCAGTGCTCTACAAACACAAAACAAAAGGATGGTCCCAGCCCCAGAGAGAGCATGTTTGTTTGATAAGTTTTAAAAGATTGTCCAGAGCATTAGATGCACACTCACACTCTTTTATTGCTTGTAAATATCTAAATAAATAATTTAGGCTTTTTTGCATAATTTCATCTACTGGTGCTGATTCTAAGATATGGTGTCTTTTGTAAGAGAATATTTTTAAAATACTGTGCACGTTTTAAAATGGAGTTTAGCTTAATACAGGCAGTCCTCGGACTTACGACACAATTGGTTCCTGAAAATTGCGTTGTAAGTCGAAACGTCGTAACTCGGAACCGCAAGACAGTCCATTGCAGGACTGAGCATCATAAAGTCGAAACCAATTGTCATAAGTCAAATCAGGGTGTCAATTCAGAAACGTCGTAAGTGCTGTTGGTCGTAAATCAAGCGTCGTACAGTTGAGGACTGCCTGTATTTTGAAGGAAACTAGAACTTCCTTAGCCTGCAAAGCTTTTAAAGTTAATATAACATAAGCAGGAAAGTCAAATTTTTAGTTTTCTCCCTTTGTGACCCCTGTGCGGTCTTGCCTTGCAACTTGGACTGACATAGTTCACCCCCTTAACAGCAAGTATGGTGACAGAAATGGTTGTCCACCTTATCTTTCTCTCTGGTAGTATGATGATGATAAACATGATATAAATGCCTAGATAAATGGAAACAACTCAGGACAAGATTTCCCCCTTCATCCTCAACATCTTGGGCCCTCCACAAATTATTTGGCAGACTCTGTAGCTATATTATTGAAGATAGGAACAATCTTAGGTGCCATTTTGCAAGCCCTTAGTGCATGAAGATTCCAGAGAAAAGTATTGGGCTGTACATACCGTAGGATTTGCAGGTTTGTGTACATAGTGTTTAGACATTCTCATGCCAAACTGGGAGAGGAGACTAAAAGAGCAATGTAAGTTTCCTTCTTAGTGCTCGGTCTGTGGAAATATATGGGCTTTTCTCCTCAGCCTTTTTTCTTTTCTTTTCTTTTCTTTTTTTTTTTTTTTCCCTGCTTTTTGAGTCTGCACCTTCATTGCATGACCTCTTGGTGTTTATATGTAGTAGGTCAGTGTTCTCATATGATATAATATTTTAATAGTTGACTTATACACCTGTCTGAGTATGCTGTATTCATCTCTCTGGTATCTGAGTGCCTGATGAAGAGAGAGGTCTTGGCTATTCTAGGGATATGTTCCCGATTATTCAGGCTTAAAACCATTACTGCAGCATAGATAAACTCTGATGCTGGTAACCATTTTTATAAGTGGATTAGTTAACTTGCTTTCAGATTAATTAGATTTAAAACTGTTACGAATTTGTGGGAGCTTTTCTGTAGTAAGATGAGTCAAAGATTCCTCCTTCTCCTCTTCCACTGAATCTCATTGAGAAGCTTTGTTGTGGAAATTAGAACACAGCATTTCAAAAAGTTACCATAGAAGTTGCCATAAAACAAAATTCTTATTAGTCCATTTATCAGCATGACTTCAGTTCTCATTTCCAGGCAGGCAAAACATTAATACATATTTGGATTGAGCGGGGGAATTAATCAGTACAAAGATCTTTTTGTAAAATGAAAGTTTTTTGAAAAAATCAGTGTAGGATTTGAAGAAATAAGTTTGTGTGGAGATTTCACTATCTGACATTATATTAATTGTTTTGTACTTTTCATCAGTCAAAAAGAAGATCTCAGGGGTTATCATTGGATGCTGTTTATCACTGCCTGAATAGGACCATCTTGTATCAGTTCTCAAGGGCACACAAAACTGTCCCTCAGCAAGTTGCTCTCCTTGATTCTCTAAGGGTCCTTACAGTGAATAGAAACCTAATTCTGGGACCCGGGAACCATGATCAGGAGTTCATCTGCTGTCTAGCTCATTGCCTGATTAATCTGCATATGGGAAGGTAAGTGTCTCAGACTTAAATTCATCATACTAGAGTCAGTCTTGTACAGTGTTTCTTCTTCCTCTCTAAGCTACGGATGCTTACTGATGAATCACAAACAGTTGGCAAAATTGTGGGTATCTGTTTATAATGTTTGATGCCACGAAAGTGCAAGATAACTGAAATGATTCATCTTGAACAAAAGTAAATTTGGGTAATACAGTCTGAGGGGTATAATCCTGTCTCCTTTTCCACAACTATGTTAAGATATTGGTACATGAATATACCTTCTTCATCAGTCTTATTAAGCTTTAATAGTGTAAAATATCTGAATTTTCTGGATATTCATATTCTTCCAGTGAATTTTTTTTTCTTGGTTTGTTCTTTGTATTTATCCAAAGTCTCTTGAGTATTAATACCAGCAGAAATCTAATGCTTCCTGTTTGACTCTTGTCATTAATTTGAATTGTACAAGTTCCACCCTATCTTTCCCCAGTTACTTTAGTAGAAAACCATGCCCTTCTTCATAAAACTGCAGCTCAGAATGAGGCTGCATATCCCCATGTCCCCAAAACAAGAGGGACCAGAAATATGCTCTGCTCCTGTAGCAGTACATGTTGATTCAGTTTGATGATACCACAGAAAGATTAAACACTTTAGTTCTTAAACCCTATCTGCTTCTATTCATTCTAAATTTATTGTAGCGGTGTTGATGGGTTTGGACTGGAAGCAGAAGCCAGGATGACCACTTGGCACATCATGATCCCCTCTGACATAGAACCAGATGGAGTCTACAATCAAGATATTAGCGAAGGTAATAAAAAAAGCAGCTAAACCTCACATTTCTGTTAACACTAGATTCTTAAAATGTTCTTATTCTTCTCCTTCCCTTCCTCACCTCCAGTCTTCTTCCCACTTTTTGGTGGGGGGTGTTGGCAGAAGGAGACGGTGGTTATCTGAGATGGTAAACCATATCAAAAATGTAGAACACTTCACAGAAATATTGAGAAGCATCCAGTGTCCGCTATCTATTTATCAAAACAGTAAGAACATTTCAGTCTCTTCCTGATATGGGTATAAAGGCCATTAAAAGTGTTAACAATACTAATGAGAAGCAAAATTTGTTGAGAGAGAGCAAGAGAGAGAGGCAGGCTAGTCCAATATGAATCGATAGTTTTGTGTATGTCAGCTAGATCTTGGTAAACAGAGGTAAGAAATAACTAGGGTTAGGCATGAGGTATATAATTCAGTGAAAACAGCAGGATCTGGAAATTAGTTACCAACTTGGTCCAGAGAGGGAAACTGGATTATCACAGATGGGTGTTGAAAAGCACTAAAGAGAGTAGGTAGGATGCATGAGAAGCGGGTAGGAGAGAAGAACCAAAGAGCCCCTAATCATACATGAAGAAAAGAAACAGGAGAAATATGAAGATGTGAAAGAAGCAGTTTTAGGAATAAGGAACATCAGGGTAAAAGTTAAGTTCACAGTCAGTCCTTATCCCAGAGAGAGAGTGGCCACCCCATTCCTCTTCTATACCCTTCTTAGTGTTCATCAGGATCAGTTTGACAGAACCAACCCTTAGAGGAGAAGATTCAGTGAAGTGAGCATTTCTAGTTTCATGAAGGTTATATATATTATTACACAGACAAAAAACTATGCTAAAAGAACATTGGTAAGGTTGCAAAGTCAAAGATTCAAAACTTAAGAAATGTCAGAGTTTAAAGTTATACGTGCAACCTTAATTCCACCCCTGTTTGCATATACATTATGATAGTTTTTTATTACATTTTTGCACAGGACTCCTGCCTCATTCAGTGAACCGAATGGACAGTGCTCAGTGAATGAGCAGCTATTCAGTATTTTGTTTTTCCTCATTGTTCAGTGTGTGACCCTAGGCCTTCTTTGCTGCATATTATTCAAACCTTCCTCTGAAGACAGCATTACTGATTTTCTCATGGTTTTTTTTCCCCAAGGACTCATTGCATAGCATCTGAGTGTTTCACAAACATTAATTCTTCTCTGAGTGCTGGTCCCTATGGGTATTCAGTACCAAGTAGAAGCATGAGGAATATAAGAGCGAATGCAAGAAGAGGGATAAATCTGTTGATGGATCCTCGAAAAAGAGTCTATCTTTCCCCTTTCTCTGACACTGCCCGAGAATCCATGCCCTGGAATGGGTGTGCCTGGAGTTTGTAGAGAAAAGGCAGTACCCTGAAACCACGAAGTGAGGATGATTAAGAACTCCAGTAAGGTCAGAAGGGATCATTTTCCCCCTGTTCTGACAGTACTTCCCCCACACAGATCTGTCACCTCCAAGAAGGCATTTACTGTCCAGACAAAGCCCAAGACTATGGGCAGTTCTCCCAAAGAGGACTCTCTATGCTCTCCTGGAAGACTTATTTATGTATGTGGACCCAAAGTCTCTGATTCTCTTAAAATCAATCCTGCTGCAGAAGATCCCGTCCCCTGCAATGCTAGTACCAGGAACAGGAGTATCAGCCTCATCCGCTTCACTTTCCACCTGTGTGTAGTCCCAGTCAGCTGGAACTAGATCCCGCACCCCATCATTGGAACATGAGGAGTCTTATTCATCAGTTGCAAATGAGCCAGTACTGATGGTCTCTCCAGATCCCCGAGGGAGAGCCATCAGCCCAGATGGGACTTTGAGAGCCACTCTCCTTCCCTTGCATCCCCACCATCAGTAATTCTGACCCAGGGGCCAATGGTATCCATTGTGAGGTCCATCTCTGTATCCTTGTGACCCATCCCATCATTCCTGTTGGGGCCCCGGGGACCCTTACTTCTTTCACCAGAATATGGGACCCAACATTCCGTGCCCAGAAGTGTTTGACACCATGTAAACAACGGTGGCCCCCACAGAAGCAGCTGATGGAGGAGGATCAGCCAGAACCACCAATACCGCCAGAACTACCAGATTGATTTTCTTCATCCTCTGCATATGAGACAGTATCACCAGCCTCCCCCTTACACCCAGATAATTTTAAACAGTACCAGGAGCATTTCAGGAGAATTGCACATGCTCTCCAGTTTCCACTAGAGGAGATCCAGGATCTGGCGCACAAGCTCCTGGATATCTTCCAGGCTACAATGCCCTCCAATTGACACTCCTGATAAAAGAGGCCATCGAGGAACCTACGAGAGTGATCGGGCACACTCCTGCCACCTATGCCAAGACCCCAAAGAGGGCTGAAAAACACTACTTTGTTGCCACCCAAGGAGTGGAATTCCTGTTTTCCCACCCTAATCTCAATTCCCTAATAGTCCAGGCAGTTACAAAAGAAGCCTGCTACACCAACCCAAATCCACTCCACCAGATAAAGATGCCAAATGACATAACCTATTCCAAAGGAATCTATTTTCTTCAGTTAGCTTAGCATTCTGAACAGAAAACTTCCAAGCTTTGATGTTGAAGTATGGCTTCTTGAATTATAACAAAATTTTAGAGTTCATGAGCAAACTTCCTCAGGAATGCAGACCTAATTTTCAGGCCATTCTGGATGAGGAAGAACTAGTAGTAAGTTCTTCCCTTCAGGCATCCCTTGACACAGTAATAGGCTCCATTGTTATTTCAGTAATCATGAGATAGGCTTCATGGCTGCAGGCCTCTGGGTTCCCCAAAGAGGTCCAAACCACCATTGAGGACTTTCCCTTTGACAACAGCAACCTCTGTAGTAACCAAACCAATGAGTTGCTGCATACTCTCAAAGATTCACAAGCTACCCTCCTCTCTCTGGCTATTTATACTCCTGTACCCTGCAGAAAATACTCCAGGCCTCCTCTGCCTCGGCATTGACCACTGCCTTCTTCCTACAGATGATATATGAACCTCCAAGAAATGTCAGGTTAGGCACCTGACCTCTGTCCTCTACTTTGAAGCTACATCTTAGAAAGGTGTTTAGATGAGACCTCTGTGAGTTGACAGCCAGTCTCCCTTGCCCAATGTCATACCCATTCTCCTAGTGTGACATGCTATTGCAATGGATAAGTGGGTCCTGGATATTCTATCAAATAGCTACATGGTAGAACGGCTCCCTCTCCTCCCTCCCCCCTCCAAAAAAAAAAGACAAAAACCTTTCTTGTCCCTTTTCAGGGACCCCCCTCTCATGAGAGGATTCTGAAACATGAGTCAGACTGCCTTTTTCAGTTGAGGGCAATAGAGACTATACCACCCTCTCACACAGGGAAGGACTTTAACTGTCGGTACTTCCTCATCCCCAAAAAGAAAGGTGGCTAGAGGCCCATTCTGGACTTCAGACAATCGAATTTCTTCATACAACGCTCAAAGTTCAGAATAACTTGACCGTTCTGGCCTCTATAATACTCTCCATCAATTCAGGCAACTGGTATATAACCCTCTATTGGAAAGACATATTTTCATGTGGATGTTCGCCCCGCTCACAGACGATTTCTGTGCTCCGTAGTGAGCCAAGAACACTTTCACTACAGCATGCTCCCTTTCAGCCTCTGGGCTGCTCTATGAGTATTTACAAAAGTTGTTACAGTGGTGGCCACTTACCTTCACCTGGATGACCAGGCAGTTCGCTGGTCAGTTATACCAGGAAGTACATGCAACACCCGCTATCTCGTTTTAACTCTTTCATTCACTTGCAGTGGCAGCCAGTTTAGACAAGTCCATGTTCACACCAGACAAACCATAGAATTCATTGAGGTGAACTTGAATTCAGACATAGCGAGGGCCTACTTATCTCAGGAACATTCTTTGATATGAGGGATCTCATTGACCAGCTTCAGCTCAGACTTACAGCCCTATTCTATTTGTTTCTGTTGGGCCACATGGTAGTGTGCGCTTATGTCACTGTACTTACAATGCCTTCAGTCTGGTTATTGTCAATCTGTGTGCCTCAGAAAGGGACTCCTTGGATGAGAAAGTCTCTCTTCCTTGAGACATGTTGACATCGCTCATCTGCTGGGAGAACAAGGACAAAGTATACCTGGGGTTCCCTTTCATTTCTGAACCACCTACAAATGCAGTCATCTTGGGTACCTCCATACTAGCACGAGGAACACATTTTGGCAACCAAACAGGCCAAGTCTTCTGATCTCCTCAGGAATCCGGGATACATATCAACCTACTCAAGCTTTGAGCAGTTCACAAGGTATGTAAGATATTTCTACCCATCATTCAGTCCACCCACTTAGAGGTCAGATCAGACAGTATGGACCTCTTCTACCACATAAACAAGCAGAGAGGAGCAAGACGACTTTGCAGAGAAGTGGTCCACCTGTGGAACTTATGCATTGGGCAAGGAATCACTCTTTGACCAGTACGCATCTGAGGGGTGATGAATTCACTGGTGGACAGTCTCAGCTGTCTTTACAAACAGAACATGAGTGGGAACATCACCTGTCAAAAGCACAACACATCTTCCAGCAATGAACGTTTCCATCTTGGGATCTCTTTGCATCCCGAGACAACAAAAAGCACTTGGCATACTGCTCCCAGGCGGCCCAAGGCCTCATTATCAGAAGGGATGTCTTCCTGGTGCAGTGGTCAGAACCACTGATGTATGCCTTCCCTCCCATACCTTTGCTTCCTTGTGTACTCAGGAAGATCAAACTCAATAGTGATCCTTATGGTGCCTTGATGGCTGAAGCAAATCTGGTTTACCACCATACTACAGTTAGCCTCTCACCCATGTATCTACCTGCCACCATTCTGGAGCCTGCTTTCCCAGAATGAGGGAACATTGAAGCTCAACATCACTACAGCTGACAGCATCATTGTTGATGGACTACATGCATAGGGAGAGTATGCTATGAGGGAATTCAGTCCATCCTTAATAACAACAGGAGACCCTCTACATGAAAATGCTACTCTGCAAAGTGAAAGCAATTCTCCCTTTGGTGCCAGCAGCATCACTTACATGCAGTGGCACTGGGCATTCCTGTCATTCTGGGGTATCTTCTCTCACTCAAGATGAGTGGCTTATCAGTCGGCTTCCCACAGGTACATTTGGCAGCCGTCAGCACTTCCCATCCCCAGATAGAGGGCTGCTCAGCCTTTATTCACCGTATTACTGCAGAGTGACTGATGGCATCATAAGGACATTCTCTCCCGTTGCAAAACAAGTCCCTGTCTGGAATCTGAACCTCTTCCTCTCTGCACTCGTGAAACCACCATTTGAACTCTTGGCCTCCAGTTCCCTCCTTCACCTTTCTGTGAAAATTGCCTTCTTGATGGCAGTTACCTCTGCTAGAAGGGTTGGATAGCTTGGGATCCTCATGGTGGACTTACCTTTTGCAGTTTTTCACAAGGTTTCTTTCTAACTACATCCAAAGTTCCTCCCTAAAGTTGCGTCTGAGTTTCACCTTAACAAGACTGTTCACGTTCCAGTGTTTTACCCCAAGCCTCACCACAACATAGGAGAGACCAGGCTTCATTCCTTGGATGTGTGCAGGACTGTAGCCTTCTAACAGCATGGAACGACTCCCTTTCAGAAGTCCCCAAGCTTGTCTGTCACCATTAGAAAGCTATCTCTTCCCAAAGGGTCTCTAAGTGGACTTCCCCCTGCATCATCCTTTACTATGATCTCAAGAAACCCCATCCTCCTCAAATTATCAAGGCCCATTCTGTGAGAGCCGAAGCAGCATCAATAGCCTCCTTATAGGAAATCCCCCCTCGCAGAGATATGCAAAGCAGCTAGGTGGGGCTCCATACACAACTTCACCAGGTATTATGCATTAGTCCAAGCTATGGTTGGAAGGGGTAGTCCTTCGCCTAAGTGATCCCCCACTCCATGGTACAGCATACTTCCTTGCCACCTGATCCTCAACAAATACTGCTTGGGAGTTACCCACAGTGAATACCTATAGGGCCAGCAATCAAAGAAGAAAGAAAATGTACTTGCCTTACAGTAACTCTTCAAGCTGTATGATCCCTATGGGTATTCATGACCTGCCTTCCTTCCCCTCTGCTCACATCATCACGTGATTCATGGCAGAGTCAGAACTGGAGTGGTGGTCAGTTCACGCTGCCTTTTATGTCCTTGGCTGAAAGGACCAATAGACGCTAATATTGAAGAATTTCCTATTCTGGGTGCAGGAGCATATGCGTTCACACAGTGAATACCCAGAGGGACCACACAGCTTGAAGAATTCCAGTTACTATAAGATAGGTAATCTTTCTTTTTCCCAACATCTCTGTGCGAATAAAGAGTATTATCCCCATTTTACAAGATGGGGAGCTGAGGCATAGAGAGACTAAGGTCAGAAGTATCCATTAATTTTTGGTGGCCCTTTTGAGACACCTAGAACCTGATTTCTGTATGTTCAAAGCACATCTTCCATTGCTGTCCTGAATGCTCAGCACATCAAACCCCAGGATCTCAAAGCAGGCACGGAGAAAATAAGAAACACATAATCAGTGATCTCCTGTGGAAAAGTTTGGTGCAAGTTACTTGCACAGTGTCGCATTGGAACTCACTGTCAAAGGCAGGTATAGAATCCAGTTGTCCAGGGTAGCATTCAGCTGCCTTCACCATGAGATCATCCTTTTTCTTCCTGCAATCCCTTACCTCCTTCTCTACACACCTTTCAGCTTGTACAACAAATGAGGCAGGGAACTTATAGACAACAGCCTCCTTTACTAATACAGCTCTGATTCCTCTCCAGAGCAGGTCCATACTATGCACTGAATGAAGCAGGAGTCCTATGGAAATAAAAGTATGTGATCATGTAATCAAAGACTCTATCAAAGTGCTTATGCACAAAGGGGCTGAATTAAGGTTGCACAGGCACTCTTAATTGTGGCATTTCCTAATTTTTGAGTGCTTGATGTTGCAAGTTCAGTAACGTTCTTTTAACTTACGGATTTTTTGGTGTAATCTGCTAGCTTTTTGAAAAAGGAAGCTGAAAATACAAATTCAGTCATGTGGCATCACACTGACATCCACATGCTTCATCAGCAGGGTTGGAACCTTTATTTCCACCACACAGACCTGTGCCACTTGAGCTATTGGAGTAACTGATAGAGGATGACAACCCCTTACTGTTATGTGAGACAGCACTAGAAGTGGATGGAGACACACACTTTGCCCAGCGTATTTCGTAGTTCTTTGCTGACAGTGGAGGAATGGTGAAACTCTGGAATCTTGAGTTCCATTCTCGGTTCCGAAGAGGAGTGATCACTTCTACCGTGTCCCATCCAACCCTCCCCTGTCCTCTCTCTTCCCAGTTAACCAAACCCTTTCCAAATATGCTTGGGTCTATATCACTGAAGGCATTATTTTAAAATGGGAGGAGTTTAAGACTGTAATGATTCTTTTGTGTCATTTTTCTTATGCCCAGAAATATCTCAAGGGCACAAAACACTCAATCACACAGACTAATGGTGGTGAGCTGTAATACTAGTGAAGAAAGTCTGGTTGGGAGCTCAATTAATCTCAGTCGTGCTACTGTTGATATACCAGTTCCATATTCTTCATTGGTAGCTTTCATAGGCAGAATATAGGCAGCAGCCTTGAGCTAAAACATTGTATCACTCCTAATAAAACCAGAAATATACTGCCACAGTCTCAAAATATTAGCTACCTCACTTACTTGGGTGCCCGTTTGGGGAGGAGATAAAAGTATGAAATTAAGATAATAGTTAATGTGGAAAGGAAGACGTGATTCTGAAAACAAGACTGAGTCCCAGATTAATTATAGGTATTGAATGCTCTGAACAAATATTGTAAATACTTTTTTTTAGTTGTCACATGAATGTTCTTTGGCTGTTTTTGTGCTTGTTTGTGTTTGCTTCCCACAAACATTTATGAGTTCAAGGTTAGCAGAATGAATGTGAATTTAAAAGTTACATGTGTAAGAATTTCTGGAAACCAAATTTTGAATACACATGTCAGTATATTTGTAGTGGACTTGTTGGTTCACTTATCCAATCAGGAAACAGAAGCAATGCTGTCTGACTTACCTGAAGAAAACACAACTAAATCAACACAGCTCGAATGATGACTGCTCAGAGAGAAGTGTTTGTGGTCATCAATCCCTGGAAGGAGAAAAAAAAAATTGGTCAAATACTCTCAAGGAATTGGAGGAAAAAGCAGTCTGGTCACAGACATTCTGCATGTGGGGAATACAAAGCTTTCTTTGTTAGATGTATATTTTTGTATGAGTTATTCACTCAGCTCATTGATACTTACTGTAAAACTGCAAAAATATAGTGGGAAATTATTTATGATCTTTTTACCTGTTTAGGTCGCCAGCTTCTTTTAAAAGCCATAAACAGAGTATGGACAGAGCTGATTCACAGTAAGAAACAAGTTTTAGAAGAGGTATTCAAAGTCACACTACCTGTTAATGACCGTGGCCATGTGGATATAGTTGTAGCAAGGCCTTTTATTGAAGAAGCAAGTTTAAAATGCTGGCAAAATCACTTGGGTAAGAATAAATGTGAAGATACATGATTCCAAAATATATCAAATTGGTCTGTTATCGTCTACACCAGATATTCAGTCTCATGTGTTTTGTACCCTTAATAATGAACTTAGGATGTGTGTATTCTGCATGTATGCTTATAGCACTTATTGGTAGATACAACTACAATCACACCAGTGCCTCTGCCTAACAAACTGGCATACGTTTCTCAAACCATGGTACAAATTGCAGACCGTTAGACAATCAGATATTTAGCAATAAAAGACAGACAAAATAAGATGCACTTATAGCGTAAATAAAACATGACGGCATGGGTTAAAAAATTTATTCTCGTTTGGGAGGACTTGTATAACTCATTTGTCATACGTCCACCTCTTGTGAATAATGCACTTATCCTGTACTTGTGGCAGCAAAAACATGTGTAACATCCTTAATTCTTAGATTTGTAGAGTTTACAGTCAGAAGGGACCATTAGATTATCTAATATGATCACAGGCCATTAAGTTTCACCCAGTTACCCCTGTACTGAGCCCAGAACTTTTGTTTGACCAAAGCATAATTGTGTTTTGTTAACGGATATCTTTCATAAGGCATCCAATCTTGATCTGAAAACATCAAGAGATGGAAAATCCACCGTTTCTCTTGGTAGTTTGTTCCAATGATTAATCACTCTCACTGCTAAAACGTTGTGCTTTATTTCCCATTTGAATTTGTCCTGGTGCAGCTTTCAGCTACTCGTTCTTGTTATGCCTTTCTCTGCTAGATTAGAGCCCATTGGTATCAGGTATTTTCTTCCCTTGAGAAAATTTTCTTCTCTTTTAAGGAAGTCACCTTTCAAGCTTTCTTTTGATAAGCTAAACCTTTGACCTCTTTGTCTCACAGTAAGGCATTTTCTCCACCCCTGAATCATTTTTATGGCTCTTTTATGCACCCTCTCCAATTTTTCAACATCCTTCTTAAAATATGAACACCAGAACTATATGTAATATTCCATTATCAGTCTCACCTTTCCTACTCATTACTCTCCTGTACATCCCAGGATTGCATTAACCCTTTTTGCCATAGCATCATACTGGGAGCTCATGTTGATTTGCTTGTCCAGTATGACCCCTAAATCCTGTTCAGAGTCACTGCTTTCCATAATACAGATCTCTGTTCTGTAAATATGGCCTGCATTCCTTATTCCTTGACGTATAACTGCATTTGGCTTTATTAAAACACATTTTGTTTGAATGGACCTAGTTTACCAGGTGATTCAGATCTCTTTGTATGAGTAATCTGTCCTCGTGGTTATTTTCTGCCAATCTCTGTCATCCTCAAATTTTATCAGCAGTGATTTTTCTGTTTCCAAATCATTGATGAAAATGTTAAAAAATGTAAGCCTAATATTAATCCTGGCAGAACCCCACTAGAAACACTCCCATTGGATGATGATTCCCATTGACGGCTACTTTGAGATCTGGCAGTTGGCAAATTCTTAATCCACTTTGCTTTAAATCCCTATAGAAGTGTAAATATATTACATTTACTTGTATTGTCCTCGAAGACTGAAATCAAGTCTGTTTGAGAAGACCTGTTTTCCATAAAGCCACGTTGACTGGCATTAATTATATTCCTATTCTTCATCACTATTTATCTTATAAGGTCATTTCTATTCTAGAACTAGAGCAATGGTTATTATTCTGTGCATGCCAGTCTGATTAGTTATAATTCTTATCTTCAGAATTGTTTTAATAAAATTTATCCCAGTATAATTTTTGCAAAAATACTATTTGAGGCAAGTCTGGGGCCTGAACATCAGTAAGTCATGTTGTCAGCAGCTCTGACACTACTGTTTCTGTGTTAGCGGTTCAGTAAACAAGGATGGGGAATTAAACAAAGGTTGGGGTATTAATAGGAATTAAAATATCGTCAGCATTTTATCACGGTACTATAACTGCAGACTGAAAGAGGCATCTGATGCCCATAGCACTGAAATATTTGCTGGTTTCACATTTGTTTTATTGGACAAGATTAGTCTCTATGGGTTATTGTTTATTCATATTTTAAAAGAAATGAGCGACCAGTGGAATTTTGGGACAACAATCCAGATTAGCAGTAGGTTCCTGTTAGCATCTCCGAAAGGACAGTGAGAGTCCAAGCTCCCACTCATTCATTTCAGTGCTAAGTTTTCCCAGTTTAGTTAGATCTTTTCGATACAGAGAATATTAAATATGGCTGTGAAACCAGTTAAGATGAAGAAAAATGGACAAATATTCCTCGTGTAGCAAGATGGTATAGTGTAACCTGGCCTTGATGACGGGCATAGTGTGAAAATGGTTTGCATGGGTCTGTTCTTCGCACTTTTTCCATCACACCTTGCCATGCCAAATACTTTCTAACCCAGCCAAAACTTTCATTAAGGTTTTGTCTTGATTAGTTCATGCTATCGTTTTAATTTTTAAAACGATAAATGGCAGGCATTAAAAACTAATTATGGAGAGGCTGGTTATTAAGATGACTTTCTGAAATCTTAAAATTCTTGATTTTCTACATCTGGCTGGACTTTTGTTGTGGAAATTGAGTGTTTATGGAAAAATTGTCCAAGAAGTGAATCTTCAGTAGATCCCTCATAATAGGTAGTTTTTGAAAAGAAAACAGGGTAGGCAGGAGGCTGCATGTAGAAGCCTGAGAGGAAGAGTGGACCATGCAAAGAAAAGGCAGAGAGGATTAGGAGGGAGGCAGGCTGGTGGAGAGGGGATGAAGAGGGATAAAATGGCAGCTCCCCCAAGCTCGGTGTCAGGAGAGGGTAAGTGAAGTCCTCTTCAAGAAGCTAACAGGCAGGATCACATATTTGTTTGTGAAATTAAAGTTGAATAGTGAACCTGAAACGATCATGTATGGTAGTTGCTTCCCCCAATGGCTCAAAAATCAGACAGCAAACAAAAGAAGTGGAGTGGTATGAGTAGTAGTACTTCTAAAGCTGCTGTTTGGTTGGTTTTTTGTCAATTTCATGATCTTGAGGGACCTAATATATGATTTTTAGATGTTTAGATTTCTTTCACCCATCTTTGTTTCCCTGCAACAACCCCCAGTTCTCTCTCTCCCACCATATCCCACCTCCTAAAGTCTACAGCAGTAAGAAGAAGGGGGCAGTGCATCCACAGCTCTGGGAACTCTACCAATCCCACCTCAGCAGAGGACTTCCCTTGTGGCCAGAGAAGATTGTAGCAGGCCTGGCTCACATCCCACCCATGCAAATGTGTCTTGGCTGCTGGTGGGGGCCCAGCTTCCTGCCCTCCCTCCCTCTTCAGGAGAGATGAAGGGGACCCCTGCTGATACTCTCAAGGGGAGATGGTCCTTGTTGCCCCTTTTGGGGGAAGGGAAAGGTGGCTTCATGCTGGCCCTTGACTCCCAGAGGCATCTGTCATTTCCACTTCAGATGGGAGGTGGCAGAACCATGGTACAGTTTTGGGGCTTTGGAGGGGACAGTGTCATAGTATGTCTAAGCACCAGATTTCCTTAGTCCAGCCCTGACCCCTATGGATACCAGCCTCAGCATCAGACTACTCCCTCGGCATCCCTTCTGCGCATACCCCCTCCATCATACTACCCCATTGTAACACTAGTTGTTAATTGGTGTGTTTTGAGGGTAGTTTGGTAAAAGGCTTGTTGAATGGCTGGCACCATTAGGGAACATGGTTAAGAGTGTGTAGACTATGTTGTATGGTAGTTATAAGGTCTGTGCCTGTGGGAAGCGTACAAGAACCTGTGTGCTGTTAAGTGGCTTCACTTCTCATTTCCTTGCTTTCCTGGTTTTGTGTCGAGTATCTTAAGTGTGTAACAATCATACCTGTTCTACACACATTGAAAGTATTTGTGAATTGATGTAGGTTCCATGTAAGTAAAAACAACATAAGTATGAGGGAAGTGTTTGAGAACTGCAGCTGAGCTCTCAGTTTCTGTTTTGAAAATCTTCAGGGCAGGGGGCTGGGTGTTTTCATTTGTGTTTAGAAAGCAGCTTATTGGGGGTTGCCACTTTATAAATGTGCTATTGTTTATATTTTGGTAGCCCCAGCCTATCCAAAATCTGTTAGAAGCATTCCTTATTTACATTGTTTATAATGTGAAAGAGAGAATGCAACTTATCAGCTCTGTAACTGTCCTTTGGTTACTCACGGCCAAAACAAGCCGTCTTGGAAATGCCCTCTGCTCCTTCAAGAGAGTGGCAAATAAGCATAAGGAAAATGAGATGGAAAAATATTTTGTCATACCTCCATTATTTTTACCAAGGAGTCTTCAAATTGATACCGAATACACAATTGATTATTCTACTTTTTGCTGTCTCCTGAATGATACATTTCTGAAAGAAGGGGAAAAAAATAGTCACATCTGTTCCACAAATTTAATTTCAAAATGCACCACTTTTCTATTTTAAAACCAATGTCATATAGAAATCCTTCTCTCTTAATGCTAGAGAGACTCTTGATTGTTTCTTCCTAATTTGCCTTGAACATGTGTTATAGTAAAGTTTGAGAAAACTTTTTCATTTAGCAGTACCTTTCTGTGCCATATTTCCACACTTGGATGGAATTAGGTATGATAAGAAATAGATATGTGGGGAACTCATATCATGTTTCAGGACCGAATGGAATGCCAATGGGAGGGCCAGATTTTCAGATTTTTGGGGGGTCAGGAGTAATGGAAGGAGCAGTGTAATATGAAGTGAACATAAATGCATAGAACAAAACCTACCCCAGAGTTGAGCATTGTTTCTGGACCCATCATGCTTTAAAGCAGTTATTCCACTCGTTAAGAATCTCATTGACTTATGGTTAACACTATCTAATTGTATATGAAAGTTTTTGGTCATTTTGTTAATTTAAAAAGGGAGGGGGAATAGTGCTTAGCTACGTAAAGTGATAATTCTATCAGAAAAATAACATCAGCACTCTCTTTAATATTATAGCTCATGAGAAGAAATGCATCACTAGAGGGGAATCTTTAGTTCCAAGCACACAATCGAAGCTTTCACGGGTCAGCAGTGGGTTTGGCCTTTCCAAGTTAACTGGATCAAGAAGAAACCGAAAGGAGAGTGGGCTCAACAAACATAATCTCTCTACGCAGGTAATTTGTATTGTTTATGAAAGGTCATGTGCAAATACTTGGGAGAAAAATCCAGCAACTTCACACTTCACTGTATGTGGTGAATGCCCAAGTAGCGAGGGATAGAGGAGAAAAAAGTACCCTCCCCCTTTCCGAATATCCAGACTTATTCACTCCTGCTCCATAAGGCACACTAGTAAGCACTTTAAGCAGCAAGTTATTCCATTGTAGTCAACGGAACTGCTTACATGCTTTAAGTTATACCTGTGCTTGAGGGCTTGGATAGATTGGACCCTAAACTGGTAATGTTACATCATCCCAATTTGCAAAATCCAACTGTAGTAAACTGGAACCAACCCACGGAAGCAAGATGGGTGCTTGGGTTTTTAACAGTGTTGTATGGTTTAGTTAAGTTTGACAGTAGGTTTCCTTTAAAAAGCCTCACACTGTTCAGCAGTATTTTCTTTACTGCAGAATAGAACTCAATAAAAGATTATATCCCCCTGTATACGTCACAATAAAATTGTTGACTTCTGAAGCACCTCAACCACAGAATATATTTAAAAGATATTAACTTTACAAAACAGCATAGCATTGTTGTTTTTTATTTAAAAAATAAAATAACTGAAAAAACCCACTCAGCCCCACGATAACCAGCAGCGCCATTGTTGTTTGTTGTCACCAGCGTAGTGTGTGCTATGCGATCATGAATGAGTCTGGATGTTAGAACAGAAGAAAAATGTGAATCTGGATGTTTCAGCAGGTTGTTAATGGATTGTTTCTTCCTCTGGGATACAAGTAACCCCATCTGACTTCCTTAGGAGCTACTCATGGTGTGGAAGAGTGGAACTCTAGGTTGCCTAGTAGGTATTCAGTGGCCTGTGTGAAATGACTTGGTGGTCTAGTCCATTTTCTGGTGGACAGACGTTAATACGAGAAAAAACATCACAGGTGTTTTAACTGGAGCTCTAGATGGCCAGATTGAAAGAGAGGCCAAGAACTGAATGGGGTGAAGAGTCATGCATTGGCAGGAACCACAGAACACAGAGGTCTTCCGTCTCCATAGTCTGCAAACCAGGCACCATTCATAAGAGTTAACTTTTTTCCTTTTAAATTAACTGAAGTTTTAAATCCCTTATTTATTGAATGCCCCCTGCCCTTTGGTATTTGGTGTATTTCTGGGATGTTTTCAAAGTATTTGCAGATCACCATTAAATAATACCAACATGTGTTTCCTTACAATCCATTTTCTGAGCTAAACTAAACTAAAGAAAATGGCTGCATTAAATGGTTTGAAATCAATCTAATACATTTTTAAGAAGAAATTGTTCTGTGTGAGAGTTAAGATGTTTTATTCATATATTTTGCAATAAAAATTTACCTTTGTAAAATTGCTTTCTATATCTTCTGTCTCGTTTATGATTAGGAAATTTCCCAATGGATGTTCACTCACATTGCAGTGGTTCGGGACTTGGTAGACATGCAGTACAAAGAATATCAAGAGGTAAGGGAGTATCCGGGGAATTAACTAGAATTAAGATGAGCCTATTAAACTGCATATACTATCTCCCTAAGACACTGTGCAAACACTTAGTAAAAGAGTCTCTGTCCTGAAGAGCTTAACTTTGAAACAGATAAGACAGACAGTGTCAGAGAGAGAGAATGGAGGCACAGAGAGCTGAAGCAGCTTGCCCAATGTCACCCATCAGAGCTGAGACTAGACCCCAGGCCTCCTGATTCCCAATCTGGTGTTCTGTCCTCTGAACCACTGCCCGTTACTAGCATGGTTTTATACATCAAATTAAAAAACCATGGATGAGTCTTTCAGTACATTGAGGAAAATCTTTTTGGTGTAGCAGTCATTGGCTCTGTCATGTAATTTAATAAACAAAAGGCATACTTTGAAAATAGTTTTCTACACCTTGACTTATTTATATAAACCATGCATTGCAATGGTGGTACTTGTGGAAACATGTAAAGAGTAGTCAGTTGGACATGGGACCACTTCTGAGATTGTACCAGGGGGGTAAATGTTTGTGTCATGGACAGTGAGTTTATTACATATTGATTATTTTAATGTTTACAGTTTTTGCTTTAATATCTATAATAATACTCAAAGTATGAGATCGGAAGTTGAAATTATAAATTACATGTAGATGCTTTAAAAAATGAAATAATCTCTAGTAAGGATGTCTGCAGTACTTAAACATCCATGCACCAGCCACTCAATTCCTTCACTGGTAAAAGCAACATCCCATTACACTCCAGCTGAAAGGTGGTTTATCTTTGACGTAAGCTTTGGGGTTTCCGGTGTGGCAGTCCCACAAGAAAAGTAATGTGAGCTACAGGAAATCATACATGAATTAGAGCAGATTTCAAAATATTTTTTCTCCAGTATTAGAAGTATTCTTACGACAGTTGGGATAGAGTATCCTGACCTCACATTTCTGCAGTCATGTAGCAGTAGTAGTACATACATACGTTCCATACGTACAATACTCCATTTTATAACAGAAACAAGATTTTAGAGCAGTTGTTTCTAATCATGGTATCTATAGAAAGTAGCAGCTCTTTACCAGATCTGTTCCTCTTGAAATGAAATCACAGAACCTAGCATTTTCTTCTAGGCAGCCAGCAAATCACATTTATGGTTAGGATCACTTGCTGAGCAGCATGCTGTAAATCTGAGAAAACCGCTTCCCAGAGGAACAATCACTTGGAACCAACTATTAATATAGCGCTAGGAGTTAATGTAAATCTGAATTACGTTTAAGTATGGACAGTCAGAGAAGGGATCCAAAATAGAATTAATTTCTTCATTCAACAAAGCCCTTTCCAGAATACTTGCATTAATGTTATGCATCTTGTATGTTTATCATTTACAAGTAGTTTTAATTAAAAAAAAGAAAGAAAGAAGCCGGCCGATGTGTCACTGACAAAAAATGCACTATAAACCTTATAAATTGTTACTGGAAATCTAATTAAAATAGCATTGAGGTGCTACTATAACTTCAAATCAAACTCTCTATTAACTATATAGTACACCTCTACCCCAATATAACGCGGTTTCACCTATACCGCAGTAAGATTTTTTGGCTCCCAAGGACAGCGTTATATCGGGGTAGAGGTGTATTGTGCAGTTTAACCACAGTCATTTCTTTAAAACCAGAAGCTCTTTTGAAATGTTATTTTGCCTTGGTTGTTAACCTGTAAACCTTTGTATTTACAGCGTCAGCAGAATGCATTAAAATATGTGACAGAAGAGTGGTCTCAAATTGAGTATGAACTATTAAGGGAGCGAGGTTTGTGGGGTCCTCCCATTGGCTCCCATCTGGATAAATGTATGCTAGAGATGACAGAGGGACCCTGCAGAATGAGGAAGAAGATGGTACGAAATGACATGTTTTATATTCAGTATCCTTACATGCCAGAAACTGAACAAGAGACAAATCTGCTGGTAAGTGTACAGTATTTGAGTGTTTGTAATAGTTTTTAAGCCTTATTATTCTGAAGTGCAGTGTTGGTTGTTTTAAAAAAAAATGCTCATCACAATGCATGAATTCAGTCTAGTTGGTATTACTGAAAGTGGTGGGAAGATTAGTATGACTGGAATGTTAAAAATCCTACCCATAACTTATGTGGGAGGGATCAAGTGGGCAGAAAGAAAGTGAAATGGCAGTGTCAAAAATAATACTATGTTTTTCCTAGTCATTAACAGCTCAGAAGCAAATTATCTTAAATGCTTATGGATTGATGTTTGAACAGATAAAGCACAAGAAGGGGTACTATTAGGTGTCTGCTACAGACTGCTAGTGACGCTAGAGAACAGGATGACCAACTCCTTAAGCATCTGTCTATATTGTGTAGCAGAAAAAACGGGGACTTCAATGTAAATGACGTATGCTGGAGATCTCATGCTACCAATACTAAGACACCCTTCGAATGTGTAAAAATTGTAGATGACAAATTCCTAACTCAAAAAATGTTGCACCCACCTTGGGCAAATTCTGTATTAGACCTCTTGATAGATAAAGAGGAATTGATAACAGAAATAAAAATTAATGATTACTTAGGTGCAAGTGATCATAACCGGTTTACACATCATAAAAGTGAAGTCCAAACCAGCAATATATATACACATTTGGTGCTTTAAAAGGCCAGTTTCACAAAGCTGAATACAATTTAACCAAATTGGTTGAGACTACAAACAAAAAATTTCAATTATAATTGGAAACCATTTAGGACCATTTTACTAGATGCGTAAAATACCACAACTGAAAAAGAAGGCCATGCTAGTTAAAAATCCACTAAGTCTTAGAGGGAAAGTTAAAGAACCAATTTAAAATAATAATTAATAATAATATAAAATAAATGGGAAAAGGAAGAAGTCGATATCAATGAAGAGGAATTAGAAGCTAAGAATTGTGGAAAATTGATAAGGGAAGGAAAAAGACACAAGGAGAAATCTGGCTTGCAGAATTAAGGACAATAAAACATTGTTTAAGTATATTAGGAACAAAAGATATAGGCCTGTTAATAGTATTAATTTCGTAGAGTGGTACATTGTCAAAACATTGCATGAGGAATTAGTTCTTAAAGTTTTCATGCATATTAAATTACCAGTAGCATAGCTAAAAAAGGTGCAAGTGGTGCAGTCACGCTGGGGCCCAGCAAGATGGAGCAGGGCTCCAGCACTTCACCTAGTGCGTGGGGTCGCAGTGCGACTCGCTCAAATTTGGACAACAGAGGGGCAGCCAGACCAAATTTGAGTGGTATTGCTACGGGGTGCGCAGGGGTTGCAGTGCCATTCAGGTTTGGCCTAGCCCCCCCTCCATCATCACTGGGACAGTTGAGCCAAATTTTGAGTGGTGTTGGAACCTGGTGAGGCCAAACTTGAGTGGCACTGCAACCATATGTGCCAGTTTGCAATGCCACTCATCACTCAAATTTGGCTTTCACCTTGTGAGTGTGGGAGAGTGGAGAGAGCAAGTGGAGCTGCTGGGCAGACAGGAGTAGGAGGGGCCACCCCTAGCCCAGGATGGGAGCAAAACACTGCTTTGCGGGGCAGGGTGCCAGTGGGTGGCAATGAAGTTCCCAGGATGATGTGTGAGGGTCTGGTGAGCTGTGGGGAATGCTGGGGGGACGGGGTGTTGTGGGGCAGATGGGGGATGCCTGGGACCATGATGTTGGGTGTAATCAAAATTTTAGATTTTGGAGTTGGGAAGGATTTCACTAATCTGTTGTTGCACCCAGTTCACCCTCTAGCACCTTGTTACACCACTCTAAATTACTGAGAGATTTTGGTGAGAAGTGTAATTTATCTCATCCACTTCAGTGACTCTGAGCAAAATGGATACCATATTCCATTAATATGGCTCAAACTCTAGGCCTGCTGATCTAGATTAGTGTGCACACCTGACTTGCACACATGACAATAGTAATACACATGCATCAGTGTATTTGTATGCATATGTGGGCCATGTGCAGAAGTACATGTGCCCTTTTGTAACACTGACAGTTCGTTCTCAAAGAAGGTATGTGTTCCCCATATTCATTTTGGAAGTCTCTATTTTCTTGAGAAAATCCCAATCATATACAAATGAGTATTTAAGGTTTTTTTTAAGAATTATGAATGAAACCAACTAATAATGCAAAGTTCTGACCACGCTAGGCTAATTTAAATAGTGAGTATATTTCACTCTTAGTTGGAGTTACACGTACATACAAAGAGGAGAACATATCATCAGGCATTCTTCCCAAAAGTGTGTTTTTCTGATATGTTTATACTTGATGCCCTGTTTTCAGTCTGACTTCTCAAGTAAACCTCCTGAGACATCTGATGATACCATTCCTCAAAAGGTAAAGCAACAAAATTAGCCACTGAAAGAATGTCAAACAAATACAAATGTTTTCCTGCATGCTAGGCAAACTTAACAAGGCTTCTATGATTGGCTTTCAATATTATTCTTTCAGTAAATATTTTCAGGATTAAAGGTTTCCAGTATTCACACCTAGAAGATGTTGCTGTGTTTTCTTCAGTCTTCACTTCTTGTAACGTTCTCTGGCTCTTGCCTTCTTTGCTGCACACTAATAGGCTGTGTTGGGCTGTACTCTCACTGTTCTCACTGTAAATGTGTATTGGCTTGGGATCTGAATTAATGGACTATGAAACATGTTTAGTAATGGGCAACGTGGTAATTTTGTGTCACTTATGAAAACTAACACCACTATTAAAATATTTTTTTATTTGCTCATTGATCATTTTTGACATTTGGAGCATACCTTTTCCAACTGTATTTCATTAGTGCCTTGTGCTAGTAGAGAGTTTAGAAAGTGTTCCCCATAAAAAATAATTAATAATTTTGGAATAGTGGGGCTGTAACCATTTTGTTGTTGGAACCAAAATCAAAATTTTGATTTCCTCTTTTCCCCCAAATCCTTTCCTTCTATAGCAGGAGTAGGCAACCTATGGCATGTGTGCCAAAGGTGGCATGCGAGCTGATTTTCAGTGGGACTCACACTGCCTGGGTCCTGGCTACCCATCAGGGGAGCGCTGCATTTTAATTTAATTTTAAATGAAGCTTCTTAAACATTTTAAAAACCTTATTTATTTTACATACAACAATAGTTCAGTTATATATTATAGACTTATAGAAAGAGGCCTTCTAAAAACGTTAAAATGTATTACTGGCACGCGAAACCTTAAATCAGAGTATATAAATGAAGACTTGGCACACCACTTCTAAAAGGTTGCCGACCCCTGTTCTATAGCTTTATCATTAGAAAATAAGGTGCGTAATGTAATGACCTGGTATTATGTTTCAAAATATCAAACATACCTAAAAAGAAATTGGAACTTACACATTACTGGCCATTCTGTATACAAGTGTAAATGTAATTTTGCTTTCATATGCAACTGTGTTCAGTCATGCCCATCACTAAGTATGGTATGTGGGATTCATTCACTTCTTTTGAATTAGACATGTTAAGCGCAAATATATGAAATAAAAGTGGTTATTTAAGATGTGAAATGTAATGGGTTATATAGTTCCAATTATCATTTCTGTCATTTTAATTGTTTGTTTTGGGGGGTGGGGTATTGTTTGGATCTCCCCCCCCCCCCCCCCCCCCCCTAGGTTGTTTAGTGATTATTTCCAGGAAAATACTATAGCAATAAGCACTTTCATTGTAACAGCCATAATCCAGTTATCTGTAGCTAAAGCACCATGACACGTAGTTTATCACACTTCCCCTACATGAGTCAGCGACTCTAAACAGATAACTTACATCTTTAAGTTTTGGAGTAGATAATATTAACTGAGAAATCTCCATATCAGTAACCTGCCTCTTTTAATATTTTAGCACATCTGTTCATAGCTGTGCTATTTTATCTACGTGAGTTACTGTATTGCCCAGTATCAATAGATGAATTACATGAAGACTAATGGAAATACAAAAAAATTTGGTATTCAAATAATTATTACAGGAGCACGTGAAGGAATTCCTACACTCATTAGATTGGCAGATGGCAGCATATGGAACCACATTGGGTTTATGCTAAGAGTTCTGTAATGGACAGGAACAATTATTTGTTTTCATGGAAAAGGTGTTATCAAATAAAGAATTTTTTTAAATTCTAGAGTTTAACTCTCATAAGAGCTGGATTTTTTAGCATTTTTTTTCCAGCAATACTCGGAGGAGAAAACCTTCACTACAGGTTCCAAATCTAACTTTTCCACATCCACATAAATTAGTTCCGTTTTTCACTTCGGAAGGAGGCACATTGCTCATTTCATCCTTACTTCTTTTTATCCCCAACTTTATTTCTGTGCTCACCCAAGTATGTTTACTGTCCTGATTTTGTTATCTGTACTTTTAATTATAGTAAAGTCATTGTAATCAGATGTTTAACACAAGAATTAACCTCCAAAAGAAACACATGTAACGTGTTTGTAGCCAGAATCTCTGGTTAGAAGCTGGAGTTACTGAGATAATTTGCAATAGTTCTTTCAAGGGGACAGGCTGCAAATTAGTTACATTACTTAAAGATATCCATCTTAGGGCCACTCTCCTGCCACCACAAGTTTGCAGAATATTAGTTAAACCTTAGTTTCCTTAGTTAAATGTTTCTGAGTCTTAAATCCAGCTCCCTGACTATTGTGTGATTTAATGCACATCAGTATCTACACATCTTTACTTTCCTTTGTTGTAGAATATTATTTAAATAAATGCATATATTATAGGGAACGACAAAATAGATAAATCTTAAATGCATGTTTGTCTTTTTGTGGCAATTCATAACACACAGACCACATTTAAAAGCTCTATATTTCAAGTTTGGTCCTCATTTCCCAGTTTGACCATCATTTCTGTGACTGAATAGCTTCCTTGCAAATCCATTTAGAATTAAATCTTACATTTTATACATAAGTTTTAACTGGCTTATGATTGACCACAGATAAATACATTATATTGTTGAGCATGTACTGTGCACACAGTAGTCTTGGAAAAATTTCATTTGAGTTATTAGAGTTGACTTACTAAATATTTCATTCATTTACTTCTAAGAAACCTACTCGTTACCGAAGAGCTATAAGCTATGACAGCAAGGAATACTACATGCGCCTGGCTTCTGGAAATCCTGCTGTTTTCCAAGATACTATAGAAGAGAGTTCAGAAGGTGAAGCCGCTCAGCAGGAACCAGAACACGGCGAAGACACTATTGCAAGAGTTAAAGGTAAGTTCATCGTTCTGTCTGTGTTTTGAAACAACCTGTTTGATGTTTAAAAGTTTAACTTCTTTAAACTTGGTTCTCCATGAATGAGTCTGGATTTCTTCAAATTACCAGTGCCGTATAAATTAAACATAAAGGGTCCTGTAGGTCCCCATTTTACTGCCACAATAGGCAGCTAATTTTGAGATTCACGTGTTTTTGCAAGGTGACTTCAGCTACTACTATCATCAGCCAGACAAGAAGAACCTTTTAAAAATGTATGTACACACACATGCACAAGACAGTAGAGTTTAAAATAATTGAGAAAGAATTCGATAAACAGTTGTTCTTGGGGAGGGGCAGGAACCCTTTCCTTTACATTCCTAGAATTTGTTAGAGTTGGGGGAGACTTTAGTTTTAAGTCACTGTCATGTCCCTTCTTGATCTAAAGTCCTGACTAATCTGCTTGAAATCACAGAAAATTACAGAGATGTTAAGAGAACACACAACCACAACACACTTCACGGAACAGAAGAAAGCAAAAAAAAGTGTGCCAGCTCAGTAGTCTGGATTTTAAGGTTTAACAGCTCTTCTCTTATCTGGTGATAGGCTTTCAAATTCTCTGTCTCAGCTGCCAGAACCTCACCTCATCCCCTCACCATGCGTGCACACAGCTCTGTGATCATTTGGGACAGCAGGGATGCCAAGATGTTCAGGCTCGAATATGTAAAATTCAGGGCAGGTAAAAAGGGGAAGCATAAGTTCAGGACATGCTCCCGCAGTGGATAGATAGTAGTAGTATTGGTGATCAAGATTGAGGTGTAGTGAGCAAACTATGAGGGGAAATGGGCACTGTATTGACTAGCACTGCTATTGGCTTATGCCCATTTGATTACATTCTCACTTATTGGACTCCACATATATATTCCCCAAAACCCTGCAGTGTTTGTCAATACACTGATTGCCTCTGTGATTACTATGCAGGTCTGGTAAAGCCTCCTCTGAAGAGATCTCGCTCTGCACCTGATGGAGGAGATGAGGAAAACCAGGAGCAACTGCAGGATCAAATAGCTGAGGGTAGTTCTATAGATGAAGAAGAAAAGACTGATAATACAACTTTGCTTCGACTGCTTGAGGAAGGGGAGAAGGTACAGTATTTCAGAAATACTGATCATTTACTTTATCTGGATTTCTACTTTGTGCCTTTCTCTGATTTCTCCAGGTGTGAATATTTAAAACACGAACACTGATCATACATGTCAAAAGGACAATTTTTTAAAAAGTCCTAAAAAGACCTCCCTAACTCTACCTTTTCATCCACCACATATCTCCAATAAACTCCTCCTCCCAATGTCAATCCTGGAAACAAGCATATCTTATACTGTGTCCAATGGTCACCAAATATAAGCTCTGGTGGGCAGTGGGCAAGTGCATTCTTAACCAAGGATGGGTCATTCTACCTCCAGACTCCTTTCTATTAAACCAGAGAGTTGTTTGATTAAGCATCCCAGGTGTCTGTACCTACCGTGATATCACACAAGGAGAGAGGTATCCGTCTCAGAATCAAAAATGCAAACCATCTCATGTCTAGGATATTTAAATATCAATTAATGTACCAAATAAGCATTACTTACAGAAAACTACATACAAGAGATATGAAAATATTAATATAACAATTTTGATTTACATTCAGATTCATCTTCCTTCATCTTATGCCAGCCTAAAATGTTAAAACATTAAAAATATGTATTTTATTCTTGAGAACATTAAAAGGTGCTCTATGATTGCTTTGGGTTCCAAGTTTTGTTGGTCTGATGAGAGGCTCTGAACAAGCATGCGCTCAAGGATGAGTGATACGTTGATGGATTACAGTTTGAAAATGATGCCCAGGAAACATGAGTAATGATTAGCACGCTGTGGACATGTGTAATACCCCCAATATTCTAAAAACAAAAATATGTTTAGCTTGCATTTTGTGATCACAGCATAGCTAGTTTTTGTTTAAATGTTTTATTGCAGTAATTCAGTTATGGTACTGAAAATGGGAAAGTACAGGTTTATCTTTTTTGATAGCATAGAAGTATATTTTCCTGTAAACACCTTACAATTTCATGAGTGTATTTTTTTCACAGTGACCAATTTGTTTTAATACTGAAATAATATATTCAAGCCCTGACATTGCTCTTGTTTCACTTTGATTGGATTCTGTTGTATTTTTCTTGTCTGTTATTGAATGTTGCTTAAAACATGAGATGCTTTTATGCTGTCCAGTTGCAGACCTTCACACGAAAATAGCACTAGTACAACATGTTTGATTCAGACCTGTTTACCAGCAGGGCAACAAAACGTAATCCACATTATGCCTCTTCACCGGTGTGCATTGGGGCTTATATGAGGTGGTGTCTCAAGAAAAGGGTAAAAAGGGCCATCAGCGACCTTCCTCGGATACTCTTGCTGAGCTTGCTGAAATGAGTTGAATCTTTGCAGTGGCCCCCAGCATATGAGAGAGTACACATGAATACATACACTGTCTCTGCTGCTCCTACCTTCAAAATGTGAAAAACGGACCACTAATGACTTCTCCTCAACTGTCTGCTACAGCAGTCTGGTAGCATGTATCACCTTATAAACCTTGTTTAGTTCTTTGACACATGCAAGTGATTGTTATAAATATGAATGAACGTACCATCACGAGTGCCATAAAGGAGGGACAATTTGTTCTTATTCCCTGTGGAAGAAGTATACTTATTGCACTAATTTTCCTAAAAGAGATTTCAGCACCCTGACTAGCAAGCATCTCTCTCCTAATTTCATACACCACTTTGAATTTTTTCCCTTTAAGTCTACAGTAGATTGTTGACTCTTGCATGATTCATGTGTTGAATGCTGCATGATTTTGCTTTGCTGAACAGGGTGATGGTGCTGAATGTGAAATATGTTGCTGCTTCTTCACATAGTGTCCGTAGGGGTATCCGACTTCATGTGTGCACCTGCCTCTCAAGCCCTTGATCAGAGATTTTCAGTTACTAGTGTTCGTTCTGCGCACACATGTGCCTTACGCCTCCTCATGCTGGGTACCGAGGCTATATAGGGGCGCATGGGCAAACTGCCCTCAATTCCTTCTCAACTGCCTAGGCCTGAGATGGAGCCCTAGCATGTCTACTTTGAGTGTGCCTCAGCTATCCTAATATTTCTACAGTGGTTGACGTAATTTTTATAGTTAGTTGTTAGTATATTTATAGTTAGTTTGTTAGAGACATAGTGGGAAGATTGTTTTACCCCTTCTTTCCTCTCGGGGGACTTATTTTTTTTTTTCCTAGCAGAGCATGCCTGGCTCACTAGGTTTCAAACTTTGCCTCTCCTGCTGAGAGGCAATTCCTGTGAGTGATGGCCATTCTAAGTGTGTCTGTTGCTTGGAGGAGTCCCATGTCTCCCAGGAGTGCAACTTCTGCTTGGCCCTCAAGTCCAAGACAAGGAAAAACAGGGAGATTAAACTCAGACACCAGCTGAGTCCGGTCAGGAGACTCCTCTTCCCTTCAATACATCTGTCTCCAGCTACATCCATTGCCCCTTCTGTCTCGGTGCAGGCTGCCCTTGAGAAAAGGAAAACTTAGGAAGCTTCAGGGAAGACTTCCAGAAAAAGGAGGATGGACTCTGACCTTAAGGAGCCAGCTCCGAAAAAGTCAAGGTTTCCGGTGAGATCTATGGTCTCCAGAGCCTCGACCTCTCGAGTCAATACCATTGAGTTAAAAGACAACTCCTCAGGTACCAGCAGGGCCATAAAGTCCTGTAACACAAAGGAGAGACCAGCAGGGCCTCGGTACCTTCTATTAGCAAAGGGTAAACACAGATGCTTGGGACTGGCACCATCGAGTTCCATCCACCCATTTTTATCTACAAATTAAGCCCAACTCTCAGTACCCATGCATGCCGTGTCCTCAGCACTGAGCAAGCGATGACGTCAGACACCCCTGGTGTCTACTTTGGTACCATCACCATTGGCGGTACCATTGGCTTCAGCTACCGCGTCAGTATTGATCCTCTACTGGGTACCACAGGAGTTCAGATATACTAAGGACCTCTCAATAATGGATGAGCAAGAGTCCCTGCTCTTCATGGGTACTGAGCACCTCTTGGTACCGATACCCCGATCTCCAGACCACTATTACCTTATCATCTAAACTTGTAATCTCATCAAAAAATATCAGGTTAGTTGGACAGGATCTGTTTTCTTTAAACCCGTGTTGAATGGCATTAATTATATTACCCTCCCTTAATTCTAAATTAATCAAATCCCATATCAATTGCTCCGTTATCTTGCCTGGGATTGATGTCAGGTTTACAGGCCTATATTTACGTAGGTCATTTCATTTAACCTTTTTAAAATAAACACATTATCTTCATTCAGTCTTCTGGAACTTGTTCTGTGCTCCAAGACATATTGAAAATGAACATGAACAGTCCAGTGAGCTCCTCAGCCAACTCTTTTAAAAATCTTGGATGCAAGTTATCTGGACCTTCTGATTTTAAAATGTCTAATTTTAGTAGCTTCTGTTTAACATCCCCCAGAGATACTAATGGAATGGAAAAAAGGGTTGTCATCCCCATAGCATGAGACTATACCATGTTTTTTGCCAAATATAGAAAAGAAATATTTACTGAACACTTCACTTTTTCTGCATTATTATTGATAATTCTCCATTTCCATCTAGGACCAATACTATTGTCAGGATATTTTGTTCTAAATATATTTAAAAAACTCATCCTCCTATATCAAAGGTTCATTTGTAAAGAAAATTAAAGCAAAATCTGTTTATCCAATTCTGAGTTAGATTAAATTAAATTAAAAAAAAACAAAACTTTCTGCTTGGTAAAGACAGTTGCATATACACGTAATAATTTAGTGCAAAAATGGCTGAACTTCACAAGCTGGAACTTTCCAGGTTGCTTATTTCTCACTGTAATGGTGGTTCAATATAATTAAGTTAAAAAAATTTTTTAACTAATTGGAGCAGGAGGTTCCATTAGCACATGAGAATTGTGTCCAATCCTCCTTGGGTAGTTATGGGAAAGCTGCTCTCATTGTTGAAGTGGACTGGCTCACTATGTGACTGATCAACTATCTTAGAGTTTTTTTCTCTCTCTTTTAAGAAAATTAGCCTGAAGTATTGCAGAAAAATAATCTACGCTATTTCAGTACACCTGCTATCGAGTCTATGTTATTCATCTTAAGGTATATGGGAAACAAACAAAAAATAATTGAAGTTCTTTAACAATCATATGTAACCTACTGTTGCTGCTATTGTAGTTAGAATACCTCTTAACTGAAGATCATAGTCCAGTTCTACTTGGCTTGTAAACAAGGTAGAATTAAAATTAATTGTATATCAAACTAAGCTTGGAAAAGTCTTCAGTTTTTATATACACTGCCTTAATCTCAGTTTAAAACAGGTTTAAAGAAGGTCTGTTGTAGTGCCTTGCTGTGTTTCCATTAATCCTTTGTCAGTGTCTGTTTCATTTCATTCCTGCTGGTTCTTCTGACAGATGACCACAATTTGGTCTGGTGTTTATTCTGTGGGATAATGGAGAAAAATAGTCTCCCATTTTAATCTACATTTTGTTCGTTATCTTTTAAACAAATGGAACACAACTGTTTTAGGTAATATTTGTAACAGACTCTTATGTCCTAGTAAATTCTCCTTCTTTTATTGAATCCCTGCTTTTATTCTTCTGTGGGGGGGGAGGAATAGCTCAGTGGTTTGAGGATTGGCCTGCTAAACCCAGGGTTGTGAGTTCAGTCCTTGAGGGGCCACTTAGGGATCTGGGGCAAAAATCAGTATTTGGTCCTGCTAGTGAAGGCAGGGGGCTGGACTCAATGACCTTTCAAGGTCCCTTCCAGTTCCAGGAGATAGGTATCTCTCCTGTTGTTGTTGTTGTTGTTATGGATACAGAATACAATAGAAAGAAAAGAGTATATGATGGTATGTATAATTTGTTCTGAATTGTAGTTTTATTATAGCCCATTTTTTAGTTCATTTGTCTGATGAGTCTTTATCATATATTTTAACTAATAAAAGAAGTAGCACAGAATTGCTGTACTTAAAATAAGAAAATATTGTCTGAGAGAACAAGCCATAACTTCCAACTAGGCAGCAGACTGAACTTGAGCTAAATTAAGCTGCTTTTGCTAATCCTATGGGTTTCATTACAGATTCAGCACATGTACCGCTGTGCCCGAGTTCAAGGTCTAGATACCAGTGAGGGACTCCTTCTCTTTGGTAAAGAACACTTCTACGTGATCGATGGGTTTACGATGACAGCCACCAGAGAAATACGCGATATTGAGACACTGCCTCCAAAGTGAGTGAATTCAGAGAGTCAATTTAACTTGTTTAGTAAATAGACAAGAAACATTTTGTGAAAGATTGATGAACACAACTCTGTAATATCAAAGTTAGAATGGTCATGTGAACTGCACCTGCTTCCACAATTGTAGTTTTATACATAATTCTACGCATATCAATCATGTGTTGTTATTTAGCCGTGAACTCTAATTTCTTTTTCAGAGCATTGATATTATGATTTTGGCTCTGTTATACTAATAAAATATCATAGAAAATTGCAGTTCAGAATAAAGATAATTAAGTTAACCTTTGGAGAATCATTTTAAACTTTTGTTCACTGAGTTACACAAGTAGCTTTTCCTCTGTGGTGACTTTCAAAATAATAAGAATCATAGTTGCAGTCTGCCTAGCCTAACAAACTCCATAAGTTGAAAAATAGTTTTTGCTATACGCTGGTGGTCATTTTTAACTTTCCTTCCTCTGGTTACCTACAGTATGCATGAGCCAATTATACCTAGAGGAGCAAGGCAAGGTCCAAGTCAGCTCAAAAGAACATGCAGTATATTTGCATATGAAGATATCAAGGAAGTACATAAAAGGAGATACCTATTACAGGTGACTCTTGTTTTGGTTCGATTGGATGGGGATGGAGAAAATTTAGCCAGCATTGTTGTTTGTTGAAAGTGTCACTTTAAAAAAAAAAAAATATATATATATATATAATAATTATTTCTGGGGGTGTTCAGCAACTTGAAAGTGAGGCCATTTGGAGTCCCCAAATATAGATCTGAGTTGCCTAAAATTAGCATCCAAGTTTGAAAATGTCGGCATGTATACTTTTTACTTGAGGACAGAGTGTATTTTAATATTCTGGACATGGACTGATGGCTCTGATTCGGGCAGTTTTTAACTTAGTTGGTGTCATCATTGTCAACCTTTCACTATGGCTAAACTGAGATCACCAAACTTATTTCACTTGTGAGCTACAACAGCTGATTCTAAGAGGTGACACACTAATTCATTAGTCCTATTGTTTGTAACATCCTTTGATATCCATATTTTTCCTCTGTCCTTTCTTTCCAGCCAATTGCTGTTGAAGTTTTCTCAGGAGATGGACGGAACTATCTTCTAGCTTTCCAGAAAGGAGTTAGAAATAAAGTCTATCAAAGGTATTCCAAAATAAGTTAAATTACAGTGATTTAAACTGAGCATGATTAGTAGTGTTACTGTGTTTTTTTTAAAAAGTTTCAAACATATTTGAAATTATTTTTTGATAGCTATATTAGAATGGGCATACGCCTCAGGAAAAGGGAGACCACACCACATTACAGATTTAATCAATTTCATTGCAGGATATATCCGGCTCTGGAAACACCATACTATAGGCACTGCAGAGAAACTGTACTAGTTAGTTAATCCATGGTCTGTAGATACCGTATTGTATATGATGCCCTATAGCACAGGGAAGGGCACAATAGAAATACCTAGGAACATTTGATGAGTTTTCTGCATTGTTTATATGTAATGCACATAGTATAGATGTACTTGTAATGACTGACATGCCTTGCCCATGAGTGTTGGCTGAACATACTGTCTTTATGTTTGAATTATTCTCTGGTGACCCAGATATGTTGTGTAAATTAAATTTTGGGATGGGAAAAGGAGATTTTGCAGTTCCAGGCACATGGAGAAGAGGGCTCTGTGTACAGATAAAGTAACTTTGCTTGTGGATTTCAGACAAAAAGTGAGATCTGAAGAACAAACAAAAGCCACTGGACATCTAGACATCTTATATTTGTTTCTGAGGGAATGCAGCTCAAGGTTGGATGAGAAAATGAGAGCCCACCCTTTCATGCTGTCTGAAAAAGAAAAGAATGTTGGTTTGTCTACACTAGAAAAGAGGTTGACCTTAGGTCCTTCTTCAGACAGAGAGTAAACCTGTAGACCTCAACCAGTTGAGTCAAGGTTAAAAGTGTTAACCCACATCTATGCTGGAGATAAGGTTTGTGGTTAGCTAAAACACTCTGATCTTACCTCAACTGCTGTTCTAGTGCAGACAATAGAGATGGTTAGAAAAATTTGACAAAACACTTTTTCATCAGAATTTTCCATTTCATCAAAATTGAAATTTTCCACCAAAATGGTTTGATTTTGATGAACCGTGCCTACGTATCTGCCACATCAGCTGAGTCAGACTTGGGGACCCCAGGGCTTCCAGGATCCTCAGCAGCCCGCCAGATGGATTGCTTTAGAGTTTGAGTCAAGGACTGCAGGCCTCCAGGGTCCATGACTTCTTAGCAGCCCAAGCTTCCAGGGTCTACCCCTGTGCAGCAGCCCCCCTGACTGATTGCCTCAGAGCCAGAGACCCCAAGGCTTCCAGAGTACATAGCTCTTTAGCTGGGGCTTCCAGGGTCTGCAGCACCAGACCAGCGTGCCATATGGATTGCCACAGAGTCAGGAACCTCACCGTTTCTGGGGTCCATGGCTCTGGGGCAGCCTGCCAGGTGGACTGCTTCAGTGTCAGGGCTCCATTCCCTTTCACAGGGAATTTTGAAATTTGGGGGGTTTTGTTCAGAATCAGAATGAAACCAAATTTTGAAATATCTGAATTCTCCACAAAATGGAATTACCTTTCTCCACACAGACACCTCCACGGCTTTTTGCAGTACTAACAAATACTCAACTAAGCTTTAACATTTTTATTAGTTGGACATTGTGTTGCAGTTGACAGAGCAGTTGGGCAGCATGGCTGTCCCACACTAGTGGACTACTACTTTTGCCCGGGTTATGACATCTCACCTAATCAGTGCATTTGAACTGTGCCTCTTTAATGCAAATATAGGAGGCAGTTTGGATTAATGCGTTGGGCCCTGTGGCTTGTCCAGACTGCATCACCCTTGTGTCATATTCTTCACCTGTTGATGCACAAATGGAGCAAGAGTTCAGCAGTCCCTTTTTAGAGCATATTCTGGAGCAGCAGCAAGCAGAATCCTTCAAAATGTTCTGCTAGTTGTAATGACTGGACCCCCTACAGAACCCCTTCTCAGTCTTCTGATTGTTATGGGGCTGCCACATGGGGCATGTGGAAGGGCAAGTCTGTGAGGAAACCATCTTAGGAGCCACAAAAGGAGAGTTCTGGCACAATTGCTCCCAGCCAACAAACCTGTGGGCTGCCAGAGAAAGGAGCACAGAGTCTGGGTGGCATCCCTCCACAACAGCCGGATGCCTCTGGAGACACAAACACAAGGGCCGAGTTAGCTTGTTTCACCACCTGGAGGTCTGAGAGCCAGAATCTCCTCACCAATCAAGAATTCTTTGAGTTTAAATTCAAAAATTCCCCCACCTCTCCCATCCCAGTCTAATCCAAAGGTTAAAACTCCAGAGTCCTGTCCATATTTAAGTGGATGACTAACTTGGTACCTTGCTTGTTGGTGTAGGAGGAGGATGATCCCTTGTATCATCTCTTCAGTTACATTTTAGAGGCTAAAGAGCACAGGGGAACACATTCACACATGAGCCCCAAATAAGAAATAGACTGGTGCATTGCCAAGGGTGAGAATCCTTCTCAGAATGCCTGAAAACAAGAAAAACACGAAAAAACTCCCCATCTGGTCATCTTTCCTGAGCTGTAGATCCTCTCTTGCAGAAGGGAAATTCTGTGTTTTTTCAATCCTGTTCACCCCAGTCAAAAGTAGAGAGAGACAATTCCTCTTGACCTAATTGAGACCAGTGGGAAGAAGTTAGTGTCTGCTATTGATATCCAGAAATGCTAAACTTGCTACATGTGTTAAATACGAGATTTAAATGTCTAACTTTGTTTGCAGATAGGAGATTGGGAGAGTGAGAGCAGGTAGTTAATTTTTTTTTAAAAGAATTTACATGGCTGCTTGGAATCAAGTTGCCATTTGAACTTAGTTTTGGTGGTTGGATTCTCTTAAATACAAGGTACACATGGAACATAAATATAACTAATTTTATTCTTTTAACTAATGCAGGTTTTTGGCTGTGGTTCCATCTTTAACTGACAGTTCAGAGTCTGTGTCTGGACAAAGACCTAACACCAGTGTAGAACAAGGGTATGTGGTTCTTTTCCTAAAAATCTATTGCTCAGAATGTCAAGTGAAGAGACTGTTGTTTTTAGTGTTTGCTGTAGGCGTGTTAGTCCCAGGTATTAGATAGGCAAGGTTGGTGAAGTAATATCTCACCAAGCTCATCATCAGAAGCAAGCTCCCTACAGACCAGGACCCACCAACTCAAAACAGCACCAGACCCTCCTGTAACAACAGATGCAAAGCCTGCAGACATATCTCCACTGCTACAACGATCAATCGCCTCCTTCCCCCCCCCCACCTTTAAATATTCAGAAGCCTTCCACATCCCTCCCAACATGTGGTGGAGCTCATCCAGTGCACTAAGTGCCCCCAGTAACAACTGTAGGTGAAACCAGACAATCACTACGCTCTCAAATGAACTCCTACAGAAAAATGATAAAACACAAAAACACCCTATCACCTGTAGATGAGCACTTTTCAGAGTGATTGCTTTATATCTGACCTATCAGCTCTTGTCCTCAGAGAAAACCTGCACAAACCTTCAAAAGACAAGCCTGGGAACTTAAATTCATAATTTTGCTAGACGTTAAAAATCATGGTCTTAAAGACATGGGATTTATGGGTTATTACAATCATCTGTAACCCACTAACCCCCTTCTTTTGTCCTGTGACTGCAGAGGTGTTAACTGGCCACTTCAGCTTGAATGGTCTCTTACATCATGTTAATGCCTTGTGCTAAACAATCTGTTCCAGCTTGTATTTAGCTGTGACTCTCTGAGTGCCTTTCCCAGACCTGAAGAAGACCTCTGTGGAAGCTCGAAAGCTTGTCTCTCTCACCAACAGAAGTTGGTCCAGTAAAAGAGATTACCTCATCCACCTTGTCTTTTTAAATAGAGACGTACGTTGTTTAAAGTTCTGGATCTTCTGGAGAACTGTGTATCTTCTGTGCTGAACTGCACTGCCTTGAGCCAGACCAACAAGAGTGATTGGAGATGCTAGGTCTAAAAATGCTGATCATCAGGAAGTTGTTAGTGAGAAAAAGAAAAGGAATTCACATAAAACTTTTGCTTTTACAAATTGCCTTTACCTGCAATTGCCTTTAACTTACAAATCCTGTTGGCACCACTGTTTGCCAACAAAAGTTATGTATATTATGTGAATTAACATTATTAATAAATTAATTTGTTTACTGTGAAATAGATTTCAGCGTGAAAAGAACTTGATCTAACATATTAAATAACTGTTCATAATGTGGGTCTTAGAATGTTAATTTGTCCTTGCACTGAAATGCATAGTTAAATGTTTTAATTACCTTTGTTCAGAAGTCAGCTAACATTTGTGCACTGATTTATGTGGGTGTCAATTTGAAAAGCACTGTACAACATTGCTAAGGTATAGTAGTAGTAATCATTGGTACTGTAACTGTTATAATTCTACAGAGTAAAATGTAGATATTCAAATTCTAATGCTTTAAGTTTTGTACCATGTTACAAAGATGCAGCCACAATATTGTGCTAAATAGAAAAATACTGACACATCCTTATTCCTATTAGGTCTGGCTTGCTTAGCACTCTAGTGGGAGAGAAATCTGTGACACAAAGATGGGAGGTAAGTATGAGAGTTTTACTGTGCTTATATTGTAGGAAGAGCCAAAATTTATAGTCCTATGCAATGAAATATTTGAATAAAATGTGCTCATGTTCAGTAGGTTAAAAAATATAGTACCCTGGAACACTTCTCTCCACAGCAAATTGCTTTGCAGTATTTTGAAAGAAACAAGACTGTTTGCACCATTAGAAGTGTGAGACAAAACTATGTAGTAAATCTCAGAGAGTATTTCCACAAATCTTTTATGCTGTAGTTTGTACCTTGTTAGAGAGCTGACCACCGTGAAGATCTGCCAATGTAAGTGTTTGATTATTCTAAAATGAACTAAAATGCTAATATTTATCCTTTTTAAGAGAGGAGAAATCAGTAATTTCCAGTACCTGATGCACTTGAACACTCTGGCTGGCAGATCCTATAATGATCTCATGCAGTACCCTGTCTTCCCCTGGATCCTTGCAGACTATGATTCAGCGGTAAATATGAAAACTATTCTCTGTCATGCTAATATTTTTACATGTTTATTTTTAAGGTGCACTAACATTATAGTTGGTTCACATTACCTCAATGGAGCTGAGATGTACTCAGTTTTCCAAATCTTTAATTTCAGTTTACTTTCTTACTACCACATATTCCTACAATGAGCTCCACGCAGACCTGTGACCCTGAAACTGTGCAAAGTCCCATTGAAGTTAATGCGGCTCTGCACAGACAAGGAGAACTGTCTGCAAAGACCTCGTTGCAGGACGAAGGCTGAAGTTTTTTTGCATGGTGGCCTGGTGATTGCCGTGGACATAAATGCAGTGATGCTTTGTGTCATAAATTTGTTTCTTGTCAATCTCTGCAGTAGTTCTCTAGACTGTTTCCCAGTGGCTTTTGTAACATAGTGCAGCAGTTCTCAACCAGGGATCTGCGAAGCCCTGCAGCTGAAACCCAGATCCTGACCCCCAGCACCACCCATGCAGCTGAAGCCCAGTCACTGGCTCCCCACAGAGGGCTGAAGCACAAAGCCCTAGCTACCCCTCTCCCTGCACCATGAGCTACCCTCCTGCTCACACACAGCCCCTAGCTACCCCTGTCTGCACCCTGTACTACCCCACTACCCGTACACAGCCCCTAGCTATCCCCCTGCCCACACGCAGCCCCTGGCTACCCCTCTCCCTGCACCCTGTACTACCCCCCTATCCACACACAGCCCCAGCTACCCCTCTCCCTGCACCCTGAGCTGCCCCCTGTCCGTGCACAGCCCCTGGCTACCCCTCTCCCTGCACTATGAGCTACCCCCCTGCCCACATGCAGCCCCTAGTTACCCCTTGTCTGCACCCTGTATTATCCCCCTACCCGCACACAGCCCTGTGCTACCCCCTGCCTGCACCCTGAGCTGCGCCCTTCCTGCCCACAGCCCCTGGCTACCCCTCTCCCTGCACCATGAGCTACCCCCCTGCCCACACACAGCCCCTAGTTACCCCGTCTGCACCCTGTATTACCCTCCTACCCACACGCAGCCCCTAGCTGTCCCCTGCCTGCACACTGAGCTACCCTCCTGCCCACACGCAGCCCCTAGCTACCCCCTGCCAGCACCCTGAGTGGTTTTCAAACTTTTTGAACTGAGCCCCACCGCCCCTCTTTGTAGTAATTTTTGGTTCCACCCCTCTCCCCCTCCCCACAGCCCAGATAGGCTGTGTGGCCTGCTGAGGTGAGTCGGGGTAGAGGAGGAGCTCCCTCCCCAGACCCTGCTGTGCAGAGCTGGCTTGGACCCAACTGGCCCCTGACTACCCCCCCCCCCCCCCCGAAAACAAAATAGAAGTCAAATTACACCTATGTCCAAGGAGCCTGCCCCCACCCAACCCAGAGTCCCTGCTCCCCTGCTGGGTACTGGAGTTTTTATATCATTTGTGGGGGAAGGGCTCAGAAAGAAAAAGGTTGAGAACCCCTGACATACCGGAAGCATTCCTGTTTGGGAGACATTGCAGTCTCTCAAGAAGTTTAGTCCCAACCTTATGAAAGTGACAAACCTAGTTATGGAAAAGGGGAAAATGATACTAATGTTAGTCTGGGCAGTACCTCTGGCCAGTTGGTTTTGTACCTAAGGGTGAGCATAAGGTGCTGTGATGAAGATCTGCTGCTGAGAGTAGCTTTTGCAGGGATGCGGGGGAGACATAAAGCACTCCCACTTCTAGAATGTAGTAAAGATATCTTCTTGAATTAGGCTGAACAATTCTTTAGAAAAGCATAACTAACTAGGTGAGCTAAATAATTGCTGCTGCTTATGATATGCGACTCTGCAAGGAAGAGAGAAATACCATATAGCTCATAAGGCTGCTCGCCTTGATCGGCCAGTGCGGAGTGCTTTTGAGAATCTGTATTTGTTTATTTTAAAAGGAACTGGATCTTACTAATCCCAAGACATTCAGAAACCTGGCCAAACCGATGGGAGCACAGACAGAGGAAAGATTAGCACAGTACAAAAAGCGATACAAAGATTGGGAAGATCCTAATGGTAAGTGATTGTACAAATGCAGATCTTGGAGAGCAGAGATGGGCGCATTTTAAGTTAGTCAGTGTGCCTGTCTTCTTCCTCCAAGAACACCCTAAACACTTTTTGCATATGTACATACCAGATCCTGTGGGAGGGCACAAAGGGTTGTGGTGTGGCCACTTTATGCTAGTGTCCCTTTTAAATGTGGCCACAAAGCAACTCCAAGGCCCCCTCTGGGGAATACCCCAGCTTAGAGATCTACTCTTCCCACACAGGTTTCTCTAGTGTGAGAGGCTGCTAAAACCTTGGTTATTTCTATGTCCATCTTCCCTAGTAGTTACACTGACCCAAGTGAAGGCAGCCGTCAGAGCTGTTCTACCTGCTCTTGGCAATGCACACACCCTCCCCCTTTGGTGCTTACACCAAGTTCAGCACCAGCACAGAGATGAATGCCCCACTTGGTTTGTATGGCATTTCTGCCTGTGCCGGTGCAAAAAGGAGAGACATAATTCAGTCCATCAAGGATATGCAGAATACTACATTAAGAAATGCTAACTGCTGCCAAAAAAAAAAAATAATAATAATAAAGCAGGAGTTTTCAAACTCTTCCATACTACAGACTGCATGTTAATAGAGAGAGTATCTCATGGACCACGTACCCTCCTGATTGTGATCACATAGCATCCCTGTGGAATTAGTTGTTAACATGAAAAAGTAATATTAGGAAAGCAATATATTTTGAGCAGTTTTTAATGTAGTTAGCAGCTAGAAATAAATAAAAACCACTATCATATGACCAGGCAGCTCTTCACAGACCACAGCTTGAGAACGGCTGAAATAAAATAAACAAGGCAAAGAAATAGGAATCTTTTTGCATAGATAGATCTTACACAGCTTATTCATTCAGTTCTCAGTGCATGTATTTACTAAGTAATCATTCATCTAAAGAAGACAATAAATGCAATCAGTATCCTTATATTACTCCTTTAAAGTGCACAAAATGCCCCCTAGAACTTAGATTTGATATTTTTATCAATTTTAGAATAATTCCCTTAAATATTAAAAATATGATTTGTGCATCTGTCCAAACTATTATTTTTATACTGCACTCCCTTCTTATTATGCCTTTCTTTCAGATGATAAGAATTTGATGATTCAAGAACATAAGAACAGTCATACTGGGTCAGACCAATGGTCCATCTAGCCCAGTATATTGTCTTCCAGCAGTGGGTGGAGCCAGGTGCTTCAGAAGGAATTAACAAAACAGGGCAATTTTTTCAGTGATCCATCTGGCATCCAGTCCCAGCTTCTGGCAATCAGAGGCTTAGAGACACCCAGAGCATGGGGTTGCATCTCTGACCATGTTGGCTAATAGCAATTGATAGATCTGTCCTCCGTGAACTTATATAATACTTTTTTTGAACCTTTTGACTTTCGCAATGAGTTCCACAGGCTGACTGTGCATTGTGTGAAGAAGTACTTCCCTGTATTTGTTTTAAACGCACTCTGTGTGAAAGGATAAATACTTCCTTATTCACTTTCTCCACACCATGCATGCTTTTTATAGACCTCTATCATATCCCCCCTTAGTCGTCTCTTTGCCCAGCTGAACTGTCCCAGACTTCTTAATCTCTCCTCAAATGGAAGCTGTTCCATACTCCTAACCATTTTTGTTGCCCTTTTCTGTACTTTTCCAGCTCTAAAATATATATTTTTGAGATAGGGTGACCAGAACTGCATGGAGTATTCAAGGTTTAGGAGGACCATGGATTTATATAGTGACATGATGATATTTACTGTTTTATTATCTTGTCCCTTTCCTAACGGTTCCTAATATTTGGTTAACTTTTTTGAACGGTGCTGCACATTGAGCAGGTGTTATCAGAGAACTATCTGTGATGAGGCCAACATCTCTTTCTTCAATGGCAACAACTAGTTTAGACCCTCATCATTTTGTACATAGAGTTGGGATTACATTTTGCCAATATGCATTATTTTGCATTTATCAGCATTGAATTTCATCTGCCATTTTTTGCCCAGTCATCTAGTTTCGTGAGATCCCTTTGTAAAACTCTTCACAGTCAGCTATGGACTTAACTGTCTTGAGTGATTTTGCATTGTCTGCAAATTGTGCCACCTCACTGTTTATCCCTGTTTCCAGATCATTTATGAATATGTTGAACAGCACTGGTCCCAGAACAGATCCTCTTTCCATTGTGACTCTTTATTCCTACCCTTTGTTTCCTGTCTTTTAATCAGTTACTGATCCATAAGAGGAGCTGTCCTCTTATCTCATGACTGTTTACTTTGCTTAAGAGCCCTTTATGAGGGACTTTGACAAAGGCTTTCTAAAAGTCCAAGTACATTATATCCACTGGATCATCCTTGTACACGTTTTTGTTGACCCTTCCCAAAGAATTCTAGTAGATTGGTGAGGCATGATTCCCCTTTATCAAAGCCATTTGATTCTTCCCCAACATATTGTGTTCACCTATGTGTTTGATAATTCTGTTCTTTACTATAGTTTCAACCAATTTGCCTGCTACTGAAATTAGGCTTACCAGCCTGTAATTGTCAGGATCACTCCTGGAGCCTTTTTAAAAAATAGGCATTATATTAGCTGTCTAGTACAGAGTCTGATGTAAGCAATAGATTTCATATCACAGTTAGTAGTTCGGCAGTTTTCTTCAGAACTCTTGGGTGAATACCACCTGGTCATGGTGACTTATCTTTGTTTAATTTCTCAGTTTGTTCCAAAACCACCTCTATTGACACCACAATCTGGGACAGTTCCTCAGATTTGTCACCTAAAAAGAACAGTTTAGGTTTGGGAATCTTCCTCACATCCTCTGTAGTGAATACCAGTGCAAAGAATTCATGTAGCTTCTCCACAATGGCCTTGTCTTTCTTGAGTGCTCCTTTAGCACCTTATTCATCCAGTGGTGGGCCCCATTGATGATTTGGCAGACTTTCAACTTCTGGCCTGCCTAATTGTACTTTTACACTAGACTTGCCAGAGTTTATGTTCCTTTCTGTTTTCCTCAGTACGATTTGACTTCCAATTTTTAAAGGATGCCTTTTTGCCTCTAACGGCCTCTTTTACTCTGTTGTTTCGCCATAGTGGCATTTTTTTATTTGGGGTATAAATTTAACTTGAACGTCTATTATGGTGTTTTAAACAAGTTTCCTTGTAGCTTGCAGGCATTTCGCTCTTGTGACACTTCCTATAATTTTTCATTTCACTTGCTTCCTCATTTTTGTGTAGTTCCCCTTTTTGAAGTTCAGTGCAACTATGGTGGACTTCTTTGGTATCCCCCTCTCCCACCCACCAGGATGTTAAATTTAATGACATTAGGGTCTCTATTGCCAACTGGCTCCGCTAAATTCATCTCTTGGGCCAGATCCAATGAACCACTTTAGGACTAAATCAAAAATTGCCTCTCTCCTTGTGGGTTCCATGACTAGCTGCTACAACAAGCTGTCATTAATGGTGTCTACAAATTTTATTTTATTTCTTCCAGAGGTGACATGTGTCCAGTCAATAGGGAGATAGTTGAAATCCCCCACTATTATTGAATTTTCTATTTTTGTAGCCTCTCTAATCTCCTGGAGCATTTCACCATCACCATCCTGGTCAGGTGGTCAGTAGAAAATTCCTACTGCTATATTCTTATTGAAGCCTGGAATTTCTAACAATAGAGATTCTATGGTACAGCTTGATTCATTTAAGACTTTTACCATATTTGACTGTTTTCATATAGTCATTCCAATATATTTTGTACCCTGGTAGTACCTTCTCTATTGATGATCATTGTTCTGCCAAGTTTCTGTGATTCCTGTTATACTGACATTCTCATTTAATACCAAGCACTCAGGTTCACCCATCTTCATACTTAGACATCTAGCATTTGTACACAAGCACTTATAAAATTTGTCAATATTTAGCTGTCTGCCTTTCTGTAATGTAATTGAATGGGACTCTTTCATTTGACTGTTTCTCTTCAGCTGCTGTCTGTACTCTATCAAGTTCTATCCTCTCCTCTTTACTAGAATATAGAGAATCCCTGTTAATAAATCCTCCTCTAAGAGATGCCTCCATCCAAACCTTGTGCTCCTTCACACCTGTTGGCTTTCCCAAGCCCTTAGTTTAACTGCAACTTTAATAGGTCACTACCAGAAGTTTGAGGACCGTTGTTCTAAAGTTACTGCACTGTCCAATACCAGCAGGTGGCAGAGTTCCATTTATGAACATCCAGCAGAACTGTGTGAAGACATTTGTACAGATAGCTTGTTGTTGCCAGCAAATGAATAAAATAAAATCTTTACAAAATCTGTAGTCAGCAATTCGGAGAAATATTAGAGCACTAAGCCTTTAATTCCACATCATAGAACAGGCTAAAAGTAAAAATTCTCCTTTAGAAGAAGTAATTGTAGCTGTCTTGGAATGTTTCAATTATTCAGAGTATAAAACTGCTAAATGTGCAATGTTGCTGGGCAAAAGACTGTTGAATTATGACTAGTGGATTACTGCCAAAGTTTAAGTAAGTGGTTTCAATGTCAAATCATAAAGTTTAAATAGTCTTAGTTCCGCAAATATGAAAGCTGCAAATACCAATTTTTAATGTGTTCAGGGTCATACTGTTCTCACAGTCTAGCACTTCTTAAACCTATTAATTTCTTAATTTACTGCAGATTTTATCATGAACATTTCCTCTTTCTTTCCTCTTCATTTGTAACTTTTAATTTTTCTTTATCAGGGGAAACTCCAGCTTATCATTATGGTACTCACTATTCATCTGCCATGATAGTGGCCTCGTATCTTGTCCGAATGGAGCCCTTTACACAGATATTCTTAAGGTTACAGGTAAATTGTGTGAGATTTCATTTTTCTCTGTTTGTGTCTTGTTTAAATTTGAAAATGGGTAAAAATGTGAATCATCTTATAACTTGATTCTCACTAAGCATGATAGAAGAAAGGAAGTGCTGTAGCTGCATTGTTTTCTTCCTGGTGATTGTTACTCTCTTTGGAATAGCAAAGAGATTTAAACAGGCAAATGTATATGATCCTTCAGTTGGAAGTCTGAACATTCTGAAAAATGTTCGCTGCACGAAAACTCAGAGAGAAAACAGCTTTTTATTTAATAAAGTAATAGTTCAAATCCAACTTTGTTCATCTACGATTAAAAGAACTCATGCATTAGTTTCCCTCATTTGGTTCTCAAGTGTTTAAAGACTAATTTGTTAAACTAGTTTGTCAGTCTAGTATTGAGGGTCAAATTAACCAAACATTAGCACAGCCCGAAATTTTCTGACAGCTCGAAAATTAATTGGGTTCACAGTGCTACATTTTAAATATTTTCTTAGCTGGAAACCATCAGGCAAGAACATTTATTTTCTTTGGGCCAGCATTTCAACCAAAAAGACTAATATTTGGAATAGGGCTAGATCTTTTTTTTTAAAAAAAAACAAAACAAAAAATCCTGTAGATTTATATTTTTATGCTTCATATTTAGCATTATTGCAAAGAAAGATTATAGCAACTGGTAGAAGAAAACATAGTTTTAGACCCTGTTGTTGCAGGAGAGGTTTTTTCCTTTTTTATTATTGTATTTATTTGATGGAGATAAAGCGTTACCAAACGGTTTTACTTTACAGTTTTATAGACCTTGGCTGAGTCTGCTGTGCTGAGAAATGTTCTGGTATAAAGATGCTTCGCATTTCATTCTACAGGGTGGCCACTTTGACCTAGCTGACAGAATGTTTCACAGTGTGCGTGAAGCCTGGTATTCAGCATCAAAGCACAACATGGCAGATGTAAAGGAACTCATCCCAGAATTCTTTTACCTCCCGGAGTTTCTGCTCAACTCCAATAACTTTGATCTAGGTAGGCAAAAGCTGCTGATCGCATTGTGTTATGGATGTGAAAATAGTGAAAGCTGGTTCAGACATAAAACAAGTTCAGTAAAATGTATGTAACAAAGATTTATGTAACAGAGTAAGAAAATGGCAGATGGCTTACTGGAACTGGGCCCTAATTATCTTTTGATTATGGGAATATGTATTGCCCAATGCTGTGTGTTTATGAGCAATTATATTGGGAAATCTGGACAGTTTGTTGTAAATCTTGACTTTTTTTTTTTAGATGAATGAAGATGTTTTCTCAAACACTGAATACTCATTTTAGCAACTCATATAAAACTGCATTTTAGGAATTAAATTGAACAGTAAACTTACATTTCCAAGAGAAGCATTTTTATTAGAACTCATAAGTTCAGCAAATCCTGCTTTTGTAAGAGAATTTCTGATGACTGTTTTTCCGCCGTATAATCTACTAGTCTTAAAGTAGTGTTTCAATACTCAGACCAAATGTTTTTGAAGGACAGACATAACCTAGGGTTTGTATAATGTGTTTGTCAGTTTTGATATTTAGACTTCTAGGAGTGAAATTCTTTAAGGAAAAGTAGCTGAAATGTGTTTAAAGTTTGATAGATCATTTCTACTGTTATATATTTAACTGCAGTGAAATTTCGTTGGAACTGTTGGCAGATCACACCACTGAAAGATAAAATAACTGATGTGAGATAAATATCAGTGTTGCCATGGCATCATATTTTTTGTTATGAGATTAATTGTTTAGTTTTTTTAAGTTCTATGCTGCAAATCCAATAAAAGATATTACTAATCATCCGTATCTCTTAAAAATCAAAATCATTGGTGCAGAATATTTCCTAAGAGTTTAGAAGCTTGAACCAAGGATCTCTAATGACACAGTCAGACATAAGAACATAGCAATTACTGTACCTGTTTAGACATATGATCTTAGGGAAAGTTTCCTCTTAACCTTTATCACAGGTTAGCTTATATTCTGAAACTCACATTTCTATCCCTTTTCTATTTGTTTTTTTCAACAAAATTGAAACTTCAGTGAGTAAAAGATTCAGGGTCCAGTTCTGCAAGCCTTATTTATATTGAGTGGTATTTACAAGCATAATCCCATGAACTCAAGAATGGGACTTTTGTAGTACTTCTCAATGTGAATAAAGGTTGAAGAAACAGTCCTTCAAGGTTTACAGCAGAGGACACAGTATATGAATATATTCTGGTAGTTTAAAAAGTCTTCCTTATATGGAGAAAATGAATCATGGTGTGATTCTACCAGTGGGATGCCTTTTTACTGTTTGCTCTTATACCATTTCATCTCAGGATTATTTTCCTCCATTATACAGCCTGTTGGCATATAAATCACTGAAAATGCACTGAATTCAGTAATTAGTAATTTGACACCTGCTAGTTCTCCCTTACTTAAAATCAGACAGGTTTAAACATTCAAAAAGTGTAAAACTTTCAAAAAAAGTGACCCGAAAGTCTGCTATAATTAACATCCAAAATGTCACTCCATCCGAGGAATTTATCTTCATATTGTGATATTTCTCATTTTGTATTTTTAAAACTTGTGCATGTGTGTGTTTGATAAGATGGAATAGAACTTTCTGAAGTTATTTAAAAAAAAAAAACAGTCATCATTCAGTACAAGCCAAATATCCAGAAAGGATCCTGCTTGTGGTATGGCTGCAAGAGGCTGTTGCATGGGCTGTTTCCATTATTCTGCAAAGACATCATTCCTTACAAAGTATCTACCCTGTGGCACAGAACCATTTAAATAGAAAATATAGCTATAGCAAGATGAAATTAAAGTTCTAAAAACCTCTTTTTATTAGGAAGGGCTAAAGACTTCGTTTGGCTTCTCTGTAGTGAAAACTGTTAAGGTAATTTTTGTTTCTTCTCGTATTGAGATGCATCACTGTCTTTTTTTGCTTTTAAAACTTCAGTTTATTTTGTAGGTTGCAAACAGAATGGTACTAAGCTTGGAGATGTGATACTTCCCCCATGGGCAAAGGGAGATCCTCGTGAATTTATTAGGGTTCATCGGGAGGTAATAAACATTTTAATAATATAAAAAACACAGCAAGTTTATTTGGACTTAAATACCAGTCTAAGGAGCTCAATGCATCCTTTGTAATCACTTTTCTTTTTGATGTGCATCTTGGGGAGATACCCTTTTATGCTGATGGGCTAAAGAACCAATGGTCCTCCATGTGCTCTTGGTATCAGTATTTGCTGAGGCAGCTAATAAGGTGCTATTATACTGCTTTTTCTTTAAATATATCAAAAACTTTATGTAATTTCATCCATCACAGTCAGATAATAGACTCAGTCAGTGACTGTCTGCTCAGTTTAATGCATACATTTTGAATTACAGGCTTTGGAATGTGATTTTGTGAGCGCACATCTGCATGAATGGATTGACTTAATCTTTGGTTATAAACAGCAAGGCCCTGCTGCAGTAGAAGCTGTAAATGTCTTCCATCATCTCTTTTATGAGGGGCAAGTGGATATATACAACATAAATGACCCATTAAAAGAGACAGCTACTATAGGATTCATTAATAACTTTGGGCAGATACCCAAACAGGTAAGGATGTTCTTCAACCTATTGTAACTATATGCCAGAAAATATTCAAATGCAAGCATTTCCAAATGCTTTCATATAAAAAGGCAATTCCAGTCAAAACATATATGGTATTTAAGTTTCTAATATGCATTTCTGTTCTTTGTCTGGAACTTAAGTTCAAGTTTTGTCATTGCAAATACATTTGCAGAAATGCAGACTCAGTTACAGGTGAATCCATTCTCAAGCTATTACGTGCATCTAACATAAACTTTGGGTTTTGTCAGTAAGACTTGAGATTTCTCTTTTTCCTCATGCTCCAGAAGTAGAGGCAAGAGCTTATGGAGGAGCTTAAAAAAACAACAAATCATCAGAGAGCCAGTGTGTTACTGCAAAAGGCTACTGCTGTATAAATTATTCCCTGGCTTTTTGCTGTGTGATAGAATACAGTTGCAACGTAGTGCACAGGAAGTTTAATTGTACAAGTTGTCTTGTAGCAAAATTAGGTAGGGATACATCATTTCCCTTTTTCTTTTTAACGTGGTTGCTTAGTTTTCTTTGGCATCTTCTCATTCCCAGAAGCTGGTAATGAGCAGTGGGATGGATCACTTGATGATTACCTGTTCTGTTCATTCCCCCTGGGGCACCTGGCATTGGCCACTGTCGAAGACAGCATACTGGGCTAGATGGACCTTTAGTCTGACCCAGGATGGCCATTCTTATGTTGTTCTTCTTTGTACTGTAGCTGTTGAAAATAAATTATTAAATAATTGCTTTAAAAACATTGGTTCTGGCAGGGCTGGCATAAGTCACTAGCTAGAATTGAACTGGCAGACTTTAGAGGCAACGTTTAAAAACAAAGAGGATTGAAGCTTTAAGGGTGGTGAAATTCTCTTTGAAAGGTCACTGTAAATTATTAAATACTTACTTAAAAGGAAAGTTTTTATTGTATTTCCCTTGGATAAAGGAGTTTGTGTTTGGCAATAGGTACTCTGAAAAGTTTCCTTTCGCATTGTTCCCATTAGGTGAAGTATTATTGATATCAGCAGATATTTCCCATGCTTGGACTGGGGAACATACAAGTACTTTTAATACCTTTCCAAAGGTGGCAGAGGAATAGCGTAGGTGGCATCAGTCTGCCGTATTTCAAAATCAGAAGTGCAGCAAACCCAACTGTCAGTATAGCAAAAAAAAAATATAGAAAATCAGTGAGGGGAAATTCCTCAATATTTAGAGTTTGGATAAGTATCCTAAAATGTGGATGCTAGTCAAACTGTTTGGCCTGAGGACTATATCTGGGTATGGAAATTGTATGGCAGACCATGAATGCTCATGGTCCCAGCCAATGGGAGCTGCGGGGGTGGTGCTTGGAGCAGGGGCAGTGTATGGAGCCCCCTAGTTCACCCTACGCGTAGGAGCCAGAGGGGGGACATGCTGCTGCTTCCAGGAGCTGCGCAGAGCCATGGCATGTGCGGAGCAGGGCAGGCCCCAGACCCCGCTCCCCCTCAGGAGCTCAAGGGCCGGATGCGGCCCCCAGGCCATAGTTTGCCCACCCCTGCACTAGATCCTGTGCCTATCCCTCACATAATTGCCCCACTCCAGATAGGTCCTAGTCACCCTATCTTTTTTCTTCTTGCAAAGAACGCCTAATGAACTGCTAACCCATTTTTCATTCTTGAATCTTCCTCCAACATCTGTCCCTCATCTAGCCCTCATTCTTGGTTTTATATGTATTTTTGCTGTACTGACAGTGGGGCTTTCTCCTCTTATGTTTACCATTATCATGCTAGTGCTATATGTGGGACCAAAGAAGTAAGATTTAATAGATTTAGTTTGTCTGGTAGGAGAGAGATTTTTAAGAGGAGTCTTAAAATTGTATTGGATTTGAGGCCCCGATGTTAAGATGTCTATAATTAACAATTTATTAAATTTACAAGAAGGCACACACCGAAGTGCTGCAGAGTCTGGTAGCCTCAAAAGCCCCCCAACTTTCTTAGTAAATTGTCCTGGAAAGAATAACTGAACAGGTAGTGGCTGTGTAGTGACTGAAATGAAACAAAGCCAATATGAAAATAAATGGTAGTTTGCTCTCCCCTTTTCAATATCATTTAAAAGAAATTATGGCCATAAGGGAGGTTACAAGATATTTCTAAATAAAATGTTTATTATGTGAAAGAACATATAATACTTAGCATATATATAGTACCCACCATCAGAGAAATGGAGTATTTATATTGACTTTATATTTTGGCGGACATGGAGCATTTATGTCTTCACCTCTGTTGGGCCATTTCCAACCACTGTCCAATTGCTAAACAGTGCTGAAGAGAGCAGTGTTGACACAGAAGGTGGTAAACATTGCAGAATTACTGACTCATCATCATATGATTGGCTGAGAACAGTCATGAGGCAGAATCTGATTCTTCTGTGTCATCTGTAATCAACTCCTTCCTGCCAACTCAGACTTTTTTCTACCCTTTGATTGTCTGTGTTATTCCAACAACGTGGTCTGGTGTTTGTGGGATATATTTATGTAGTTTAACTTTGAAAAAGTACCAGTTTGTAGTTCATATTATAATAAATGTAGTAATATTCATAGATCTAAATTCATTTATCTATCTTCCCTTCATGAAATTGCCCTCTGCTATTAGCTAGCAGTTTAGAGGTGGTCCTTAATCCAATGATGTGTTATTCCTACCCATTGAAACATGCACTTGAAAACTGGATATACCCTGGCCGACAGGGTTCAAAAGCTCAGTTTTTATAGTAAGATATAGCTGCCCTACATACAAAGAACATATGTTCCAGAACACAGACTACACTATACAGGGATCTGATTTTAATAACCTCAACAACAGAGAATTTTGCTCGTTCATTCTGCATACTTCAGATGTAAAAATCCAACAATAGCAGTCAGTGAAAGGATGGAGAATAACTTATTTTTGCCCTAGATTTTTCAGCAGACTTCCGAAAACTAGATGCATTCTTCAGTATCTGTTACCTGTATATTCATCATACTGATAGCAATATTATGATACTGCTGCATCAGCAGTTTGTAACAAAGCCAAAAGGAAGATCTCTTTTTGTCTGAAATAAGAATGTAAAATCACTTTAAACAGCAACTTTGCTATTTTAATTGTTTTCTAAAAAGGAAAATCTTGATTGAAAAATGTATCGCTCATTTCATTCTAGTTTAGTTTGTATTTTTCTTGAATATTTAACAAAAACATTTATATAAGAGGAACTTTATGTACATTTGCTAATTTATAGAATTTTTTTTTTTACAGTAAATCTCATACTGTTGGTAAACTTTAAAAGTCTTCGCTGATGGGAATCTATAATCTTGTCACTAACTCGTGTTTTATTTCCTAACCCACATATTGCAGCTATTTAAAAAACCACACCCACCAAAGCGAGTTAGAAGCCGAATCAATGGAGAGGCAGTTGGAATGTCTGTCCCCCCAGGTTTCACAAGTGACAAGATCTTTTTTCATCATTTAGACAACCTGAGGCCTTCCCTTGCACCTGTAAAAGGTAAAACTCACCACAGTACTTACTCCTGGTCTCTTGCTAGAGTGTTCATAGTTCTTGCTAAATAAATGTTCCTTTTTCTGAGTTTTCTTACCTCTTGGGTTTCATACTCCACTAGAGCTAACACTCCAATCCTCTAAGACTCTGAGGCCCCAATTCCACTTGCCTTAGGCCTTGTCTATGCAAGAAAGTTGTACCAATTTTAACTAAATTTAACTGTTTCATGGGCAAGGCTTCAAGTGGAAAGAATGAGCCTTAAGCCACATCCTAAAGTTTAACAGCTTGTGTTTAATTTCAACAAACTGTCTGAAACCATCAAGGGAAGCAAATTCCAGAGCTGAGAACCTGCTACTGAGGGTGTCCCACCTACAACCTAAAATGTTTAAATCTAGCTTGAGTGCCCCATGTAACCTCAGTTTTTGTGTGTTACTGTGGGAGAAAAGTACGTTCTCAAGACTTCCAAGGAATATTTTGGATACTGGCAATAGCACAGAGAAGCAATAGTGTCATGTCTGGCTTTAATTTTTTCAACCACAAGAAGACAGTAAAATTATCAAAATAGTTAATAGCTCATTTTTAAATGTAATTGGGTTCCTACTGATAACATGTTCTAAAATATTCATTAATAAATTATATTTAGCACGCATATCATGTTTTCTAGCTGAAGATGTTAAACACTTTACAAACATTAACTCGTTGAGAGTTAGATAAGGGATATTATAGTGATTACTTCGTTCAAGATTGAAAACCATTCACCTCTGGGATAGAAAAGGACCAGCTGTTTAACAGAGCACAGCAACACTACACTGTCACCTAAGAGCGCAAGTGAAGAATAGCCATCTCTATTTCAAAATGCTAGGCAGGCAGACTATAATTATCAAATTTGAAATATGGCATATGAAATTATTTGGCTGGGATTTTAGAATCAATGTTTTTGCTGTACAAAAAAAATCATGTCTTTTATGACAAGTGTTCAGGCTCACTCTTCTCTATTTTGTCTGAAAGATCACATGTCCAGCAACAGTGTCCCTTAGTGATTCAGAGGGAAGAGTGCCACATGTGGAAGTGCAAGTACCTAGGCATCCCTAGGAGATCTGTCCAAATACTGATAGCGTTTCGCTGTGTGAGTTGATAGGATTACAGCACAAGTGACATTATTACTGTTTAAACTGATACAATATATGCATGTGCGATTTCAGTTTCTATGGTGCATCATGGTATTTGTACAGTGATCAGAGGGTGCGCTGTCACATAATTACAAACAATATTATACAGTGAGGCTTATGTAGTGGTTGTGCTTTTGTGTGTTTGCAGTAACATAAAACACATTGTTGTTTGTTATTCAGAACTCAAGGAGCCTGTGGGACAGATAGTTTGCACAGATAAAGGAATTCTGGCAGTAGAGCAAAATAAGGTTCTCATTCCACCTACCTGGAATAAAACTTTTGCTTGGGGCTATGCAGACCTTAGCTGCAGACTGGGAACATATGAGTCGGACAAGGTTTGTGATCTGAATTTTAAGTTTTCCTGATCTAGTATGTGTTCTCTACTAAAATCTAGCTCCGAAAATATGTTGTACATACAAGGGAAAGAATTTTGTCTGTGCTGTATTTATGCTGACGTCTTCACCTGAAGAATGATAGGAAAATTGAGTTAACTTTTTAGTAGCAATAGGTTAATTTCCATAATACGATGAACAAGAATGAACAGTAGTGTTTCTACAGTAAATCTGCAGTATCTGGTGTGGCACCATCTTGTGGCAGAAGTTGGCGCTGAAGGTAGTGGAGTGAAAACCCAAAGGGGAGAAAGAGAGACTTTCTCCTGAGTAAACTAGGGGCCAAAAACTGAAGATAGACTCGCTTTTTACTGAATTCTTACTCAGGCAAATTCCTGTTTACGTCAAGAAGAGTAATGTATAACACTCTCTTGAGAAAACTGCAACCTGCTAAAATTAGGCAGGTGGTGAGATGCAACTGATGCTCCTGATTGGCTTAAGAATTGTACACATCCCATTTTTTTTGTTGCACTTGTTTCTTCCATACACGTATTTTGTCTTGTCTTCTAGATTGTTAGCTCATTGGGGCAGCGACGATTATTTCTTGTACATTAATGAGTACCTAGCATAATAGGCTTGATCAGGTAGCCTTGCCTGTTAAATAATAGGGATGCAGGATTTGGCCCTGGCAAAGAACCTGATCCCTAAAATCCAGATCAGGATCGATATTTCTGAATGTTCAGGCGCATCTGATTGGTTCTTGTTCAGGCCTATTTTGGCCAAAAACAACCTTTTTGTGTGGTGCTGAAGAAGTGGTCAGTATTGCCTGATAATGGCTACTAGTCTGGGAATTGCAGCAGGATGGAAGGAGAGTTGAGAGAAAGAAAACTGTTTTAACTGCAAGCGCCAGTGCTCATCGGGAACAAATATGTAATGTTCTCGCTATATGCTCTGGCACTGTTTCCAATTTAATTGCATGATAAACATTTAGTGTAGATTTAATCTTAAATACTAAACAGTTGTAAATTGTGTTTTGTTTGTTTCTTGGCATTCAAACTATGTAAATGATTTTTTTTAACTGAAGTTACTTTCATATATTTCTTCTGACCCAACTTTTGAGTTCCATTATCGGTGGAAAACAGATCAGTTAAATAACAGTGACTGTGCTGAAGTTTCCTTACAAACACTAATGCTATCAACAACAAACTTGCAAGACTAGATGTATGCCTTCTTCACTGTGTCTTTGTCTTTTATTTTGTAGGCAGTGGTTGTTTATGAATGTTTGTCAGAATGGGGACAGATTCTATGTGCAATCTGTCCAAACCCCAAACTGGTCATCACTGGAGGAATAAGCACGGTGGTTTGTGTGTGGGAGATGGGCACCTCCAAAGAAAAAGCTAAAACACTCACTCTGAAACAGGTAAAAAATAAATAAAATCATGTTCCAAGGTCAGAGGAAGAAGGGAGGGGACTCAGTGGCTCTGCATTGTAGTAGAACTTCCAACTGAACAGATTACCGCTCTAGAATCACTGGTTAAAACCACTCTGGAGCTGAAATAGTGTTTTGCTTTAAAAAGCAACCTCAAGCAAAAAGTGTTTTGGGAGTGTGTGAAAATATGAAGGGATCTTGTCACTGGAAAGTGTTTCTCTGGGTGGGGAGAGAACATTTTTCTGAAATATTGCATGGTGTGTAAGCATTAATTTTTCTTAACTGATTTGCACAAATAGCATCCAGCAACTTGCAGAATTCACAGATAGACTCTCCAATACTATTTGAATTGTCAAACCCCTTTTACTGAAATCTTTCATGCCATCTCTTCAAAATATGACATTTTCTACTTAACTAAAAAAAATGGTTTTAGGGCAAAAACCTGGCAGTCCTGTGTTGGGGAAGCAGGGTGTATTTGCTTAGAAAAGTTTTATGATGTTTCTTGCTTTGTTGCCTCAGTACATTGCTTTTTGGATAACGTACTTAGACTAAGCCGACTATCTCTAAGTTAGCATAAAATCTCCTGCACCACTGAATCAACTCCCAAGTGTTGTACAAATAGTATTTCATAGTTCTAGGTAACTTGTCTTTATAACCAGGAGTATTTCATGAGGTACAATTTAACTAACTTGTGAGAGCAAATACACTAAATAACTTTCATTTGCTACTAGAGTATGGTGCGTAAACAGTCATTATCCAAAGCCATAGTCTGAGTGGCCATTTTACTACTTTGGTGATGACTGTGGTGCACCAACTCCTAGCAGTGCACAGCTGGGATCCCTACAGGAAAAAATATTTCCTCTAGTCTCTCCTGCTTCAGGCTGGGCCATCTAGAGCACTAGAAAAGCTGCCTTTTAAGTTAACTAAAAACCTGAATCAAGAGCTGTTCTAGGGCTCTTGTTTGGATAACAGTAAGATGTAAAGGCAGGAGTGTTTTCAGAGGAGAAAATTACTCTTCTGATCTTCCCCTGCTTCCAATTTGCCAGCTGATTTTTCAGTCACAGTTTATGGCCCAGAGTTCCTTTTTAACTAATTTTCTATTATAATAATTAAATAGGGAGCTATCTAACATTCACAATTGAGCTATATTATAGGAAATTTTAAATGGCCACTGGAACATACACGGATATTGAAAATAGACAGCTGTGATCCAGGTATGGGCTTGGAGGAAGCAGAAGGGGTTAAACTTTTTTAAAATAATAAAACGAGGGGAGAGAAATGTGTTTATAACTTTTCCCTGGAGTTTTCTTTTGTGTGTCTGTTAGCCTTTCACAATGAAACACAGTTCCTATTTCACAAAACCTCTATAAATTGTGTTTGTTTTTTAAATAAATGAGCTCATACTCTGTATATGTCATATGTATGTGCAATAAACTGTGCCCTGTTGAGTATTACTAGATTACTGGTGCAGTTCTTAGGTGAACCACACCCTCAAGGTGTGTGCTAGTAGCCTAATAATATGTCTTGTTATGAGTCTGTACTAAAGGCAATTATGCAAGAATAAAATGGTCATAATGTTATGGTTGACAATTTGCAGCATACTGTAAAAACCCTTCTTTTCTAAATACTCCTATTATCTGAAATCCATTTATATCTTAAACATGTATCATTTGCTTTTTGAAAGTGTCTCTAAATAAATTCTCCATTCTATTTGAATGAATTAATGTACTGTAATGAATTCCTGTGCTTTATATATTCTGTAGAATACATACTTTTTTCTCATTAGGTTCCAAAGCCAGAAGGGACCACTGTGATCATCTAGTCTGGTCTCCTGTTTAACACAAAGGCCATAGAAATTCCCCCAAATAATCCCTAGAGCAGCTCTTTTAGAAAAACATCATATCTTGATTTTTAAATGGTCAGTGATTTTTGTTTGGTTTTGTTCTTAGGCATTGCTTGGTCATACTGATACTGTCACCTGCGCAACAGCATCACTAGCTTATCACATAATTGTGAGTGGATCACGTGATCGTACCTGCATCATATGGGATTTGAACAAATTATCATTTCTAACACAGCTCCGAGGTCACAGGGCTCCAGTTTCAGCAGTTTGTATAAATGAATTAACGGTAAGAACCAATACACTGCATGATGTACGTTCAGAAACTTAAATATTTGTATCCTAAACTGTTTTTTTGACAGGATAACAAAAGACTTTTTCATGAAGGTCAATCCAATTTCTTTTTTAATTGATTTTATTTGAATGTGCACACACAAGAGTTCCAAAACATGTACATATCTACAGCATTGTTGATTTAAGTCCTTTTTATACCGTTACATATTTTACACAGAACCATATATTGTTCAAACAAAAGGAAAGCATCAAACTCTTCAGACTTTTGGGATATTTGTACAACTTACTCCCAAAAGCCATGTAACTGGCTGCTTCCAAATGAAATTTGGACTCTAGTGAAAATGTGAAATGCATGTTGAGCAGTGTAGTCCAAAAGAAGAATACTCAGGCAGTGAAGGGAGTCTATTCAACCATAAAGAAAGGGCAACATATCATAAAATCCTATAGTATTGAAATAGCAACTACCATGACCTATCCCTGTGCATGATGCAGTAGTGAAGATTGCTCTGTTATAAGCATCAACCCTGAGATGCTAAGGGCCTGTCTTCACTGCAGTGTTTAACATGGGGTATAACTCAAGTGTTGCTCCTAACCTGACTCCACACACACCTTTAGTTGGAGTTTAGTGCTAGGGTAACGCAAGGTAACTTAGAGTGAAAACAAGCCAGAACTCCTTTTAAAGCAAGATAACAAGTGAGGGTTAATGTCCTATAAAGCTGCAAGACAGAAAAGGAAGCCCCATAGTTTGGGACATGTACCGTTGTGAATAGTCCTGCCATGGAAGATGCTGGGCTCGAGCTCAGATCAATTTAGTAGATTACCTACATATCATAGGTCTCCATGAGGTTTGTATTTCTCTGACATAGGTTTTCAAAAATGGATGCCTAAAGTTAGGCTCCCTAAGCCTGTATTTAAGTACCTAAATCGGAGGCCTGCTAGGTGCTCAGCACTTCAGAAAATCAGGATACCTCTTCAAATGTTGAACTGTGGATTAGGAGTCTAAACTTTAAGCACCCATTAAAAAAAAAAAATCTTGTCCTATGTTTCTGCTCAAATGAAGTATTTTTGTAAATGCCCAAGATCCAGATTGAAATTGAAATTTAAAGGATTTGGGTTTTGTTTCCTTTGTCAGGGTGATATTGTGTCATGTGCTGGCACTTACATCCATGTGTGGAGTATTAATGGAAACCCTGTTGTGAGCGTGAACACTTTCACTGGACGGAGCCAGCAAATCCTATGCTGCTGTGTGTCTGAGATGAACGAGTGGGATACACAGAACGTCATAGTGACAGGACATTCAGACGGAGTTGTCAGAGTAAGTAGGAGTCTCTGCTTAGGTACTCGCACTAGGGGTCGTCCATGGATTAAAACAACATCGAAGTTGCAGAGAAAGTATAGATGTAAACTGCAGAGACACATAGCCCTTTCTGGACTGACAGTCTGTAGCATGCTGCGTTTTTTCTTCTGCTTTTTGATGTGTGTGTGTGGGGTGATGTGATGATTGACAGCTATCAGTGTGTGGTTTTTTTTTAATTTTCACCCCTTTCCAGTCTGTTTTGGTTACTGCTGAACTACTTTTCTGCCTGAAGTATTTTGCAAGACTTCAGTGGGCCAGTTTTTCTTGCAGAAGGGGAGAGAGAGCTAGTAGCATCTCTGTATCTCCACTTGCAACACTCCTGTTTTGTTGCAAGCCCTCAGCAGAGACTTGCTCATGTCAGATTGCCATAGGTGGTGGCTTTTTCACGAACACTGGGCTGATGCTACAGAATTCATTCCTTTGTGATCCGGGTTTGATTTCCAGAGGTGAGAACCCCCTGTGGTACCTACCCCCTAAAAAGTGGATTTATAGTGTAAATGGTGATGGGCAATGTGGATATTCTGCTCTTATACTGTAACTTAGTTCATAAAGTATTTTATAGGCAGCCTTTAAAGATATAAATGTTTATCTTATGCTTCTCTTCCTCTATCTCCCCCTCCCACACCAAAGTTCTGGCGGATGGAGTTTTTGCAAGTACCTGAAACACCAGCTCCAGAGCCTGTGGAGATCCTGGAAATGCAGGAGGATTGTCCAGAAGCACAAATAGGTGTTTTGTTGAATTTTCTCAGTACCTCGGTAAAATACTATAGCTGTAAACCGCAGGAATGGTGATGCACATTTTAGACCATGGTACAACACACATTTTGGACCAACTAATAGGGAGAGTACTTGATTCTCCTTTCACACCTGTGTAATTCCATTGACTTCAGTGGTTCCTCCTGTTTTATACATGGGTGGCCAACCTGAGCCTGAGAAGGAACACATTTCCAAAGAGCCACAGTAATAGGTCAGCAGCCCCCTGTCAGCTGTTTTGTGGCATGCAGGAGGCTCTGGAGTGGGCAGGAGCGAGGGCACAGCAGGTTGGAAGGGGTGGAGTGGAGGCAGGGCTTGTGGCAGAGCCAGAGGTTGAGCAGTGAGCACCCCCTGCACCTTGGAAAGTTGGGGCCTGGAGCTCTGGAGTCAGTGCATATACAAGGAGCTACATATTAATGTCTGAAGAGCCACATGTGGCCACCCTGTGTTAATATAAAATATCCAGCACATATTATCTGATCCCTTTGTGCAGTTTCCACTGTTAATGGTGGATGTATTAAAAAACCCCAATAACAAAAAACAGTTAATCATTCCCTTCCCTCTAAACAGGACCGTAAGATACCTGAGCCAAAACCTAGACATAGAGCATGTCTTTTTTAAAGGAAGTAGTGTTACACTACTAACAGCATTACTTACGTCCTTGGGAACAGATACTATTCATAACTAATTCAGTGCACACTAACTATGGCCATTTTCTTGGTGGCTATCTTTTCATCTTCATATTCAAAATAAATGTTACATTTGATCTTACAAGATATTTTAATCAAGTCCCCCCTGCATAAAATGTAACTTAGTCTCTAACTGTAGGTACTCTAAAGGACATTAATAAACAACCCTGACAATTACTTAAAATTCACATTTATTCAAACTGAACTTTTCACTTTATCATATCCATATGCATTTTCCATTAACCCCTCACCCTAATTATACAACAGTGCCTAGCATTCACTATGATTATTAAAAAATGCTACAAACATAGCCCACTGAAACAAGCGTAGGCAGCTGGGATCTTAGACATGGTTTTTTAATACTGATTTTAAAACTTTAGTTCAGCTTTATTAGTCATTCTAACATCAGTAGTTCTGTATCATGCCAGCTGTCAACTACTGAAATTATCACTTCTGTTTATTTTACATGTACATACCACATAATGCTTGATGGAAAAAGAATGAATTTTTTAAATACAGGATTTAGAACTGTAAAATTCAGTTTAGGTTAGGGTGGTGCATGTTCCAGTAAGTGGGGTTAGTGGCTTACAGATGATTGTAATAAACCATAAATCCTGTGTCTTTAAGACCATGATTTTTAGCGTCTAGCAGAGGTGTTAACTGGCCTGCAGTCACACGACAAAAGAAGGGGGTTATGAATTTAAGTTCCCAGGCTTGTCTTTTGAAGGTTTGTGCAGGTTTTCTCTGAAGACAAGAGCTGATAGGTCAGTAAGTGGTTGCTGCTTTTATGCAACAATGATAGGATGGGGAAATAAATTCCTATCACACACAAGAGTCAAAGGATGATGCTGAAAGAGCAATATCTTCCCTGACACCGCTTGCAATGCTGCATCCTCAGTTTCACTGAATTAGATCTGGAAGAGTGTAACTAAGTTTTAGATCTTGGGGTAGAAATCCAGGAAAAATGGAATTTTCAAAATCACAAGTGATTTAGGAGCACAAATACCAGTGAAAGTCAATTAAGCATTTTTGAAAATCGATCCAGTATCTCTCAAGTGGTATTTCCAGGCAAATAGCAGAGTGTAGGTAATCTTGTTGTCTTATGGGGTGAATATTCAGTGGGACACATGCACAGATTAGCTGTGTGATAGCCACTGATATGGGTCACACATAGCTAAAATCCTGCACTGCTTTGATGATATACCTGTCTGTAATTACAGGAATGACTCCAGTTACACTCACTAGGGTCTTCTGTAGATGTTGCAGCAATGCAACTTTGTAAAAGGAAAGAGAATGAGATATAAATACTTCTGTTGTGCTAACTTTTTCTGTTCTCTTGTTCTATATAAAATAGGGCAGGAAGCCCAGGATGAGGACAGCAGTGACTCTGAAGCAGATGATCAGTGTATCAGTCAGGACACTAAACCACAGGAGAGCCAGAGTCAACCAGAGAGCACCAGCCACAGGCCTGTACCATCATCATCCAGGGCAGCAGCAGCATGGTCAGCAGACAGTGGCTCCGATGACTCAAGACGTTGGTCAGACCAGCTCAGTTTGGATGAGAAAGATGGCTTTATCTTTGTGAACTATTCTGAAGGGCAAAGTAAAGTGCATCCCCATGCTCAGGTTAACCACCCAAACCATGTAGAAGTACGGCACTACAGCAAACTTAAACCAGGTACATGAAATGAGAATCACATTCTCCCTTATTTAACTCTGTGCTGTAAACAATGAGCCTTAAGGCTGTATGCTTCTGTTCCTGTTGCATTAGGCACTGTGAGTTAATTCAGGGCTTCTGTCTGCAAAACTTTCGTGCTTTTTCTTTTGTGGTGAGTTAGTCATAACCCAAAAATGACAGTTAAGGGTGTCACTTGTAGTATATTAAGGTGCATGTTATTTCAGCTCTTCATGCAAAGCAGCGTTCCCCAAATTTTTTGAAGACATGAGTCCATCTTACAGAAAAAAGTGAAATCAGTCATGGCTCTGCAGCCCTTCGCTATGGTGCTAAAAGCTTACCTGGGTCTTTTAATTCATACCTCCTCTGTCAATGTCCTTTCTTTGGCTAGACCTTTGCATCTCTCTCTTTGGGAAACACTGGTGTAGAAGTTTCATAATAGGACTCTCTCCTTTCTTAAGTGCAGTGAAACAGTTTAAAATGTTAAAGTATCTTCAGTCTGGCACAGACCTGTATTAGAGACACGCTGCCTGGGGGTGCCCTCCAGGAAGACTGTTCCTTCTCCCTACCCACATACACTCATGGGGATAGGATACAATCTGGTATGTGATGACAAAGCAATAGTGAGGGAACGTCAGCTATTTTTTTCCTGTCCACTTCTAGGATACAGATGGGAGCGTCAGTTGGTATTTAGAAGCAAACTAACTATGCACACAGCATTTGATCGCAAAGACAACGCACATCCAGCAGAGATCACAGCACTGGGCATCTCAAAGTGAGTAACCCAAACACTGTTGCTTAAGGTGGTTTTTCAAAATAGATGAGTTTGGGTGGGTGGATGGGGGCGGGAGAGGCTACATTTTGTTCCTCTTTAAGATACAGTGAAAACCTGACAGAAGAGCAGCATTTAGAACTGGAATAAAAAGCACATGACTGAATAATAACAACAACTACTACAGTTTCTAGTTATGCACTCTAATTGTATTCCCCAGTAAGACCAGGCTAATTTGTGTTTGCCATCTCTGTTGGTCTCAGTTTAATATTTGGTATGAACAAGTAATTGACATGTACAGCACACAAGTGATGAGACTGTAATGGTGAACAAACCTGGTGTGTTGTGGCTGGAATGTCCATTCGTGTTCTTGCAGGGATCATAGCAGGATTCTAGTAGGTGATGGTCGAGGAAGAGTGTTCAGCTGGTCTGTGAGTGACCAACCTGGCCGGTCTGCAGCTGACCATTGGGTGAAAGATGAGGGAGGAGACAGCTGTTCAGGCTGTTCAGTCCGATTTTCTCTCACTGAAAGACGTCACCATTGCAGAAACTGTGGACAACTCTTCTGTCAGAAGTAAGCAGTCATTAATTTTCCTTATACAAAGCACCCTAGCAGGAGAGTTTTAAAAAGTGAAAATGTAGGTTTCTTAATAAAAAAAAAAAAAAAAAATTATGAAAACACTACCAGTGTCAATTTTTAACAGAAATGGTTGGAAAAAACAGGGTCCATCCGTCTTTTTAAAATCATTAATGCAGCAGCAGCGTGATTAAAAATTGAACTAGCAACTTTAAATCCTGCTTGTTTTATGAAAAAACAAACAAAGTAGAATTACTATATTAACTCCATATATGGAGCACTTAATCATATTCCAATGCATGGCTTAACAATACGTTTCTAAAACAGTCAGTCTTTGTATAGATATAAGCTACATCAATTTGTGTTTGTTTGGACTAGTCCTTATTAAAATCATTCTTATAGTGGTTTTGTACAGTCACTGCACAAACAAAGGTCCAGGTGTTCTATTCCCAATGCAACTGTGCTATATTTCCCATCACAATCGGTTTTTTAAGATAGTTTCCTCTCCTCCTCCTGCCCCCCAGCTTGTCTTTGGTCCCTGCTGTGACTAACTAAGATATTTTAGGACTATAAATAAGAGGGCTTGGTTATGGAAAGAACACTTAATTTTATTTTCCTCTTTCAGGTGCAGTAGATTTCAATCTGAAATCAAGCGTTTGAAAATCTCATCACCAGTAAGAGTCTGTCAGAACTGTTACTACAACCTGCAACATGAGAGGGGTTTTGAGGAGGGGCCTAGAAATTAATGAGGCTTTGACAAAACTAGAGACCAAGCTCTGCAGGATCTCAATTCAGCCCCACAGTAACTCACTGAATTAATTACAGAATCATGCAGTGAATTTGGAAGGGATTAGAATATTGTCCGTTTACACTTATCTTTGTACTGTGTTAAGCACTGAAAGAAAAAGGGATCATTGATTTCATTTATGTTGACTGAAGTTATACAGCTAACAAATAAATATTCAAATGGGCAGCAAGCACCAGAAAGACAGGATTGGTAGTCACAAATATAGTAAAACTCTCAGTACCTAAGTCTCCCTATTTACATGGCTATCAAGAGAAAAATCCGCACTTACTAACCATCTGTTCCTGTGGGGCTAGACATCCTTATTTGGGGGTGGGGAGAGGCTTTTTAGAAGATAGTTGTAAATCTGCCTCCTTCGCAAGCAACTGTGTATAATGTAAATAGGTATAACGGCCTTTTTATCTAAATATGACCTTAACTGCCTGTTACATGGGACTTCAGCCTAACCACTATACTTTGTGTGGCATCTTTAGCTCATCTATCAACTTAAATATGAATGTTTAAAAAACTCAAATGGCATTATTTGTATTTTTGTTTAAAATTCAGTCTGTGCATGTTTCTCTTTCAGTTGCCCACAATATCCTAATTTAAACAAAGCTCTTTGTAGAAATGACATGGATTTTTTTTTTTTAAGGAAAAGTTTTTGGGGGAATAGGACTTGCAATATTTTATTCTAATTGTAAAATAACTAGGAACTAAGTTATAAACTCTGTAGTTACATTTTATACCTACCTATTTATCACCTCATTGTTCATATTTAATACGGCCTCTTTTATATATGCATTACAGCTACTGTTTTGTTCAGCACTTACAGTTAAGCAGCTGAATCATGCAATGCAAAAACCAGCTTTTTCCTTCTTAAATAGAAATTGGCTTGCATGTAACTCAAAATTAACTTCTCTTGCATAAAATTTAGTCTCTTTGGCACCTTTGTTCTACTGAACATAATCCTTGCTCAATAACTGGATAATATTTATATCAGAACTGCTTTTAAGTCATCACTGTTCAGTGACAAGACAATGATTGATTGATAGTTTTCCATTAAGTTTTAAAATGAATTTAATTACAGTATTTTTAATCAGTAATTTATTTCGCACCACATATAGGACAGACACTGGCATCCACAGTGAGTAGAACAGTTGCAGAAGACAGGCCCACAGTCATACTTTCTGGTTGTTGTTGTTGTTGTAAGTGTATGTATATATTTTGTAAATGGGTGACAAAACTGGTCTAGATTTAGGTATATTCACAAACAGAGAATACTTTTAAATAATGGTGAGAATATGACAGGAAACGGGCCAAACCTGCATCAGTGGATATGCCATGAGCAATGTCATTGGAACAATGGAATTACCTTAATTTATGTGGGAGTGACATTATATATAGTTAAATCAAACACAACCCTTAAATTGCACCATTGAAAATATTAGAACCTCTATGATGATAAGAGATTTCCCAAAAGATAGTCAAGTGCTAACTGAAGCACCTTGCTTTTGTTGATTTTGTGTTTTTACTTTTTATCCTGGAACACATTTATGCACTGAAAGTTAAATAGGTATTTTGATACACGTTTAAGTATGTGATAGACTGTAACAATTAGATAAAATTCCTGGTTTGGTATGTATATTAGGTCCCCAAGAGAACAAAAAGGCTTTTTTTAAGAGCTCTTCCACACTATTGCATGAGTAAAGGCAGGTTTAGTTAGATCAGCTGAGCCAGTAGCTGCTTTGCATGGCCAGCTTGACAAATTTATCTTTAAGAAAAAAAAAAAATGCTTTTGGTACAGAGAGCCTACATTTCTGCATTAATACTGCTATGATGCTATAATCCAGATTATGGGTTAACCACCTGTACACTGTCAATTTTAAAACCCTTAAATGCGCCTGAGTCCACTGAAATCTTTTCCCCTTGTTTCCAGCTTGATTTTGTCTGCGCTGAGACCTCACTAGCTTAGTTCCAAATTAATTTTTATAGCTCATAAAATAAACCCTTGGAAGCATGGGGCTTTTCTCATAGAGAGAGTGACTGAAGTAAACTAAATATTAAATGCTGCTAAAAAGCAAGGTAATTTACCCTCCTCTCCCCCCCATCCTGTAGTATTAATCTTAATTTACATTTAGTAAACCAATAAAACCCACGCTGCAGGCTTAATTCCTGTCCTGCAGTGTGTAGCAAACTCTTCCAAAACAACTTCTTGCATTTAGGAGGCGCAGTACAAACACTATCTGATCAGATTTCCTCTGGCAGCTGGTGGTGCGGGCAAAGTCTTTTCTTTTAGCTTCTAATGCACAAACCTACTTTTGGTTTGTTGTCCCTATAAAAGTTTGTTGGAGCAGAAACACTAACAATAGCGGTCTATATTCTCTGCGAGTACCTCACCTGTCTTCTCGGGCTTTGTTCTTTGTAGTATACTTATTAATTCATGTACTCTAACACTTGTATGTATGGTGCAGCTGTAATGTCATGCTTATGAAGATGAGTTTGGCTGCCTCCAGCCCACATTCAATAGCAAAACACTTTAGATAAGTTATTTTGCACTTTCTTATGTATAAAATTGGTAGAAAATTATTTTTGCTTTGTATCATTTAAAGACTCCTTTTGTTTCAGTAAATGAACTGTGTACAAAATATTTATGCAGTTAAAACTGTTTTTAGAAAGTATTTTTAATTTCAGCAAGTTTGGTTACTTGTTGCATGACTATTAACACAGCTGACTTTTTGTGTCAGTGCAATGTATATTTTTTTGTCCTGTTATTAACTTGTAAGCCCTAATAAATGGCAACTCATTTGTACAGCAGCAGGAGTAAATTCAAGATAACTGGTTAAGACTGGAGCGTGGAATTTTGTACTATATTGCAGAATCCAATATCTTTTTTTTTTGGTGGTTATGTAAAAGGCCTGAAGAATTACTATCTAGTGTGCAATCTGTGATATCTGAATGTTCATTGTATATTTGTCTCTAATGCAAAAAGGTAGAGTAACACAATTACTACAATACATGATTAAATGCAATAGTTCAGGTACTTAAGTATTTTTTTCATTTCAAATAAATACCTGCTATTTACCACCAAAAGGCTGTTTTGCATTTATCTTGAAAGAATCTAAGGAAGCACTGGTTGCAGTTGAACTGACCACATCTTAGGAGTACCAGTCCTATTTGATTTTTTTTCCAAATGTGAGTACGGTAATTCATAAATGTTAGAACAGAAAACCCTTGGGTTTGTTTTACATCATAAGCCTTGAAACCTAGAGGATTGGCCATGATGGGAACAATAGTATCTCACCCTAATGTAGGAAAAACTGAGAAGGGAATGACTATCTTGGTTCCTTAAGGAATTTTAAAATCTCAAATTTTAATTTAACCTCCTTCCCCAAGCAACCTTACCTTAAGAGAGATGGCTGGAGAAGGGGAAATTCCAAACGTTGTCTTAGAATTTCAGCAAACTGTTACTGATATGATTGTTGGGGGAGTGAGCTCATGTTTCACCAACCTTGATATTGTCTTTACAAATAAGGTGGGTTTTTTTTAAATCAATCATATGCTATCCCTTAACTTGCTTGCACTTAAGTGTTCCAATATTGCCAAATAGCTGGCTGACTCCAGCACTGATGCCAGAACTGGTACAGTCAATGACTGATAGAGGAATAAAAAATTTCTTACCCGTAATGGTATCTTCCCCTGTTCTGCACTTCTGGCTGCTCTCCTTGAGCTGCAGCTTTGGAAATGTATCAGTGTTTTGGCCATGTTCCCTCTGCTCCTGCTTGCCACCAGACAAGTTATTCCAAAGCTATAAAACTTGAATATCATGAACAAATAGAGATAATTCTATACATAGATGGTAACAATCCCACTTCATTATCTGACCTTTGACTCATGAGCTACCTAGGCTAGGCACAACTGTGGGCAATGCGGCTAGCAGAAGGGAAGTTACCAGTAGAAATGTTCCATTCTGCAGCCCAGCATCTCCCACAGTTCTGGATCTCTGGAAAGCTGCAAGCAATGAACAGATGTAGGGAGGATTATGAAGAAGAAAAAAATTTTGTAGGAAGTTAAACTATCCCCACCTCTATCTCCTTGCTCATTTCTGGCTTCCAGTATCTTACGAAGGTGGTGGTAACTTTGCAAATTTCCATCCATGCGGTTGTTACAAAATCCAGATGCACACTCCCTTCTCCTCTAAGTGCCATAAGGAGAGAACAGACTGGCCATCAGACAGAGGTGCTTCTTTTGCCCTTTGTGACTAGTGTAAGTAACATGCAGTCAATTAGTGGCATAAGCAACTTTTAATAGCTTTTCCAGGGATTCTGTATTTACATTAAACTTGTCCAATTTTGGAAGTACTCCCACATACTTCCAAGTAGTCATTCGCTCACATGAAAATCTTCTGGTCTGGCCAGGCCGAATTTATTTGATCACTACCTCCTTCTGCCACTCAAATTCCACAGCCAAGTCACCTTTCCAGTGTCAAGGTTCCAAGACAACGTAAACTTAACTGTATTTCCAGACCTGAGGAAGAGCTCTGTGTAAGCTTACTTCTCTCACCAACAGACGTGAGTCGAATAAAATGTATTCTCGCCCAACTTTTTCTATAGTCGGTTGCCCTTTTTAAGTGGATCTTGCACAAATCAGAACACTGCAGTTAAAAGAAAATTTGATTACAAAACCATGAGTTCTCATGGGGGCTCACGGATGGATGTTAATCTAAAATTCTTTTACCTTGCTTTTAAGTTGGTGCGCCTTTAAAACGTTCCTTTATTTTGTCTTAACTTCTAAACATACCTTTTATCTTGTCCTTAACCCTTTTCTGAAGGTTTTTAGAATCCAGTCAAAAATCAGTCAAGCTTCAACAGCTATTGGAACATTTTTTTAATTGATTGTGCTATGTTAACATCCATAAAAATGAAAAAAAAAAACATGCACTGGTTTGCTATACACTTAACACATAAGCTTAGCAATGCAGCATCCATGTGTCATCTGAAATTGCAACTAAGTTAACAGTCAGAAAGGACGACACATTTGATATAGAAGGATCGCAGAGTTTTGTTTAATCCTAATTCAATCAACTGGTAAATATCATCCTATTTCACCTAAAACACGCACATAAAATATGCTATTGACAGCAGGACAACTTGTTACTAAACTAGTATTTTTAAATTAACTCCTCTTGTCAATCACTAAGAATGCACACAACTTCCATGTGTTCAGTAGTGAGTCAAACAGGTGGCTCAAGGGCATGCAGAGATAACACTATTAGGGAAACACATTCCTTATTACTCAAGCAAGAGAAGTTACTTACATACCCAATTTCATAAGGTACAGCGAGTGACTGACCAAACACAATTTTGAATCCCTTCAGCTTCCTACATTGCTGCAGAAATCCACTTAGAATGTATTTTTAAAAGAAAAAAAGTAAACATCCAGGGTCTGTAGTAAGTTACAGCCCAAAGCATTACTCTACCATACACTGAAAAATGACTCAGCGGTAGTTCCTTCTGTCTTCTCCCATTCCACTGGAAGACAATAGGGACAACTAGCATCCTGGATTCCCTCTTTTTTGACAGCAAGGAGGCAAAGAATTTGAGAATACTCTCCCTATATAAGGCCTAGTCATTCCCTTCCCTTTCCAGTTTAATATTTCCAAAGCAGAGGGAGGCCAAGACAGAGGCTCCCACCCTCAGAAGGGAAGTAAGGTGTAGGAAGGAAGACTATAACAAAGAATTACTGGTAAGTAATTCTGCACTTGTCATATACATCCCTTTTCTCCTATAGTGTGAAAAAACAGTAGGAAGAATTGGCAGTTGCCACAAATAATACCATAGATGAAGGCTTACCTTAATATGCAACCTGTAGTGCCCAGCAAGCAAGAGATGTCCTGTGAAGATAGACCATGGCCGCTCAGAGGATTCAGGGGGCCCCCCGCTGCCAAATTTCCGCCAAAGAGCCAGAGCGGAAGAAGCTCCGGGGCCCCTGGAGTGAGTGAAGTACCCCGCTCCAGGGGCCCCTGCGGGGCCTGGGACAATTTGCCTCCCCCCTACCCCTGGCAGCCCTGAGATAGACTCAAGTACTACCAGCTGAACAGTCTATGTGAGGAAAACCACATGGCAGCCCAGCCTTAACCACTTCAGCAGATGCTTCTATCCTCACTGGCCAGGAAGTAGTTGCCACTGTAAGAATGCCCTCCCCAGCCCCACCACCAAAAATAAACAAAATTCAAGGGACCAGGTTAATTGGCCTGAACATAAGTTAGACAGATATATATGTTATTTCATCCAATTACAGAAGCCCACAAAGCTGTTTTTTCCATGTGATGACGACCATCAGAACAGAAAGAGCTGCTTAATTTGAACTCCTGACAAGATCAACTTTGTGACTCACTGAAAGAATGCAGCCGCCACACCAGCCCCCTGACTGGCTTAGATGGGCTACAGAACAACAGACTGGCTGAGGTAAAACAAACTCCAGAGGACTCTGAGTACCTTTCCCAGACCTGAAGAAGAGCTCTGTGGAGCTTGAAAGCTTGTCTCTCTCACCAACAGAAGTTGGTCCAATAAAAGATATTACCTCACCCAGCCTGTGCCTCTCATCCTGGGACCAACATGGCTACAGCACTGCATACAATTGTTCCTACTCTTTACATAGAAAGGGGAGATACGGGCTTTGCACTGTAACTTGCAGCCAAGAGCATATTCCTCCCTCCCTGTGCATAGAAGCAGCACTTGGAATTTGTTTGGGCCACACTTGTTTTTGCCTTGCAGTTTGGAGAGACTTTGTGCTCAGCTGGCAGTGCCAATTCTGAGAGCAGAGACTGTTAGAAGTGGGGAGAATCAGGAACACTGGAAGCAGAGCACAAAGGATGTTCTTACCAAGCGGGCCATGTTGCCAACAGAAATCTCCTCCAAATGTCTCACTATAGGCCTGTAGAGCCCAAAAGGGAAACATTTTTACTGCAAGGAGTCAAGTAACTGCACTGCAAATAAATCCATTGTCTATCATTTTCATCAGCCATGAATGGCTGCAATAGCATTATAGGACCATTTATCATCTGCAAGAATATATCAGAAATCTTATTTTCAAAAATAAGTGTAGAAGTTACATTCTTACACCACTTTTTTTTTAACAGTACAAATTATTCCTCAGGATCACAAGACTCCCATCAGCAAGAAATCATGCCACTCTTAGCATACTTTATGTCCCTCAAGAGCAAGGGACGGGATGAGGCTATGGGGGAGGCTTTGGAGAGGCAGAAGGGATGGCTGGTCCCCAGAGTGAGGGGCCAGCCAAGGGCCAGGGCATGGTGGGGTGGGCGGAAAACAGTCAGTCCCCAGAGCAAGGGGCTGTCCAGGTGCAATAGGACACAGCACGGGGATGGCCAGTCCCCCGAGTGAGGGGCCGTCCGGGGGCAATCGGACACAGCACGGGGGTGGTCAGTCCCCAGAGTGAGGGGCCAGGCAGGGGGAATGAAACCCGACAGGGTCAGGATCCCTACCTTTCTACTGGAGCTGGGAATAGGAGCCACTTCTTCTTTCCTTTGCTCTTCTCTTCCCGCCCTCGGATGGCAGCTTGGGTTACTATGCCTGACCGGACTCTGTCAGGTCCCTCTACAGCTGACACCTCCCTCCCCACCCAGAGGTATGCAATTAACACATTCATTTTGTTTTCAGTTAATTGCAGGCATTAATTAAGATTGACAGCCCTACTTTTAACAGCAGAAAGGTGCATTTTTGAGAGACTGTCAGCCACAATGTGTTTGCTATAGAGGAAAAAATGACAAAAGTCAGATCACAGAAGATTTCTGTCCCAGCTTTATTTTCCCAATCCTAGCTTTAATAAAAGACTGAAACAATTAAAAAACATACGTAATATGATAATCCCATTTACAGTATATACATTGTTTCTATATTTGTTTTTCTGAACAAGATAATTACAACCGCCTTGCCCAACAGAACTGCAAAGTGAAGAGAAATCACTGGTGTAAAGTTCAGACTTTCCCATTCAAGCTGTATGCCTATATTAATGGAACTAATACACAAGAAACGTGAGGGTGGGCAGGGCACATTGAAAAGTGAGAGGAAATATTTCTGGCATTTCACAAGTTAAAAATTAAGGACCTAATCCTGCAAATACTTACATCAGGGCCTACCAGAGTAAGCGATAACAAATTTACAACGGTAGATTGGTTAACCATTAATGCCTCTGAAAAAATTATTTGGTTGCAACTTTGTCCTTTTTACAGTGAAAATAAAGATCCATCGACTTCAAGTAATTCACTGTATTCAATGCTACAATATATTCTACTTACTTAATATACATCCTATAAAAATTACACTAAAAGGAGTTCAAATATTTTCTTTATGTTAAAATTAAATATTATAGTCTTGTATCTATAGGATAAATTTACACCCAACTCTAGTCAGCCTGTGTTTCTTATTGGAAGAATCAACCAAGATACCATTACCTAACTAAAGCCTTACTTCAGTGTTTATGGATCATTTTTTGTCACCCTTTCCTGCTTCAACAAACGCTACTTCCTTTCAATATTTTTTAGAACTGCTTACTAGCATCTTTCCATAGCTCATAATTCTGGCTGTGCTATATTTTAACCTTCAGGTTGTGTTGCATTTTGTCTTCAAGTTAAAGAGTCCTACATGTGCTTAGTTTCAGTATTTATTATTAATTATTATTAAAAAACAAACAAATTTGGGAATCAGGAAGCACAGCTAATCACTACTGGAAGACAATTTGCTAGCATTATGATTTTAAAGCTGATTTCTTGCTCTAGAAGATTTTTTTTGACAGAAGTACTGTACTTTTACAGTAGAATATAAAAATGTAATACTAATTGGTTCCCTCAGCTATTTAGTGTTGACATTACCACTGAATCGAAGCTTTATTTTGAAATTAGAACGAACATCTCTCTTTTATAACAGTATATAAAACTATTTTACTATTTACAGATTATGCACAGATTACCCTGGCCTAAATGCAATTAGTATATAATCCTGAAACAGAATATACAGTGATCTCAGATTCTAATGTAAACAAAAACTTTGACTCTACAAGCATAAAGCTTGTTAACATCTCTATTTGCTTTCTCTATTGTTTTTTCAAGTAGCACCAAGCAATTTTAAGATTTTCATCTTTAAACCCTCACAAAAATAATTTAGTCAGAGTGCACTAGCTTATTTACATTACGATTGGGGAAATTAAATTTTATCAAGTTAGAGTCTCTAGTACACCAAAAGAAACTTTTTGGCATTCATGTGCTTTTGTACATTATGGGAAGAAAATAGTTTCCATTTGTTCAAAAAAAAAACAAAAAAAAAAACGATTTTTATTTCTATTAAGATTTTATTACATGATAAAAAGGATATTATGTAAAATGAAAATAGAAAAATATCTAACAGTAACCATTTTACAGTGTCAACTATTTTCACACAATTAAGTCTACTGAAAGAGCAGATATCTATAATGTATATCATTCTCAACTGAATCCTTACATTGTTACCCAAACTTACTTGAGAACCTAGAGTTACTCAACTGTTGATAACAGATGGCACAAGAGCCATTCACCATCTCCACCTGGAACTTTATGCATCTGGTCAGTCAGATAACAGTGACTGCTTTCAGGGGAATAATAATAAATAAAAATATTAAGTAAGCAAGCACTTCTAGTGAACTTTTCATCCAAGGATCTCAAAGTGCTTTATAAAGGAGGGAAATATCACCATTTTACAGATGGAAAAAAAATCGAGGCACAAGAAATAAGGCTAGAATGAGCTCACTTTAGACAGTGACCAATCATCAGGATGTGAATCTAGGATTGTTGATGTCCATTTGCTGGACTGGAGAACCCTATCTGTTAGTTAATCTCCACTCTAGTTCTGGATACATGAATTTGTTTTTGTAATCCAGAAGGATTCCTCCAAAAGAGGATACTATTGCCTAGGCACCTCAACAGTAAAGGTGTCTTTATCTTGCAAGGATCCACTGATTTCATTAGAGAATTTTTTCAAAGCCATTAGCTAGAAACTTGGCTAACCTTAGTCATTTTCAGTAAAACAGTAATGGCACAAATCCAGCAGTAACCCTGATATATTCTATTCTAGATTTCACCCTCAATTTTCTGAGCAGCTCTCAAGGCAGACTATTTTCTGGCAAGTGATGTAATCAATTGCACAGTAGATAAATCAACATCACTTTACTGCAGTTTGGTTATACTTCAATAACCATTTGAGACTAAGTATGACAGAATTATTGCTAAGATATATAGTATTATAAAACGAATTAAAAGCAACAACTGTACTGATAAGCTACATTAAAAGTTGCTTTATAAATTGCACAGTGCCAGTACAGTCTTAACACTTCCTCAGTTTAGTTATTGTGATATAAAACTGCTGAAAAGGAATAGTTATTTAAAACTATTTAACCTGTCAGGCTGGATACCGAAGGAGCGCTCACACCATCAACTTCAGAAACTAAAACATATGTTAAACAAACAGTTATTTTACTAGCAAACTTAAATTTTATATCTTATTAAATATTCACAGTAGTTTCAGGAAACATTCATGTCTTCAAAACTACTATCTACTTCTTGTTCAACCACGATTATTATGCAAAGTTGTGACTTGTTCTTTTTCAGTGCTTTTCTGGCAGGGTTTTTTTGTTTTTGTTTTTTTTAAGTCCATTCAGTCCAACTATCCCCTCAGTGGTGGCTGAAGGATCCCTTTTTCAATTAGATGAGATTTCAGGGTTTTGTATACATTTAGTTGCTGTTCTGGCTGAAGTACCAACAGTTGTTGCAGTAATTTGCTGGGATTTGGACCCCTGCCAATGAAATTTAAGGGAAAAAAAAAATTAATTCACTAAAAGCTCTAAACCTACCATACAGAAGTGACATCGTTTGTTTTTCTCCCTATGGTATAAATGCAGTGTCTGCTTTTTGAGAGAGAGAGAGAGAGAGATTTTTCTAGTGTAATGATCCCTCCAGAATGTGTGTGTTATGTGGTGAGCATAACTGAAACCTGTTTTCTCCGACTGTATCTGTTGTATAAAATGTAGTAAGATGTCTTAACTGGGTTAGTCACAAATGTAATATACATAAAGGCTGCTGCTGGGTCATGGTGAGAATGTGACCGATTTCAAAATTGCTTGCTTTGACTTTCTCACCCTATGCACCTTCCAGAATATTCATGCTAACAAGCTACCTGCCAAAGAATGAGCCAAGTGATGCCTCTTGCATGTCTTTTGACCACTGGGAAAAGATCTTGAAACAAGAAATCCAAGGGCAGAGAGGATCCTTCTGCTGCAAGTCTTAGCCTAAACATGTTACAAAAACCTCAAATGGTGTTTTGTACATCAAATATAGGAAAACAGGCACTTCTGATTATGGCCCTCCCATAGGTGTTTGGTAGGGCATGTCTCTTGTGACTTTTTCCTAAACATAGTTACATCATGTTTCAGTGACAAACAAACAAATCACAAGTATAATCGGCTATGCTTGCTGATTGTTGACATGATTACAAGATGTTCCTTTTTCACAAGCATAATTCTCAGCAGTTAAAAATAGCAGAAAAAAGCATTTTTCATGGTGTAATGCCTGATCCTTTGTAACAAAAACCTGAAGCCTCCTTCCTCATTACTTGCCACTAAGATTAAATTCTTGCTAGCAAGGGGTCACTTTCTGCAGACCATTTTGACAAAGCCATTTTCTGCTCTGTTAGATAAGCTGCATACTACCCAAATAAATGGGCACTAGGCTACGCATGGTAGTGGACAATACATTCACAAAGTTTCTTTAATAGGACACTTTCCAATTCTAGAATTTAAAAGACCATCAATCCATAACTCTATTTTCAGGAAATCTCAAGTGTAATTTACAATATTTTAAATGTATTTATGACAAAGTGTGATAGACATGTATCAGCCACCTATAGTTAAGTCCACACATTTGCATATTCTTAGCTTATGAACAAATACCCAATGTACCCATGCATATTGGATATTGTGAGCATAAGTGAGATGCATACAACTACACACCCCTAAATTTGAAAGTCTATCCCCAAGCATCTTAAGAACTACAGTGAAAGAAGCTGCCTTGTAATACAGTTGTTATTCTAAAAGCATCCCCTTCAAAGTTGCTGTGGCTGAGAGATAATTTGGCAATGTTTCTAATAAGTGGGATGTCCTAATTAACAATATTTAAAAATCTGAACCAGGAAGTTAGAAGTCAGATAACTGAAAATATAGAAGCTTGATAGTTTCTTCTATTTACCGGAAGCCTACAGACTCTCCCCAAGCCACAGAAACTATAAAGGGAATGACAGCAGAACTGCCACTGCTCCAATTACCACAAATAAAAATCAGAATTCATAGGGGTTATTTCAGATTCATTTTCTTTATATTCAGCTGGGTACATACTCTTACTTTTTCAATAGCTAGTAGTAAAAGAATAGGATAACATAGCCTGTTGCAAGACCTCTACAGAAGTTTCATGAGATTTAGCAATTTTCCAATATTCAAGAGATCCCTCTGATCAAATGTAACTGCATAAATCATGTTTAAAGATAACCTTTGCTGTACCAGCAGAACAGAACTACATGTAATGGAAGAAAGTTTGCTAGATCTCTATATTGACTATATATATATTTATATATGCAAAAAATACCTTATGAAACTGGTGATATACACATGAACAAAAGTAGCCATCAAGTATTGACAATCAAAGCGATCCATTATTCCGCCATGGCCAGGAATAGTGTCTGCAAAATCCTTTTAGGAAACAAATGCAGCAGTATAAATATTCAGGTACATTACCTTACTAATCTTTTGTTTGTATTACAGCAGTGCTTAACTGAAGTATAGGCCCCATCATGTTGTACCAACTGACCCGACATGTTACCAACACTCTACCAATAGTGACAGTCTCTGTCCTAAATAATTTACCATCCAAACAGGTAAGACAGACAAAGGGCAGGAGGAAGAGGAGGGAAACAAAGAGGTTAAGTGACTTGCCCAAGTTCACACAAGAGGTCAGTGGCAGAACTGGAACAAATTAGGCACTGAACTGCTAGACCAGCACCATCTACCTCTACACATTATCCTATCTTGTGTGAAGCCTTCTAATCTTTAAGTACCATCTTCTAGCATCTTGTCTATATATGTTCTAATACCTCCCACAGCTGAATACTTTTATCCCCTTTTCTACCAGAGTGGCAGCTGCTGAAGCATTTATTTCACATAAAAACATCTCTCCACAAGATGCTCTCTGAATGTTAAAATGGAAAAGGCATCCTGAGATCCAAGGGTCCATATTACTGTTTATTTTATTTCAGCTTTGCAAATCCCCTATATGTTTCATTGATTTCCAAATTTCCTTAATTAAAAAGAATGTTTTGTCTTTATAAATTCATGTTGTATAAGCAATCACTCTCTGTATAAGCATTGTATTCAAATACTTTCTAATTTTACAAAAGAAAATCTGAAATGAAAGCAGTGCTCAAAAGGGCATGCAAACTTTATTGGACATATAATCAATGATATATTCTAGCACAGGGGTCAGCAACCTTTCAGAACTGCTGCGCTGAGTCTTCATTCATTCACTCTAATTTAAGGGTTTGCATGCCAGTAATACATGTTAACATTTTTAGAAGGTCTCTTTCTGTAAGTCTATAATATATAACTAAACTATTGTTGTATGTAAAGTAAATAAGGTTTAAAAAAACATTTAAGAAACTTAATTTAAAATTAAATTAAAATGCAGAGCCCCTGGACCAGTGGCCAGGATCCAGGCAATGTGAGGGCCACTGAAAATCAGCTTGCGTGCCGCCTTCGGCACATGTGTCATAGGTTGCCTACCCCTGTTCTAGCAAATTGTCAGCACATATTCATGTATATTACCATTCATGTAAATATTTATGTATAACACAATTTCTTACCTCATAATATAAACAAATATAAAAAGAGGTAACTCGCAAAAGGTCAACAGATACCAAAATGTGTGCACAATGAAACCAGAAAGTGCTAAGATTTGCCAGCATGGAAATCATAGTGCATCTTGAAAACATATGAAGTTTGAGAACATTATTTGCCAAAGCATACTCTGCAACATCTCTGATTAAGAAGAATTCTGTTTCAGAGGCTAATGGTAACTTGTTATCACATCATGCTGGTTTAGCAGAAAACAAGTGTGTCTAGATCATTATAATCCAGTGGTTCCCAACCCTTCCGTCCGGCGGGCACCAGACAAAGGACCATGGCAGCGGTCAAGCATACACCGAAATGCCGCCAAATTTCGGCAGCGGCACCTCTGGATGACGCCGCTTGAATTTCAGCTGCATTTCGGCGGACGTTCAACCGCCGGCCAGGAAGCAGGCGCATTTAGATGCGCCTGTGGGCACCATGCTGGGGACCGCTGTTATAATTTGAAGTCATCTAATTAAAATTCTAGGAAGTGGCTCCATCAAAGTCTTCATAGGTTTTTTTAAAAATCTACAAACATCTGTACACACCTTGATTTTGAAAGCTCTTTTGAATCCACTAGCAAAAAAGCCTCCAAATGGCCCAATTAAAGATGCAAATGTTGACAGAGCAATGCTGTGCATCTGGAATGGGTACATATTCACTGTTTCCTGCAAGAAGACAACTATTAGCGATAGTATACATTAATTTACGATTATTTACAATTATTCCTGATACTCAAGGCCAAACAAGACAACATTTGACATAAAGACCTTAAAATTATTTTACTAACAGAAAATCCATTTTGTTGCAAAGCTAATGTGATTCACAGAAAATTTCCAACTTTTCTATTATAAAAAGGTACTTACTTTCATTGCAGAGGGGAAAAATAGACATGTTATAGAACATACCAATACATATTTTATCGAATGTGAAAAGAATTCCCTGTTCAGTATTACTGAAGTATTTTAATATTTATCTTAGATATAAAAAGGGATTTGTCAAATATAACATTTCCCCTTCCCTACCCAATTCTACAGATTCTTTAAACTGATTTCTATCTCCATTTATCAGAAAGAAAGAAATCTATGGTTAATCATTCTAGTATACAAGATGCAGCTTCAATACCTTCTGAATCTCAGTTCTTTCCAGTTTCCTTCTTTCCTAATGTCTCTTCCTCTCACAGGAAAGGAAAAAAACAACATCTTGCCTACTACTTCTGGAAAGAGTAACTCTTGCCAGTGTTTGAAAGCCCTCTAGTAACCCAGTGTCTCCCTTCCAGGTAACTATCATATTTATGCCTCTCAAATGCTTTGCTGGTGACAGTATGGTGGACTCATGCACCAATCATTCCAGCATTTCAACACTGCTGGAGGGGAACGACTACCTCCTCAACCTCCAAGTCCCAGAAGTAGCCATATATTTTATGCCTTTTGATAACTCTAGAAAATTACAAAGTAGCTATTGCAAGAACTCTCCTAGCTGGTGAGATTTCCACTCTCACCAGCCATGAATTCTATAGAGAAAGGAAATGTATTCTTCCCTCTTATATTGTGCACTCAAACTTGTTAGATTATACTCATTTTGATGATTGATTTCCTGCGCACTTTTTTTAATTAAGCTTCTGGTCTGTTAGATACGTCAAACAGGAAAGTTTTTCTATTATCATCAGCAGAGATGCCTATTCTACATACTTCCATTCTTACCTCAAGATTAAGAGACTGCTGGGATATTCTGTAGCAACTTAATATCCTAAATGTCTCTCTCTCCTGCAGTCCCCTATGATCACACAAAGTCATGGCACCAAGTCCTTCAGAGAAGAAAGCTCTTGATGACCTATTTAAATACCAGAGAATTCCCAACCTCCTAATCTGTGTCTATACAGATTATGGCCTAGCATTCCTAAATTTTATATTCCCAGTTTGCATCACAGCCACCAGTCCCCTGGTTTGCGGGCTCGCAGGAGACTGCTTCAATGCAGAGGTTTTTGGTCAGGACAAAACAATATCTAAGCATCAACCTGAATGAATGACAGGAAGTCCTTTAGATTTTGACTTTTTTGGAAGTCCATTCTGTTGCGGGAATATGCAATTAACAACTGTTATCGGGTTTGTGTTGAATATTAATAATCAGGAAAACATCAACAGTGATGAGAGATCATTCAGTTTGGTTTCTGAGCAAAACCCCCTCTTGCTTTGGCACTAGGCAGCATGATGCCTGCAGGGAAGGACAATTGGACACACAACTTTAAAACCAGATAAATGGAGTTTGTGCCTTTATGACTGTGTTCAACAGGACATGTGAGACATTAAAGCCCCTTCCATCAACTGATTTGCAAGAGCTTTGACAAAACTGACTTTGCATTGGACCACTGCAGGATTACATTTCCTCTTTCTTTACTGAAAGGTCAAATGAACTGGGCAGAAACCATTCTGGCTTTCTTCCATCAATGTACAGAATCTGCCAGCAAGGGTATTTATAAGACTACATCCCTTCATAGAGGGCAGATTCCCCTTTATGAATCTGGGCCAATTCTATAACTCTTTAGACAGAGTAACATACATAAGTGGGGTTCTCTTGAGGTGGACTGTTGAACGAACTGCTTCTGTGACACATGCCAGATTATTCCCATAGGTGGCACTGTGCAGAAGCTAGGCGTCCTCTAGGGATTCTCAAGAAACTGAAAACAAATTCCCTTAGTCATCTCTCTAGTCAGGGGCCTCAGCTTGCACACTAAGGTTAGATTTCACTCTTATATTGCTCTTAAGGGCCAAACTTTTATTTTATGAAGGTTTGCAATTCATTAACTAGTCCTTCAAGGAGATTTATTTTAGACCTCAAAGCAATGATATATTCCCCCACTTTGAGTTTATTGGAATGAGTCCTTTTATCCCCTTAAGTTTTGTTTTTTAAAAGCCATAATCATGGTTTAAGTGATGAGAGAACCACCGTGGCAGCTGTAGCTATAATTCCTCTCTGTCTTCCATTTTTGAAAGATGATTGGACATTCATTCAAAAGTTAATACTCTCATCTGAAACAACCTGTGGTTTGTAGTTAGATCAGGGGTGGGCAAACTTTTTGAAGTGAGGGCCACATCTAGTTTCTGAAATTGTATGGAAGGCCGGTTAGTGGAGGCTGTGCCTCCCCAAACAGCCAGGCGGGGCCCAGCCCCGCCTCCTGACTCCCCATGCTTCTTGCCCCCAGGACCCCTGTTCCATCCAATCCCCTGTTCCCTGTCCCCGACGGCCTCTGTCCCCCGGCCCCTGACTGCCCCCTGCCACCCCATCCAACCCCCTCCCTCTTCCTGACTGCCCCCCTGAAATCCCTGCCCCCATTCAACCCCCCTGTTCCCCGCCCTCTGACCGCCTCGACACTTAGCCACACCCCTGCCCCCAACCACCCCCTGAACTCCCCTGCCCTCTATCCAACACCTTCCACCCCGCTCCCTGCCCCCTCACCACGCTGCCTGGAGCGCCAATGGCTGGCAGCGTTACAGCTGCGCTGCCATAGTGCCAGAAGAGGCAGCCCTGCCACCCAGAGCACTGCGCCAGTGGCGCAGCGAGCAGAGGCTGCGGGGAGGGGGAACAGCAGGGAATGAGATAGGGGCTAGGCAGAAGGGTCCCACAGGCTGGATGTGGCCCGTAGTTTGCCCACCTCTGAGTTAGATTGTTTCCATGGTGTTTTAATTTATTAGATGTTAAGCAACTTTCAAATTTTTACAACGCCAGTACAAAAGATTACCGAAGTGCAATTTACATCATGAAAACCAGATGCCCTGGAGAGTATGATTTATGTTCCAAGGACTATACTGAAGAAGAAAACATCAAAGTGGGGGATTTTTGCTACCAATAAAAGAATAATCCACAAAAAGAACTGCAGCTTTCCTGGCAGAAATGTGTATTAAAGGCAGAGACTTGGCTATTCTTCACACATTCTATCGTGTAGCATACGCTGAACCTGCACTCTATTTAAAATGCTCCATTTGACAGGTAAGGGTTGATATGACAAGGTATAGGTAAGCTCAGTGCTTTGTTAGCGCTTCCTTTACCAGTTCAGCATAAGGAATTTGAGGATGAGGAAGAGGAGGTGACATACAACAAGAGAAAATTACTTACCAGTAATTCTGTTTTTGTCAGTCATCTCCTCTTCCCCTCCAAGGAGGGGAGTGATGGACTATTCTATTTTGTTCCTGTTTGGTTGCTTTGGAATTTTCTGATTGAAGGAAAGTGAATGGAGCTGGGCTTTTTATACTGGATTGACTGACAATCTGCTGTTTCCTTATAGGTGGAGGTACAAAGCTCATTCCAAAGAATCTGTAGGATGGGTGTGAGGAGGAAAGGAGATCACTAAGTCACACAGAGTTACCAGTCAGTAATTTTCCCTTACTCTACATAGCATTAAAGATTTCAATGTGTGCTTGACTTGGACAAGAGGGTGATGTCCAGACTAACATGTTGGACACATGCTGGATAAGCATAAGAACATAAGAACGGCCGTACCGGATCAGACCAAAAGGTCCAACTAGCCCAGTACCTGTCTACTGACAGTGGCCAATGTCAGGTGCCCCAGAGGGAGTGAACCTAACAGGCAATGATCAAGTGATCTCTCTCCTGCCATCCATGTCCATCCTCTGACAAACAGAGGCTAGGGACACCATTCCTTACCCATCCTGGCTAATAGCCATTGATGTACTTAGCCACAATGAATTTATCCAGTTCTCTTTTAAACGCTGTTATAGTCCTAGCCTTCACAACCTCCTGAGGTAAGGAGTTCCACAAGTTGACTGTG